>NC_138771.1:44416203-44776203 GCF_965119305.1 Pelophylax lessonae | reverse complement strand
TCTTCCATGGTAATTAGGGTAATGGTGTCTTTTTCTGTTAGGATCCCATTAAACCAATAGCAATGGGGCCCTGTGATTTCTATGTATGCTCCTAACTGTAGACTATGATATACCAAAACCCATTAGTTAATTATATCACTTCTTTGCTTGTGAATTTAGGATAGAGTATTGACTCACATAGACATTAACCACTTAAGCCCTGGAAGATTTTACCCCCTTCCTGACCAGGGCCTATTTTGCAATTCGGCACTGCGTGATTTTAACGGACAATTGCGCGGTCATGCGATGCTGTACCTAAACGAATTTGACGTCCTTTTTTTCCCACAAACAGAGCTTTCTTTTGGTGGAATTTGATTACCTGTGCGATTTTTTGATCATGCGCTATAAACACAAAAAGAGCATTAATTTTGCAAAAAATAACAATATTTTTCACATTTTTTTATATGAAATTCCCCAAAAAAAATGTAAAAATCAAAATTTTTTAAAATTTTAGGCCAATTTGTTTTATGCTACATATGTTGGGTAAAAAAAATAGCAAAAGTTATTGCGTTTACTAACTACGGGAAAGATTTTTGTAATTTTTGTTGTTTTTTTTTTAACGAGTAATGGCGGCGATCTGTGATTTTTTTTGCGTGACTGCGACATTGTGGCGGACAGATCGGACCCTTGACTGACATTTTTGACACTTTTGGGGTTACCAGTGACATTGCTACAGTAATCAGTGCTATACATATGCACTGTTACTGTAATAATGACACTGGCAGTGAAGTTAACTTTTTTTGAGAGGGAGGGGTTAAGTGTGTCCCTAGGGGCGTGCTTCTAACTGTGATTGGATGTGGCTACTGGGGTAAGAACAGACTTGCATCTGAGATTTTATTAGGCCTAAATCATTATCATTACCTTGGCAAATGCAAGTAGCTATATCAGAAATACACAGGGGTTGATTTGCTAAAACTGGAGAACATCTGGCCTACATCTAAGTCATACCAAAACCACAGAAAGATCCTGGAGAGGTGAGAAATTATCCCTCATAGATAACGACCTGAAATTGTTCACTAAAGTGATTGCTAATCGTTTATCATCTTTTATCCCTCAATATGTGCATAAGGATCAGGTGGACTTCATCCCAGGCATGCAAGGCCCGGATCAGATTCGGAGTGCTATTGATTTGATCTCCTTTATGCAGGCGGCATGGGAAGGGCGTGCCCCTCTGGAGGGACTTCTACTCTCATTGGACCTACCTAAGGCCTTCAATTCAGTTTCCTGTTTGAGGTTCTAAAGACCTGTGGCTTTGGTCCACGATTTCTTCATATCATGGGAACTCTATATTCGTCCCCTCAGGCAACAGTTACGCTGGCAAGCTTCCACTCTACTCCCATTGAGATCCCGCGTGGTACTTGTCAGGGGTGCCCCCTGTCCTTTTTGCTCTTCGCTAATGTGATAGAGATGCTAGCGATAGCTATTAGAGATCATTCAAACATCAATGGTGTTACATGCAGAGCACGGGAACATAAGTGCGCGCTATTTGCAGATGACATCCTCCTGTTCATCACTTCCCCTCTTACCTCTCTACCCAACCTGATGCGGACGCTAAGAGAATTTGGTAGCGTATTGGGACTTTAAGTGAATGAGACAATGAATCCACCTGAACAGCTTATGACATGTATACGGGAAGCTTTCCCATTCCAATGGCAGGTCGGGGCTTTGCCATATCTGGCAATCTCTCTTACAACATCCTATGCATCACTATTCTCAGCTAATCCCCCCCCCTCCTTTTACCATTGCCTAGGTGACCTACTCTCGGGCTAGACACTACATGACATTTCATGGCTAGGTATATTAGCGGCAGTCAAAATTACACTATTACCTAAATTACTCTACTTGTTCCACTCCCTACCTATTCTGCTTAATAGAGTTGACATAAATAATTTTCAATCTAGAGTCCTTAAGTTCATCTGGGGCCCTAAGGGCCATAGGCTATCTTGTATCACTCTATACATGCCAAGAACCAAGGGAGGATTGGGGGTTCCGGACTTCTGGGCATATTGTAAGGTGGCACAACTTACACAATTATCCGTTGTATACTCGAGACGGGAACATCCTGATTGGGTCAATATCAAACGACAAGCGATTCCTTCCTGCACTATTAATTTCCTCCTATGGTGTCCCCCTAGGGTTAGGCCCTCCATTATGGTGCCCACCCCGTCCCACTTCTTTGCGTTGTGGGACCGGGTGCACACTAAACTAGCATTTCTCTCAGCTGCTAAGCCATTGGACCACTTATTTCACAACCCAGCTTTCCCCCCTGGGAGATTAGAGCCTTCAAATGGTGGATGGACAGGGGTCTCTACCCCATAGGACACTTTTATATGCAAAGCGGGCACTTTACCTTGTCCCACTGCATTAATACCTTAGAGATGACCCACACTGAACGGTTTAGTTTTCACCAAACTGTACATTTTCTATCGGGTCTCCATTACCCCTCGGACCCTCCCTTATTACCACCTTATGAACAAAGGTGTGCTAAGGATCAGGGCACCAGGGGTGGCATGTCAATGGCTTATGCATTGTTGCTGAACTCTTCATTGAAACACCCATATATGTTGACATGGGAGAGGGATCTCGGTATTGAAATAGAACCTGAATCTTGGTACTCCAGGCTTTATATCGCCTATAAGGTTATAGTGAATGTCTCTTTAATAAAGGCGAGCGTCAAAGTACTGACAAGGTGGTACCTGGTTCCCACTCCCTTAGCCAAGATGTATCCATCATCATCGGAGGACTGTTTTTTTTTTTGGAGAACTGTTTTAGAGGGTGTTCTCTGCGAAGAACAACTGAAAAAAGAAAAAGGGTGCCCTTGGGGTGGGACTTTAAATGAGGTATATACATTCAGTGACCATAGTACAAAGATGGTAAAAAAATATGACACATTTTAATGATGTAGTTGCATATGAATAATAACAACAATAAAATAACAACACAATGGGCATGAGGCATAATAGCATCAACAATACACATGAATAACAATATCGATAAAAATATGGGTTGCACTCATATATTGTAGTAACTCGACGCGTTTCGTGAGTCTTCAGTAAGCTCACTCATCAGGAGTATATATGAGATAAATTGTCTAAAAATGAATGAGACAGTAAACAACATGTTACTATATATGATTGAGGAGTGTGATATTGTAACATCTGTACATGAACAGAAATGAAAAAGATCACACTCACACATGACCCAAAGATAGATGGTGGATGCGTGCTCTCACGATGCGGGGGCTGCCATGGTCTAACCCGGGAGCTGACAGGACATGAACCAATGGCGAACACGTTGGGGAGACAGGTGAGGAATCAAGATTGTGGAGAATGAAGCTTCTGCTTGATGGCAAAGTATGGGCTGAAAATAAATTAATATGTATCTCAATGGAGTATATAATTACATTGTTTGTATCACTAAGTGATATCCAAGGGATCAGGATAAGTATAATTGTATAATAAAATAGTATAATAAACTGCATAATGAGTCAGTCCAACCAAATATTGTATGAAGCAGGGACCAGTTGCCTCTAGAAATATAGATTGTATTGTATGCAGTTCAAAATTAGATTTGAAGGGTAAGATACTATATCCACTTGGTGATACATAAGAAGTGAATGGGGTGTGGTGAAAGAAGGGGGACCAGGGTGGAAAAAAATAAAAATAATGTGTGAGAAACCCAAAATAAATAATGATGAGTGATGATTAAAACATATGGTGATTAGTGAATCCACTTGGGAGTGGGTGAGAAAGACCAGGAAGGATGAGCCTCAGAAAGGGTGAAAAAACTAAAGGGATGCAGGGGAGGTGAAACATCATGAAAGGACCCAAAGAAGGAAAGAAAACGAAATGGCAGCAAAAGAGATAGTGGAAGGCAGGGGTGGACTGACCATTCGGGGATTAGGGCACTGCCCGAGGGCCCAGGGTCAGTAGGGGGCCCCATGAGAGGCTACACACTACAGAAAGAAGCCAGGACCTTCCATGCAGGCTATGCTGTAGTAGATATTTAAATGCCCACTCTATGTGGCTGAGCTGCAATTGGTAGGTGGGGCTTTGTGTGGCTTGAGTGTGGACAAAGGGGGCCCCATGATCTCTGATTGCCCGGGGGCGCCATGAGTTGTCAGTCCACCCCTGGTGGAAGGAAACCTCACCTGAAAACACACCGCATAGGCACCTGGCTCTAGTCCTAGAACGCCATGTGGAGGATGGTGGAGGCAGGGGTGCAACCAGTGCATCCATGCTGTCCAGCGGTAGAAGTCAGCTTGTGCTGGCAACCGCAGCCTCAGATAGAAGAACAACACTCCACATATGGTGGGAGTGCCCTAGGATTAGGAGATACTGGAACAGGGTTTTTTCTTTGATATGAAAGTTAACAAGCCTTGAACTAGAGCAATTACTCTCTATCACCCTACTAAATGACACTCCGGGCAAAGTCCCATGGCACAGAAGATATTTAGTCTATTTTATGTTGCTGATGGCTAAGATCACCATCGCTGGAGCTTGGACGTCTCCCTCTGTATCTATCCGTCGTATGAAACATAAGAAGATATCCTGGATAATGCTGCATGAGAAAGTGGCCAGTGTTGTTAATGATAAACAAAAAATCTTTAAACTAACTTGGGAGCCGTGGTCAAATTATGTTAAAATGCTCTTTTCACTGGCACTTGGTTGACTGTATAGCACCACTACAGTATGTCCTCTCTTCTTGATCTTCTACTGCGTTTTCTCTTCTTCTTACTTTCCTCCTCGACTTTTCCTTCTTCTGCTATATAGAGTTGATCTAATCTTCCCCTATACAAGGCAACATTTTAAGCATACCAGACGTGTAACGGGTATAAAGCGCATTTACCAAGATAACATCAAGAGTATTTTATAACCTTTTTTTAATCCTTTTTGTTTCTGGTACTCTGGATATGCAAGTTCGTATTTCTGACGTTGTTTACATTGACTTGTTTATCTTGGCTTACTTCTATTGTTTCTCAAAGAAATAATAACAATCTTTAAAGCGTAAAAAAATGTTGACACCTAGCTGTGGTTGGCTGTGTTGTCACCCTCCCCACGATACAATTTTGCTCCCAAATGGGGTATCCGGGGATACTTATGCAGTGTGTAACACTGTTGTTATTTGTATATCTCCATGCCTGCCAGATGGGGCTGGGCTATGTTTTAGAGCTGTGTTCTTTGGCAAGTAAACCAGCTCTTGTATATGTATCTTTGCACTTAGCTTATTTTCTAGAGTTCACCTTTCAATAGAACTAAATTGTATCTGAGCACCACAAATTGAAAACGCCTGTAAATTCATTTTTAATGTTTAAAGCAAACTCACCAAGCCATCCATGTCTCCATGCTTTATTTTGTTAAGAAATTGCTTTGAAAAACACCCCCTAGCGTTTCTAGTTGTGGCCATCTTGAGTAAAGGCAGATGATTCATGTAATATTTACTTCCTGGAATCTATCTGTCTTTAATCCAGGCATGCAGGAAGGTGGGCTTGCTTAGCTGAAAAAGCACCTCAGTTCCTCCAGATGAAAAATAAAAATAAAAAATAAAAATGCCCATGAAGACATCTGGGATGTATGACATACTTTTTGCATATGCCAGAAACCAGGAAGCAACTGAAGAAATGTGATTAAAAAAGTTTAAAACAAGTAAATATGCTATACCTTCCTATCTATTTACTAATGATAGCAGTATAAGGATTAAACATAGTTAACCACTTAAGCCTCGGAAGATTTTACCCCCATTCTGACCAGGGGGTATTTTGCGATTCGGCACTGCATGATTTTAACGGACAATTGCGCGGTCGTGCGATGCTGTACCTAAACTAATTTGACGTCCTTTTTTTCCCACAAATAGAGCTTTCTTTTGGTGGTATTTGAGTACCTGTGGGATTTTTTGATCATGCGCTATAATCAAAAAAAGAGCGACAATTTTGCGAAAATAACAATATTTTTCACATTTTTTTATATGAAATTCCCCAAAAAAATGTAAAAATCTAATTTTTTTTTAATTTTTGGCCAATTTGTTTTCTGCTACCTATGTTTGGTAAAAAAAAAAATCACAATAAGCGTATTTTGATTGGTTTGCGCAAAAGTTATTGCGTTTACTAACTAAGGGAAAGATTTCTGTCATTTTTGGTGTTTTTTTTGTAACGAGTAATGGCGGTGATCTGCGTTTTTTTTTGCGGGACTGCGACATTGCGGCGGACAGATCGGACCCTTGACTGACATTTTCGACACTTTTGGGGGTACCAGTGACATTACTACAGTAATCAGTGCTATACATATGCACTGTTACTGTAAAAATGACACTGGCAGGGAAAGGGTTAACTTTATTAGAGATGCAGTGACTATGTGTGTCCCTAGGGGCGTGCTTCTTACTGTGCAGGGATGTGGCTGTGTGTGTAAAAGCACAAATCAACGGTCCTACATAGCAGGACCGTTAGATTAGTGCTTTTACACAGGGAAGAATGACAGGTGGCTTTGTTTACATAAGCCGCCTGCCTTTCTCCCCTCACAGCGGGCGATCGCGAGTGACCAGCGGACATCGGGTGGAGGTGTCCGTGAACGAGCCGGGGCAGGAGCGCGCCTCCGGCGGCGCCCGCCCGCCTGCTATTGGCTCCCAGGCTAGTGACGTACCGGTACGTCACTTTGCCTGGCCGGGGCTGACCGCCGCAGTATATGTACTTGCGGCGGTCGGCAACCGGTTAATGTTGATTGAGAGAGTTTAGTTTCATTTTGAATTAAAGTTCAGTTTTAAGAAACAGCAGCATATTCAGTTCTCAAAACATATGTAATGTTTTCGATTGGGACAAAGAACAATATACATAATGTAGTAACTTTTCACAGCCAATCAGAACCAAACTGGGCTGTCCAACCTGTGGCCCAAGATGGCTATGAATGTGGTCCAACACATAATTGTAAACTTACTTAAAAATTTTGATTTTTTGGGGGAATTAAAAAAAAAATTTATTTACACTTAGTGAACCCATGTGGCCAAAAATGTCAATGTCTCGTTACTTGACTTTTATAAGGTTTATCTTCCCAAAGAAAAATCTCTCACTCTTCACAATCACGCCTCATTCATGTCATCAGTTGTCAGCAGCACCGATATTTGTAAGCAACTATTTTCAAGGATGTGAAGCACACGAAGGGCAAAATTAGAACCAAAATATCTGATGGGCACCTTGAGAATTCTTTGAGAATTGCTGCTCAATCCATCCAACCAGATATTGATGGGTTAGTTTATCAAAAACAGTGTCAAATATTATACTAGTTTTATGTTGCCCTCTTTTACTTTTATTATCAAAAATATGACAAAAAAATGAAGTTTTATTACCCTGATAAGGACATTATCTATATCAGTGATCGTGGGTGTTCTGGCTGACTTTTTCTGCTCATCAGCCATCCTTATTGTTAGTGTATTTTATGTGTGGCCCAAGACAATTCCTCTTCTTCCAATGTGGCTCAGGAAGGTCAAAAGGTTGGACACCCCTGGTCTACCTGTCCTCAACTTCTAAAACTGCATCTAATGGTTGGACAGAAGTCCAAAAGTTTATTGAACTTTGTTGGCCTTCAAAACGTGTTAATAGGTCACAGATTATGATGGCAGTCAGCCGTAACCTATAATAATGACCTAAATATGTTTATATAAAGGCACTGTGAGCTGTACTTCTTTGTCCTCCATGTCTACAATTACTTATGAGACCCAACAGAAGTCAAGTGCCTAGATATAGATGGTTACATTTCCATTGTCACACACTGGAGGGGTCCAGTACAAGCAGTACATCCTGCGTTAAGTGTGATGTTCACAGCAATTTCTTCTCCCTCTGCAGGACTTACTGAAAAGTTGGACTTGTTAATCAAACGTTGCCTTACATCCAGTAACAGCAAAAAAAAAAAAAAAAGATTTAAACACATACTTTGCACAGATATCCCTCTCACTAATAGGCTTTGATCATATTCAAGATTCTTAACAAAGAGAAAGTTTTGTAAAGCCACGGAAGTGCTTTCAACAAGGTTAGTGCTCTGCTCCCAGGTTAGGGGCACTTTGTAAGAGCCATATTAGGAATATCTTGAAAAACTATAGAAAGCATATGGAGGTGATGTTTTATGCTCAGAGGTGAGGTAGGCTAGTTAAGAAACATATGGATGTGGTGTTCTTGTAGCTGTTTCATATTTTCAATGGGTATTCATATCACAATTTAATTTTCTAATATAATACATATAATATATTTGGATTTATTACCCAAAGCCATCTCAACTTACTCCTCTGCTTAGAAGAATCCAAATTTGCATTTTTTCACATTTTATGTTTATTTGTTGATTTAAAGTGTAATTTCATTCAAAACCTAACAAAGCTAAAAATATACTTCCACCCCCTTTCTAAGCCTATTCTATCTACTCTGAGAAAGGAAAGATGTCTGTTCCTACCTATTCTGAAGTACCTCCGATCTGGTCACGTGATTGAGTCCCAGTGCCAGCTTCATTGTAGAGGAACAGACAACAATGGTTGCCCCATAGTAAGCCTATGTTCAAAAGGAGAGGTGTTGGGCGTTTGTGTCCAAGGGAAAGCCACCAGTATACAGCAACCAGATGGACAAGGACTGTAATTGACCGAACTTCACTAGTGTTGCAGGAGTTCAGGGCAGCTCTGGCAGGCAAAAAACAGAAATCCCGCTGGCAACAGAAGAAGAAAGACAGGCACCGCTGAATGTAGCAACAAATTTATTAAAGACAAAAAAACATAGTGACTCTGATGAAGGAGCCAAGTGCTCATGCTCCGAAACGCGTTACTTCAGCCCTAACCAGCTCCCTGTGAAGCTTCCTGCACGTCACCTCCCGGCTGCGGGTCAGTCGGGACCTGGAGAGACACGGAAGATCACATTCAGGAAGCCGCTACACTGCGGAAAATGGATTTAAGAAATGTATGATGTGAGTTACTACATTTTTTTGTCTTTAATAAATTTGTTGCTACATTCAGCGGCGCCTGTCTTTCTTCTTCCATAGTAAGCCTATGGGTGATGTCACCGCACAGGCTCTGCAGCCATTGCCGCTGTTCACTACTCTACACTGATGCAATCATGTGACCGGACCAGAGTGACTTCAAAATTGGTAAGTATAGACATTTTTAATTTTACAGGTTAGATTGAATAGGCTTAGAATGAGGGTGGACGTATATTTTAGCTTAGTTAGCTTTTGATTTGACTTACACTTTTCAATTAGCATTCATATTCAGATTTTCAAATTTGTTTCCATTTCTTGAACATATAGAGTATGGAAAGGTACCATATCAGGAGCTGTCAATATTCTTCAAACAGGAGGTCTGACATCACCAACAAAATGTATTTAGGAACCATAATAGGACAGAAGACACAGCGTCCAATGACATGCTGTAGGACATGGTGAAAGATTACCATCCTACCAATGATGGCCAAGAGACAACAATGGCAACATGCTTCAGGAGAAGTAAACAGGATACAAGGATGGTCAGAGATGGTGACATGTCTACAGGAGTGGTTGGAGACTGCAGACATGCTACAGGAAATGGGATACATGCTAGTAGTTGTAGATGGGTTAAGGGGGTATTAACCCCAAAAGCAGACATTTATTATATTGCAGCTTACCAATTCTTAGACGTGATGGCTGCATTTATCTTCTTTTTAGGCTTTCTTTCTTCTACTTTCATCTGGTGATCAGACCATTAAGTCTGTTGTTTTTCAAAAGAACATGCTCTCCAGCAGAATGTATCAGTGATGAACAAACCATTTAACAATAGCAGGTCTGCTTACAATGATCAAATTTATTTATTCATGTAAAATTATTTATTCCATAAAAAAAAAATGTCTACTGTAACTGCTTATAAAGTATTAGCTGCAGTTTGGCTTCAATGTATTAGTTTATAGTTTATCTAAATCTGCTAGTACAGATATCACTTCTCTCTCCCCAGACTAACAATGCTGCTGTCTGCTGTGCCCTCTGTGCTCCTTCTTCCAGAGTGGGGGGCATTCTAATACAGGGGATGTGTTACTGGCCAGATCACCATGTGTAAACAGAGGTGAAAAAGTCGAAGTAAAGAAAACTGATGCAGCCACCACATCTAATGTTTGGTAAGCTGCAATATAATATATTTTTGGTTTTTGGTTTAATACTGCTTTAAGACTGGGGAAATAGGGCCTTTTTATAAATGAGTGCTCCCACATCTGTACTTCTAAATATCCCCTGAAAATTACTATATTTGCATTTGATGCTCTCTACACAAAGATCCAAAGTAGGAAATAATAAAAAAAAACAATAAAACAAAATAAAATAAATTAAAAAGCAGGGAATAATGTTCCAGTAATGCAAAGAAAAAGTAAAACCTTAAAACTGGTGTTCATATGCTAAGCAATTAGGCAAAGCCATTTTAATAATTTTTTGGATATTTTTCATTCACTGGTTCTTACAGTGATGTTACTCTGGTATAGTACAGAAATTCTAGGGGTTGCAGGTATGGTGCTAATGATTTCCTTATTAGCATGGGACCCAGTACAAACACAGGGGAGACATTTTCATGCCTTCACTACATCACAGGTAACATCATGGAGAGCCATGGGAAAAGAATGCTTCTCCCGATGCTGTACCAGGTTCTGCACTAAGCAAAAGGTCTGAGTAGGCAACTAAGCAAGGAAGACATTGACTATTGGGCCTTGTTCTTAAACGTCCGCATAGAGTGGACTTCATGTGGAAGATTAGGAACAAGGCTAATACACCATACATTCTTCATAAAGTGTGTATGTACTCAGACTATGGCCATAAAGGCCTTTACATATCCCTGGGGTTCCAGTCCTAGGTCCTCAGAGGGGACATCAGGGGGGTGGTGTGCTTGTTATAAGAGAGAAAATCAAGAATCCTCTTGATGGTTTGAAAGGCAGAAGCTCCCATTGGGTAGTGCATTGCAGTGTGTCTAAACAAGATCAGAGTCAGTAGAGGTGTTCAATAAGGGTATGGTGACCAATAACAAAGGTAGGCATAACAGTTAAAAGAGAGAGGGACTGCTTACACCAGGATCAGTCAACAAATTCAACCCAAATGTCTTAGTAGATACTTAAATTATTGTTATAATGTCATTGGGAGGTGGGTGGTAAGGAGGGTATGACATGCAGGCATTCATCCCCCCCAAAAAACTGGTTTAAATAAAGAGTTGCATAGCGCCAACCACTTTGGCTTTGAGATATTCCATATTCCTCACACCAGCAACAACATCTAAGAGCCGAGTCTGTGATAGGGTCTCAAAGGAAAGCCAACATAAAGGGATTGTTCCCCTGGCAGCCATCCAGATGTGAGAGAATATTTAGAAATGGTAGAAACGTAGTCCCAACAGGCAGTGAATGGGGTATGAGGTATCGAGTTACTTAATTTCATAAAAAGAGGTGATTTGTGGCTCAAAATCAATCACCACTTTTCAGTTTACAGGTGATACACAGATTTTCAGTATTTCCTGGTTGTGCATGGTTCACTGGAGTGCGTCTTTGTGTTTCTCCTCTATCCATTCAGCCTCTTTACATTTTTAAAAAAAAAATGTTTTCCCCCCAAGCACAGGTTCAGTGCATATTACCCTTTTCCTGGAAGCTGATTGGAGGTCAGAAACAAAATAAAAAAGTCCCAACCTACCTGCAAGTAAGGTATTGTGGGTGGTATAAGTTTCGGGGGAAAATTACCATAGGGTGGGGCTCTGCTGACACCCAAAAACATTTGCAGGTAAATAGACTGCTGGAAACAGCTCAATCACAATGGGCTGATTTACTAAAACTGGAGAGTGCAAAATCTGGTGCAGCTGTGCATGGTAGCCAACCAGCTTCTAACTTCAGTTTGTTAAATTAAGCTTTGACAAAAAACTGGAAACTGATTGGGTTCTATGCAGAGCTACACCAGATTTTGCATTCTCTAGTTTTAGTAAATCAACCCCTATGAGTATAGAGCCAAGAAAGTGCACTTCTTTAGGCCCCGTTCACACCGATGCAACTCGTCATGCACTTTGATAGGTCCAAATCACATGACAAGTCACACTCTATTGTCAGCAATGGAACTGTTCAACTTTTTGGAGTTGCACCAATTTGAAAAAAGGTTCCTGGCCCGATCCCCTTCCCCTCCGCTTTACCCTCAATTCTCCTGTTTGCCACACCCGAATATCAGACTACAGGCTGCTAGACCCTATCTGCACCTGGACCATTTTTCAAATGCATATGCTTCACTATCCGGACATCCTCCATTCTACATTTAACGCTAACCGCCAACCAGCATGGATAAGATATACATTGCAGGGCTCCTTTACTTGCTATATTGTCTATCCAAATATGTCCCTCAACACCAACCGGTATGCCTCCTGGAATGCTATCTTTGATGCCTTGATGCCTGCATGCTCTAATATATAGGAAGATATGAAAGCTCATTTGCCCCCCCCCCCCCCCCACACTCAGACTGCCCTGCTATGCCTCACCCTGTTTCCTGCCACCAGATCTACATTGGGTATGGTGTTATGAAAAAAGGTTCCTGCACTATTTTTTGTGATTTCAGGTGTAACTTGCATAGACATCTGTGCATGTGTCACACAGATGTCATCCAATTCGCACCTGAAGTCGCACTGACCTGTGGCTTTGAAGTCACACAATTTCAAAGTCAGATTCGGTGTGAACAGGGGCAGAATCAAACAGGAAAAGTAGATCTATACACAGGAATGCGGAATAAAATGTAGATCTACTATTGATGGTGACATTAAACATTACTCAAGCATTGGATGTTATATTAAAGCATTTTATAAGGGCATGGAAATCTCTTGTAACCCCTTAAATCTGTATATAGGACAGGCAATGCATTTGATTAAATTCAATAGAATTAAAAAATATATATATAGCTTTTAGAAGTGTAAAGAATAAAAAACCTTTTAACATTCACTGGACAGCTTCAATTTTCTCAAATGGACAGTTCAATTTGAATTACTCATCAGATTGTGTATGATTATTATGTTCACTTGTCCAATCATTTTATATCAGTGTGAATAAAACATGAAATTTATGTCTGACAATGACCTCCCAGACTGCACAGTGAATCCTCAGACCTGACAAGAGCATATGGCTAACAAGCTGTAATTATAATGGCACAAAATGTAGTTTTATTACAACTTTTTCTTTCTTTTCTGCTTTATCACTGACAATTTACTGCATAGCAAAATCTCAACAGGTAGAGCAGGTCAAATTATTTTTTTTTCCTAGAAGAACAAAAGAAATAATAATGACATAAAGAAAACCGAGACATCATTGTTCATAATTTTTTTTTTTTTTTAGTGAGTTATGACATAGGGAAATTATGTTTTTCAATCTGGAGTTTTAGGCGAGTAGAATTTTATTTACTTATCCAGTCTTTACAAAGTTAAAAATGTATTCAATTCCAGAAACATTTTAGATGAAAGCTTTCTTCACCACCTATACCTCATCCATATGTGTTAATCATTGGGAACACTTCCAAAAGGTAGTAAATTCCTGAGGGGCGTGGCTTCCAGCGCTGAAGATTGCCGCTTAGCTCTTCGGCTCCGCTCGGCCACCCGGGACATCGACCCACTACAGCCTCCACAGCGGGCATAGAAGCCTCTACGCTCTCCCTACCACCTCCGAGCACCATGCGGAACAAAAAGGGACCCTCGCAGTCGCACAAGCTGGACGGATTCCTCCTCTCCAACTCGGCTGGACTCCGGCAAGATGGCGCCGGCAGACCCCCGCCATACGCTTCTACCCGGGAAGGGAACCAGGATGGCAGAGCACAGCCGCCCAGGCAAGTAGCCAACCCGGACAGCGGGAACTCCTCAGGTTCCTCCACCCCTCCCTCTCCCTCCTCGAGGAGCCCGGCGAAGCAGCGCCCACGCTGGAGCTCTCCCCCCCCGATCCCACTCAGCCATGCGGGATGGATCAGGCTGCGCCCTCTCCCTCGGATTCCAGAGGCCTGAGTACGCTGCCTGCTGACCCATTTGCTGCTTTCCTGGTGGGAGACCACCCAATCTCTGCCACACTCCTTAAAGGAATGCTCCATTGCCTCTGGTCCTCACTGCACACGGATGTGGTGCAGAGTCTTGCCCAGACAAAGCGGGATGTACAGCAGCTGGAGGTGAGGGTGGACAATGCTGAATCCTCCATGTCAAAATGCACCCTGTCACTTAATACCCTCATCACAGCTCATAATGGACACACAGATGACATTGATTGGATCAAAGACAAACTTGCGGACCTAGAGGACAGATCCCGGAGAAACAACTTAAAATTAAGGGGAATCTCGGAAACTGTCCAGCCCTAACAAAAGGTAGTAAATTATTGGTATCTTACCCCGTTCAAACTTTCCAAGTTTTATCCATATCAAACCGCCCTATGCTGGAAGAAATGTGGAGAATCTGATACTCTTTACCATACACTTTGGTCTTGCATATCACTGAGGTCATTCTGGAACAGAATCTTTTCCGTACTCTCAGATATACGTGGCCAACATACAGCTCCTAATCCGGAACTAGACATCTTGAACCTGAACATTCATAAATTTCCACCCAAATTCAGAGTAGTGATCATACTAGTTAGCAGCAAAAATCTGATTAGCAGCAAAAATCACAATTACGAGGCAGTGGACCACCACCAAACCTCCCATATTGATGCTTTTCCCACCTTTAACCATCAGTGTGAGATGAGGAAATGATTGGCGATCACAACCCTCAATATCACAGCATTTAGATATAAGTGGGATCTCTGGTTATCGAATCCTAAGTGTACAGTCAAAGTTTGAATGTGTTTTATATTTTAGTGGCTGGGATGTCCTACCCTTACCTCTCCTCCCTATAATGCCCTTCCCTCCCCTTTTCTTCACCAAGTTTACCTTTTCTACTCACAACAAGCAACAGGTTAATTTACCCTCTGTTTGTGTACACTGATATTATACTTTGCGGATTACACAGTATGATGTATTTTACTACCCTGTTTCAAGTTCTGTTACTGCACCACCTCAACTTGTTTTAAAATGATTTTGACACCGAGCCATTATTGGCTATGTTGCCACCCTAGTTTTGCTTCCAAATGGAGTGTCCAGGGATTGGGAATGACACCCCTACCAAAAGACTAGTACTGATATTATCTCCAAGTTCAAGATTACACATGCATCTTATTTGGCATTGTATTCATACAAGTAATCTTTTGTTATATATTATACTGAGTGTACCACTGTTGTTATCTGTTTGTATCCCTCTTCATGAAAACTCAATAAAAACTATTGTAAATATAAAAATGTATTTAATCCCCCCATCGCAGATAGATTACCAAAGACATAAAAAAAAACTTGCATGAAATAGTTTTGAGCTGTCACTTTGTTATTCTTCCAACTGATCAAAAAGTTAATAAAAATATATTTTTTTAAATAAGTGTTCGACCAATTGGAAAAATACTGCAGGGCAACTGTACTTAGAAAATTGCACAGCCTATTTGCCTTTAGTAAATCAACCCCAGTATATAAAGTAAACTGTAAAAATAGACAGGAGGGTGCAATTGCCTAGTGCATGACCAAAAACTTTTGTTGAAACAAAATGCGTTAAAACTCATGAGCCTATCGATTCAAGAGACGGTTTTGGCCAGATGGCATGGCCCTACTGCTGGATCGAAATATAGTTATGGAAATAATTGCTTACATTCTATTACAATTGTGAGTGTGACAGTATTCACTGTTACTGGGAATGAAAGACAAACAATATGCTAATATCATAAGCTCAACCACCTGTCTTCCAGACATCGTTGAATATGCTGTTATCTACAATAGGTTCTGTATTTACACCTATTGTTTGTGTATTGTGTTGCAGGAGCTTGAGGACAGTCGTCTGCTACTTAATTGGCTCAGGTTGATTAAATCACTTTCATCTATTAGTTGCTGAGTGAAAATATACTGTTTGTGTTGGTTGTTCTGTAAGTATGTTAATTCTATTTCAGATTACAATTTCATCTGCATAGGATAATGTAGTCAGGCAACCCCTAACCTGTGTGTAGTAATTTGATCAGGAGGGGGATGTGCTCATGTGTGTATAAATTGAGTGTGAAACTGTTCAATAAAGGAGAAGGTTCCTTAACTTTTACAAGCTAAGTTGTTGGCTAGCTTTGTATGGGGGCGGCAAGGATTTGATATCTATGTTCATGACTGCAAGGAAGCCGTATACTGATGGAAGACCACAAGTACAGTGTGGGTCAGTGGTTCCGTTACAGTGAGTATGTCTTTTGGCATTTGGTTTCAATAAACGTTTTTAATAATGATCTAGGCGTTTGAACCCTCCTGTTTGTTTTTACAGGTTTCTGTCAAGATCCCCCTTTCTGGGGAGGGCTGCATCAGTGGAGAATTCCAATTGAAGGTTACTGTGGAGATAAATTGACATGTATATGGTACCATCCAGATGTTCATGTTTCTGAACTCTGGGGTGTTTGGTACATTCATAGTATCAAATAAAACTAATGCTACAGAAAGATGGCAGAGACCACAGACATGCAACATGCGATGGCCAGCGACTATGAAAATGCTAAAAGGGGGATGGAGGGAGACTGCAAATATGCTATAGGATTTCATAGAGACTGAGAACATTTACTTATATAACACTTACAGACTGGATACAAATAACATGAGATTGCTAGAGATCAAGGCTTTCTACAAATAAATGCTTTCACATTTGTGCCCCCCCCACCCCTTTAAAGTGTTTGTTAACCCCCCCCCCCAAAAAAAAAGATCCTGTCCCTTTAAAGCCTGTTACACAGCACAATGCTTGTGCTGTGTAATTTGCCCCCCCCCGTATCACCTAGAAAATCTGACTGATCCTGCCTGGCTATGTCCTCCCCTCTGTAAACTGACCACGGTTAATCATGGCTGCTGAGACCTGACAGCGTGGTCAGTTTACGTGCCTCCATCATACGCAGCTCTCCTGTCCTCCTCTGTGCTCTCCTCTGTCTTCTTCCCCCTCCCCTCCCTGCCTGTCTGCTCCTGTGTCAGTGCCTACTCCCTCCCCTCCTGCTACTAAAATGTATTTCATTGTCCAATATAATCCTCCTTGTTTCCTAATGACAGGTGCTCCTGTCCGTGTTTTATAAAAAAATGTCTTCTTACAGAGCGTCTCCCAGTGATCACATGACTGACCGACTCTCTCTCTTCTCTCCTCCTCTCATCCCGACTGACGTCAGCAGGGAGATCTCGGCCCCACCCACTGCAGCTGTCAGATTGGGAGAGGAGAAAGCCGGCCGGTCACGTGATCGCTGGGAGACACTCTGAAATCTGGTAAAGAAGGGATTTTTTTTTTATAAAACACAGAGACGGGAGCACCTGTCATTAGGAAACAAGGAGGATAATATTACATTGTTAAAGTAGGTTAACAACCACTTTAACTTCCTTATTATTGGTAATTTTTTGAGAAAGTTAAATTATAAAAGTTAAGAGGAAAAAACATAAAAAAGAAAAAAGGAATGGGTAGCACAGAAAAAGTAAAGTAGGGTGAAAAAATTAATCACACTAGCAGGTACAAAAAATGTGTTTCCTTTTTTGGCTTTAGTAGGTAGGGGGCCGTCCTTGGGAGGCCCATGAAAAGTGCCAAAGGGTCATAAGCAGCCCCTATGTCACATGTCAGGTGTCAAGACTAAGAGTCCAAAGCAGCCATTCTCAACCAGGGTTTCTTGGAACCCCAGGATTTCCCCAGAGATTGTTAGGAGTTCCTTTAACTGTGTCTGATTGACCTCCCATTTGATGGTACCCGCATAGATCCAGGGCCAACACCACTTGGCTAAGTCAGCTGCATTACACCAATTATCTTTTTAGTTGTGTGTAAAGGTGGCATTCTGACCACCAAAGTAAGGGGGCATTCTTCCCCATTACTACCAATGAATATTTAAGGCACACCAATTAAAATAAAATATATAACACATACAGTATGACAAAGTTATTGTGTGTAAATGCATGTATCCCAAACCCTTTTTGGGGCACCTGATTGTGCAGCTCTGGGGCCTTTTGACAGTTGTAAATGAGAAGCAGAGGTGTGGGCAGAAAGACTATTGTAAGGAATGCAGCTAAAATTATTTTTAATGAAATAAACATACTGGGAGCTTATAGGGTGCAATGTCAAGCACATATAAAAAAAAAGTATTTTCTTCCATACATTTGTAAAGCCTTTTAACCTCTTGCCGACCGCCGCACGACTATCTACGGCGGCGGTCAGCCCCTCACAGGCAAAGTGACGTAGGTCTACGTCGCTCGCCTGTGAGGGTTTAGGGAGCGAGCGCGCGCCGCCGGAGGCGCGCTCCCGCTCCCGCGTGGTCACGGACCCCCCCGCGCGTGTGACCGGCGGACCCGATCGCCGCCGGCCACTCTGCGATCGGCGGGGGAGAGGGAGAAAGTCAGGCAGCTTGTGTAAACAAGCTGCCTGTCATTCTCCTCTCTGTATGAGAGATGATCACATGGATCTACTATGTAGATCCATTGATCACTCTGCATACAGTTGAAGCCACAGCCAATCACAGTTAGAATCACGCCCCTAGGGACACACACAGCCCCTCCCTCTCAAATAAAGTTAACCCCTTCACTACCAGTGTATTTTTACAGTAACAGTGCATATATATAGCACTGATTACTGTAGAAATGTCACTGGTAACCCCAAAAGTGTCGAAAATGTCAGTCAAGGGTCCGATCTGTCCGCCGCAATGTCGCAGTACCGCAAAAAAAATCGCAGATCGCCGCCATTACGCGTTAAAAAAAAAACAACAAAAATGACAAAAATCTTTCCCTTTGTTAGTAAACGCAATAACTTTTGCGCAAACCAATCAAAATACGCTTTTTGCGATTTTTTTTACCAAACATAGGTAGCATAAAACAAATTGGCCGAAAATATTAAAAAATTTTGATTTTTACATTTTTTTGGGGGGGAATTTCATATAAAAAAAAGGGAAAAATATTGCTATTTTTGCAAAATTGACGCTCTTTTTTTGTTTATAGCGCGTGATCAAAAAATCGCACAGGTGATCAAATACCGCCAAAAGAAAGCTCTGTTTGTGGGAAAAAAAGGACGCCAAATTCGTTTAGGTACAGCGTCGCACGACCGCGCAATTGTCCGTTAAAGTCACGCAGTGCCGAATCGCAAAATACCCTCTGGTCGTTTAGCAGCCAAATCCTCCGGGGCTTAAGTGGTTAAGGCTGCATTTACACCTGAGCATCACATTTGTTGGCGTTCTTTTAGGCATTTTATTGCATGCTTTCATGCAGGTTTTTGTGTGATTTTGCATGTTTCTGCAAAGCATTTGTGAGCTTTGGCTTTTATTAGCCAATAGAGAAAAATATATGTTTCATAATTTTTGCTATTTATTATTTATTTGTTTATTTTGTTGATATTAGGGGTTAGGGTTAACCCCTAACCCTGGCAAAAGAAACAAACAAATAATAAATAAATAAACAAACACTAGGGTTAGGGATAGGGTTTTATTTATATATTTAAGGGACATTATTTATATACTATTATTATGTCTATATATAATTCTATAATTTATTATTTATATATTTAATATTATAATTTAGTTTTTTTAATTTATTGCATTTGAGTAGAATTTTGAGCAGGTGTAACCACTAACCCTAACTCCTAACCCTACCAAACCAACAAATATAAATAAATAATAAAAAAAATAAGCATCAGGGTTAGGGGTAATGGTTTACTTATATATTTGAGAGAAATTATTTAATTACTATTATTATTTATGTATTTAATTATTTCATTTATTATTTATTCATTTAATAATATAATTTAGTTTTTTAAATGTATTGCATTTGAGCAGAAAACATGTGAATCACGTGCTTCAATGCATTTCCATGGGGAAACAAAAAACACTTAAAAAATGCTCCAACACGTTTCTGAGCTTCAGGCATTTGGCTTCAGGGCACATGGAGTGGAGATGTGAATGAGCTCCATAGAGATGCATTGAATGTCTTCAGCCTCCAGCGTTTTGGAGCTACAAAATACTCTGGTGTAAATGGGGCCTAAAGCATTTTCAGCCAGCTGTGTCTGCAGAGAAGTCACAGAATAAAAGATCAGTGACACAAGTGCTTCCACTGTGTAACCTGGTTATATATATAATTTATTTATATATACAGTACCTCACAAAAGTGAGTACACCCCTCACATTTTTGTAAATATTTTATTATATCTTTTAATGTGACAACACTGAAAAAATGACACTTTGCTACAATGTAAAGTAGTGAGTGTACAGCTTGTATAACAGTGTAATTTTGCTGTCCCCTCAAAATAACTCAACACACAGCCATTAATATCTAAACCGCTGGCAACAAAAGTGAGTACACCCCTAAGTGGAAATGTCCAAATTGGGCTCAAATAGCCATTTTTCCTCCCCAGTGTCATGTAATTTGTTAGTGTTACAAGGTCTCAGGTGTGAATGGGGAGCAGGTGTGTTAAATTTAGTGTTAAATTTAGTGTTATCGCTCTCACTCTCTCATACTGTTTACTGGAAGTTCAACATGGCACCTCATGACAAAGAACTCTCTGAGGATCTGAAAAAAAGAATTGTTGCTCTACATAAAGATGGCCTAGGCTATAAGAAGATTGCCAAGGCCCTGAAACTGAGATGCAGCACGGTGGCCAAGACCATACAGCGGTTTACCGGGACAGGTTCCACTCAGAACAGGCCTCGCCATGGTCGACTAAAGAAGTTGAGTGCACATGCTCAGTGTCATACTCAGAGGTTGTCTTTGGGAAATAGACGTATAAGTGCTGCCAGCATTGCTGCCGAGATTGAAGGGGTGGGGGGTCAGCCTGTCAGTGCTCAGACCATACGCCGCACACTAAATCAAATTGGTCTGCATGGATGTCGTCCCAGAAGAAAACCTCTTTTTTAACACCTCCATAGAAGTGTGTATATATTGATCATCAGGTGCTTGTACTAGTCCTCAGTCATTGCGTTAGAGGAGCAGCAATTTCCATTCTCAGGTCAGATACACCAAAGTACTTTACATCTAATTCACCTAGACAATTGCATACCACAAACTTCTGAATAAGACAAAACTTCCTAACACAGAAGTTCTTACTCATCACCAGTCCATGATTTACATCAAGGATAAGTACAGAAAGCCAAATAAATAAATCACTGCAGCTGGACCTACAATTACAGCCCAAGAAGCCAACACTTCACAGTCTTCACAAGCACCATTATCATTCTTCCTACAGTATTCAGTATTGAGGCTTCAGTCTTCAACCTATGCTAACAAAAAACACAACTGTAAAGGTATTTTTTTATTGTTGTAAAGGGGATCACCAACACTAGGCTGGTTGTCTTCTGGAACCATGGAGCACAATTCCAACTGTTGCAGATATAGAACTATCCAGTGTAGGTTAATCGACTAGGTCTCAGATAAAATAGTATGCAATTATTGGGGAGATGGATGTAAATTCTATTTTGAAATGTTTGCCATTTTATCAATGACTAGCCACATATAGTGATGTCGCGAACATAAAATTCGCTGTTCGCGAACGGCGAACGCGAACATCGGCAAATGTTCGCGAACCGGCGAACATTGCGAACCGCCATAGACTTTAATAGGCAGGCAAATTTTAAAACCCACAGGGACTCTTTCTGGCCACAATAGTAATGGAAAAGTTGTTTCAAGGGGACAAACACCTGGACTGTGGCATGCCGGAGAGGGATCACACAAAAAAAAGTTCTTAAAAATTGTAATTTTTTGATAGAGAGCCAATTATTGGAAAAATTAAAAAAAATAAAAATAAAAAATTTCTTTGGATTTAGCATCTGGGGGGTCTAAAAAGTGTACCTGTGAAGTTTCAGCTCTGTAGCATGTCCGGAACCAGAAAAAAATACGAATTAGGGTTAGGGCTAGGGTTAGGGCTAGGGTTAGGGTTAGGGTTAGGGTTAGGGCTAGGGTTAGGGTTAGGGTTAGGGTTAGGGTTAGGGTTAGGGTTAGGGTTATTTTTATGGCTAGGCTTAGAGGGTTAGGGTTAAGGTTAGAGGGTTAGGGTTATGGTTAGAGGGTTAGGGTTAGGTTTAGTGTTAGGGGCTAGGGTTAGGGTTACGGTGAGATACTTAGGGTTAGAGTTAGTAGCCCTAAACCTACCCCTCTAACTCTAACCCTAAGCACTAAAAATAACCCTAACCTTAGCCCTGACCCTAACCCTAGCCCTAACCCTAACCCTAACCCTAGCTCTAACCCTGATTCTATTTTTTTTTCTGGTTCTGGACACGCTACAGAGCTGAAACTTCACAGGTACACTTTTTAGACCCCCCAGACAATAAATCCAAAGAAATTTTTTTTTTTAAGTTTTTTTTTTTTTTAAGTTTTCCAATAATTGGCTCTCTATCAAAAATGACAATTTTTAAGAACTTTTTTGTGTGATTTAGTGTCTAGGGGGTCTAAAAAGTGTACTTGTGAAGTTTCAGCTCTGTAGCATGTCCAGAACCAGAAAAAAAGATAATTTTTCAGTAGAGCAGGGATGGTGGGAACCCCTTTTACACCTATATGATCTTTTTTTTCTGGTTCTGGACATGCTGCAGAGCTGAAACTTCACAGGTACACTTTTTAGACCCCCCCCCCCCCCCCAAACAATAAATGCAAAGAAATTTTTTTTTTGTTAAATTTTTTTTTTTTTTCCAATAATTGGCTCTCTATCAAAAATGACAATTTTTAAGAACTTTTTTTGTGTGATTTAGTGTCTAGGGGGTCTAAAAAGTGTACCTGTGAAGTTTCAGCTCTGTAGCATGTCCGGAACCAGAAAAAAATACGAATTAGGGTTAGGGCTAGGGTTAGGGCTAGGGTTAGGGTTAGGGTTAGGGTTAGGGCTAGGGTTAGGGTTAGGGTTAGGGTTAGGTTTAGGGTTAGGGTTATTTTTATGGCTAGGCTTAGAGGGTTAGGGTTAAGGTTAGAGGGTTAGGGTTATGGTTAGAGGGTTAGGGTTAGGTTTAGTGTTAGGGGCTAGGGTTAGGGTTACGGTAAGATACTTAGGGTTAGAGTTAGTAGCCCTAAACCTACCCCTCTAACTCTAACCCTAAGCACTAAAAATAACCCTAACCTTAGCCCTGACCCTAACCCTAGCCCTAAGCCTAACCCTAACCCTAGCTCTAACCCTGATTCTATTTTTTTTTCTGGTTCTGGACACGCTACAGAGCTGAAACTTCACAGGTACACTTTTTAGACCCCCCAGACAATAAATCCAAAGAAATTTTTTTTTTTAAGTTTTTTTTTTTTTTTAAGTTTTCCAATAATTGGCTCTCTATCAAAAATGACAATTTTTAAGAACTTTTTTGTGTGATTTAGTGTCTAGGGGGTCTAAAAAGTGTACTTGTGAAGTTTCAGCTCTGTAGCATGTCCAGAACCAGAAAAAAAGATAATTTTTCAGTAGAGCAGGGATGGTGGGAACCCCTTTTACACCTATATGATCTTTTTTTTCTGGTTCTGGACATGCTGCAGAGCTGAAACTTCACAGGTACACTTTTTAGACCCCCCCCCCCCCCCCCCAAACAATAAATGCAAAGAAATTTTTTTTTTGTTAAATTTTTTTTTTTTTTTCCAATAATTGGCTCTCTATCAAAAATGACAATTTTTAAGAACTTTTTTTGTGTGATTTAGTGTCTAGGGGGTCTAAAAAGTGTACCTGTGAAGTTTCAGCTCTGTAGCATGTCCAGAACCAGAAAAAAAAGATAATTTTTCAGTAGAGCAGGGATGGTGGGAACCCCTTTTACACCTATATGATCTTTTTTTTCTGGTTCTGGACATGCTACATATATATATATATATTAAAAAAATACTCAAATACCAGCCCTCAAAGGGGCTTTTGGGGACAATATATATATATATATATATATATATATATATATATATATATATATATATATTTATATATCACAGAACAAAAAAAATTACACAAATACCAGCCCTCAAAAGGGCTTTTGGGGACAATATATATATATATATATATATATATATATATCACAGAACAAAAAAAATTACACAAATACCAGCCCTCAAAAGGGCTTTTGGGGACAATAGATATATATATATATATATATATATATATATATATATATATATCCAAAAAAAACCTCAAATACCAGCCCTAGGAAGGGCTTTTTGGGGTGCTGTCCTTACAGCAGGAGTGTACCAAGAACACTGGCTAACAAGACCGGGAACTGTCCCCAGCTATAACAGCAGCAGCAGCACCAGCACTTTCCCTGCTCTCAGTAACACAGAAATGATCTAAGATGGATGCTGCCCTTGCTTATTTATAGGAGGTGGGAGGGTGTGGGAGGGAGGTATGCTGATTGGCCTGGAATGTGTCTGCTGACTGTGATGTTCAGGGTCAAAGTTTGCCTCAATGATGATGTATAGGAGGCGGACCGAACATCGCATATGTTCGCCCGCAGCGGCGAACGCGAACATGCTAAGTTCGCCGGGAACTGTCCGCTGGCGAACAGTTCTGTACATCTCTAGCCACATATGCCTGTGATTTTTTATTCAAATTTACATTTTCGTTTAAAGCTTAAATATTTATATAGTTTAGCTAGTGTGTTATACATTTTCAGCATTAACAGCCAGCAATGCCTGTATGAGTACTTTCAACACAGTATTATATTGCTGCTCTCCATAATCACCTAAAATATTGTAAGAGAACGAAATAGAAAATATTTGACAATAGCGTGCATATAGCAATTATGTAATAATGTAACTGTTTGTGTCCTAGATTGTGCCTCGTGCAAAAGAGTTTGTGATTGTACAGATATCTGCTCTCTTCAAGAAACCATTTTACCAATGCTGATACACAAATTGGAGGTCTCCCATATGCTTTTGTAGCCCCTCCCTGACACCCCAAAGGCAGGCTGGCACCTCTTGAGGCAGGGGCAGGCTAGCATTTCATCCCAGGGTTGAGTCCATGGCTAAAATGTGGGATTGAAAAAGATTTTGGGCATCAGTCTTTTTTGTCTTTTTAGAGTTTTATTGCAGAACGGTCAAGGAGGGGAAGGGGGTGAGGGTTAAGGGTCCCAGATACCAGGCAAATCACCTACAGACTCTCAAAATCAATGTCCAGTTTTACATTATCAGGACCTTTAAGCCAACCCGGCAGCACTGTAATTGGTTCCCAAATTTTGTGCACCCTCCAAGCCAATCACCCTGCCGAGAAACTAGCCTTCTCTCTGACTCTCTCCAGTAAGAGGTCTCCCCTGGGTCTTTTTCTTGGCACGGCTTCCTCCACACCAGGCAGCACAGCTCCAGGATAACTTCAGCACACGATAGGCCCCAAAACAGGGCCTAGCAGCGGAGCTCCATCAAACATCACCTTCACAGGCTTCAGTCCAGGGGAAGAGAGCAAACATATGACCTGTCCCAAAATATTTATGTCCTCCTCTAGCATGCACCAGTGCCCTAATCCTTCTACTGGATTGGCTGAAGAAAATGTAAACATTCATGTTTATGAGATCTAATACTATGACTAGTGGCACCTGTGACACCTACTGGCGACAGTGAGAAATCACAACCGAACTGAAGGTTAAGATAAAATCCTTGCAGAGAACTACACAATTAGTCTGGGCTAATTACTACTCAGCCAAAAATGAAATGTAGGCTAATAGTCCCAGTTTAGGACAAAGGGGCCAAACATTTACAAATCCATTACAAAAAGGTCAGTGCTACACAGCTAGAAATTATTCCATGCTGTCCAAACTAGTGCACCATTCTGCTGTGGATATAATATATGTTAATTGTTCAGTAATGAGTAATTTAAAATTGTGCGGGGAGTATCCACCATAGTATATGCAGCCCTAGTCTCTTTTAGTATTTAGGAAAAAAAAGAAGCACTTTTCTTTTTATATAGATTCAAGGGAAGACAAATGAATTAAAGTTTATCGTCCTATAGGATCTTTTCAGAGGCTGGGATTACAATGTATCTTCTGGGATGTCTTCTTTGCAAAACAATTTCTTACACAACAATAGAGCACTTCACTTCAACTACAAAAAGGAAATCTAATTAATAAGAAGCTGGCTGTTAATATATTCCCTCTTTGTAAATTCCTGATGATTAATTCTGTTCATTGAACATTCTCACTAGAAATATTTTTTTTTAACATTATAAATCTTTTTAGGATTTTGGTTTTGTAATGCTAGATGATTAGTTTGCAGTGTTTTTACTGCACATCACTAAGATGGTTAAATCATTATCTCACTTCCAAACTTTGCTATACTAGACACAAGTAAGGTTGAACTTAAAGTGGTTGTAAAGTCTGAAGGTTATTTATTTTAATGCATTCTATGCGTTAAGATAAAAAAAAAAAAACCTTCTGTGTGTAGCAGCCCCCATCAACACCCCCTAATACTTACCTGAGCCAATCTAGATCCAGCGATGTTACACAAGAGACTTGGCTGTCCGGGTCTCTCCCTCCTCATTAGCGAAGCACTATTGGCTCCTGCTGCTGTCAATCAGTGGCCCAATGAGGAGGGGGGGGCAGGGCCAGGTCCCGCCTCTGTGTCTGAATGGCCACAGGGAGCTGTGTCTCAGCTCAGGTGCCCACTTAGAAAGCTGCTTGCTGTGGGAGCACTCAACAGGAGGGGAGGGGCCAGGAACGCCGAAAAGGGACCCGAGAAGAGGAGGATCTGGGCTGCTCTGTGCAAAACCAACTGCATTGTTATTTTTAACAAAAAAAAGAGACTTTAGTATCACTTTAAAGGCTAAGTTCACCTTTCTTTTTCTTTTTCTTTTTTTATTCTAGCTCTCCTATGTATAATAAAAATAATAATATACCATTATTGGTTACAAAAAATACAAGCTTTCTTCGATTTTGAAAACAAGGCCTTACCTTAGCCCTTGCTATATTTCTTAGAAAGCTTCATCACTTGCTGGCATGTGGACATCAGACAGAGAGGCCAGTCAGACACAGGAAGGAATTCATCAGCTGACTTCATTAGCACACACCTGTGGCTGCCTTACCCCCCGTCTGACAAATCACTACCACCAACCTCCAGATGCACAGTTTTCCAATGCAATACATCAGTGATCACTGTTCTCACTAAATACACAATCATCATTTTTTTTTTTTTGTATCTTATTTTTAGTCTTGCATAGATCGTTCATTTGGCATTTTGGAGTGTGCAGGAGATGAGCGATCAGATAACAGCCTATATGGATGGAGCTCTAGTATTGAAAATGAGAGAAGTATGTACTGGGTTCTGTAAAGTTCACCATATACTATATGATCTGATTGTAAAGTCTCCTTTAGATCTACCATTAAGGCGTACCTCCACTTTTGTTGAGAATAAAACATTCTCCTCTGGGTGATCTATGTACATTGCAAGGATTTTAACAAACTTGCAGATTCCTACCTTCTGTTATTCTGAAGAATAATGAGTGAGCCTAATGGGAGTGGTTTCATAATTATCAACCAGCTGCTGCAGCTGTAGGGCTCTGATGAGGAAAGTGGCAGGCTCTGCATCCCTTTAGACGGGATTTCCTATTGGGAGTAGCTCTTTTGTTGCAGGGGATGTAAAAAATCTGACGTGTATCTTAGTGTAGACTTCTGGGTAAATCAGTGAGCCAAAAACACAAACAGGAAATGATGTTGCTGTGTACAGAACACCTCCAGGTAGCCATATTGGATTGAATTTTACAGAAAATTACAGAGCTGCAGATTGAAAAGGAAAAGTGTTTTTTAATTAAATTCAGTTATAATATGACTTGTGTCTCAATTGTATATGCTGTATTTTTTCTATTCACTATTTTTTTCCCATGAAAGGGGAGTTACCCTTTAACTATGTAGTGCAAGGGCCTGCCTGATTGGATACAGAGTGATTGGATAGATGGTGTGCCCTACTATTATAAAGTTTTGGAAAATCTAAAGGTAATTGTACAGAGATTATACAATCAGACTGTATAGTGTATATCAGGTGCCACCAGGCAGAGGGGAGGGACCAGAGCCGACACACATCTGCTCCCCTCCCCTTCTTATTGCTGACCTAAAAAGCAACGGGTTTGACATCACTTCCTGGTCTGCCCATCAGTGTCCCTGGCTGGCATGGCCAGGAAAAAAAGTATTGCAAAACAATCTGCATTGCAACCTTCAGCTGGAGGTTCCATTACTGAGTTGAAGATTAGGGGGGGGGGGGGGACACCCTTGTCTTGTCCTATTTGAGATTTGGAATGGCATTGAGAGGGTGTCCATTGTGTATAATTGTGCTGAGGGGACAGAGTACAACAATATAATGGTGTTGAAACTTTGTCCTTGGATCCCGAATTTAGTTAAAACTGAGGAAAGGTAGTTCCAATGCACCCTATTGAACGCCTTCTTTGCATCCAGAGATAGGAGCAGAGAAGGCTTACCTGATTTTTCTACATGGTGGATAGTGTTAATTACCCTTCTTGTTGTGTCTGAAGATTGACGACCTTTCGTGAATCCTGATTGGTCTCTATGATTCAGGGATGGGAGTATGTCAATTAGTCTATTTACGATTCGTTTTGCATAGAGTTGTAAGGTCTATATTGAACAAAGCTGTGGGTCAGAAGTTTTTTCGTGAAGTTTGTCCTTTTCCCGGCTTCTGGAGAGTTACTACTAATGCATTTAGCATTTTGGGAGGGAGAGACGAAGAGGAGGCAGCGGATTTGAAGATCTTGCATAGCATAGGGGCTAAGATTTGTTGACATTTTTTATACTTTTCTCCAGTGAACCCATCTGGGCCTAGGGATTTAGAGTTCGGATGGTTATTGTTTCCCTGTGTAATCTTAGGGATGGTAAAGGGGGTATTAAGGGACGATAACTGTTGTGGCGACATGGAGAGGGGATCAGGTTGTGCAAGGAAGTCTAAGATTTCCTGCTTATAGGGTTAGTAGGTGTGTTCCTTTAATATGTGAAGCCATCGCTTTACCCGCTTTATTACCTGTAGTATAGGTATTTGCTTTAACTTTGCTGTACATCTTTTCATATGACTCTAGAAGTAATGATCGTAATTCATGACGCAATGAGAAGATTTTGAATTGGAGTGAGAAGGAATGATTGGTTTTGAGATTCAGTGGCTTTTGAGTTCATCTATCCACTGCATCCTCTTTTTCTCCGCCCTAGCCCCCAGTTGGATAAATACACCTCTAATAACTGCTTTGCGAACATTCCACACCACCACCACCATCTTGTCTCCTACTCTGCTGTGGAGCGGGCCTGAGGAAGAAGGCTGTGAGCTTCTTCGGGCACCACTCTTCTTTTCTCTTGCAGGACATCTTAGCGGTGGGGTCCACTGAAGTGTGGGAGTCACCCAGGAGTCTCGATGAGAGACGGTCGGCTGAGGAGAGCTCACGGCTTAGGCTGTCATCTGTTGGGTGCACAAGCCACGCCCCCCCACAAGTAACTGGCATTTAAAATGGTATTAAACCCAAAACCAAAGGAATATATTTTCTTGCAGTTTACCAAGGTGTGGTGGCTGCATTAGTTTTCATTTTTAGGCTTTTTTTCTTCTGTTTTTACCTATCGATCAAGCCAGTAACACATCTCCGGTTATAGTGTGCCTACACTCTGGATGAAGGAGTAACAGAAATTTAGATACACTAAAAAATTGAAGGGAAACTCCAGCTAATACTTTTTTAGGCAGCTACAGCAATGTATTTGTTCCTTTTGAGATAAAAGTTTAAAGTGGATGTAAACCCTCCCAATGTGAACAGCCTCAGATGATACACAGGGATGACACAAATCTACCTACATATGTTTTACATATATATTTGCTGTCTTCAGCTTTCTATATTCTTTAGAAAGTGAACATTGTGTTACAAATTTTTCTTCCTGTTCCAGCACTGGGTGTGAAGTCTTGGCATACACTGTGTGTGAGCTAATTGGAGGAAAGGCACCACCCCCCCTCCCTCCACATAGGCTGAGGAATAAAGATACTAGCAGAGCTATGCTGTGATTAGACAAGCTCTCTGCTAATCTATCTATAGCACCATCTCCAACACAAATTTTCAGCTGCTTTTATCTCCCATCTTGGAGAACTTGTCGGAATTTATGCTGATAACAAAAGAAGGGAGCAGTAGAAAATCACAGGAAATAGGGCTTTGGAGAGAGATAAGTAAACACTACAGATACTGTATATGTGCCCAGGTCAAGTTTCATGAATCAGGTTTACATCCACTTTACATAAATAAATAAAAGCTGACCATTGTCAGTGGTAAATGGTTTGTCTCAACCACGTAACTGCTAGACCTGCAAGGCAGCTTGTTCTGTTGGAAAAAAAACAGACCCACTGGCCAGATAACCAGGTGCAAATTAAAGAAAGACCAAAAAAGAAAACAAATGCAGCCATCACATCTAAGAATTGGTAAGCTGCAATATAATAAATGTCTGCTTTTGGGTTAAAATACCACTTTAAACTTTTGGATCAGCTGTACTAATAGATATTAAATATAAACCCAAATAATTAGAAATCTTCGTACAATGCACCAGGTACAATTCAATCAACTAGTTATTATTGATGCTGTTTACAACTCTCAAGGTGCCAATCTGCTTCAATTAAAAAAAAAAGAAGAATAAAGCTGAAAATGTGCTGAAAGCTGCTAAATCTACATAAATCCCAACAGATCGAATAATTAAAAAAAAAAACACATAGGTATTTGGCAGCATTTTTAACTAATTACACCATTTGGATGCTCTTTGCAAATGTGCTGTGCATGTTTTTGTGATGGATATGGATGGTTTTAACAGATGTCTTGTAATAAAAGCAATTCGCTTCCAATACATCTATTAAAACAAGACACTCGCTTTTTAAAGATAAAAAATTACTCTGACAAAATGCTGATGTGTTGCTTTTCTTTTTTATTTTTTTTTTTTTCAACGGATGCCTTATTTTTCTAAATACCCTGAGATTGTTAAAGAAATAGAAACAATTGTCCAGATGCAGAAGCTGTTGTTTTACCCTATCAGTTTTTTTTTTTTATAAAAAAAGACACATTTTTTTGATTTTCTGACACAACTGTTACGGTTTTCTCTTTTTTTAATAAAGTGATGATCTAGACCAGGGTTTTTCAGTCAGGGCCCCCCCCCCCCCAGAGATTGCTAGGGGCTCCTTGAGTAATGCACAATTTCTGCCTCTCAGATAAGTTCCTGCTGAAAAACAACAATATCTCTCCTGCGCTCAAGTGGTATGCGGGAAGGTGAATCTTCTAGGCGGTTTTATGACACAAATGAAGTGGACTTGCTGCCCCCCTCAGGACCAAGGGTATCCAAAAGGCACTACAAGAAAACAACAAGAGAAGGGCGCACCGACCTTGTGCATTACCACTTAAAAGTTTATTAAAATCAAAGAAGGGTAGCGTACAATATACTCACAAACGTAGCATATGAACAAGCATATAGGAAATGGGCACCGCTCGCTTCCAGGGCACTTCTCTACTGCTGGATAGCGTAATGGCGTCCTCAAAACCTGATGTGGCTTACGCGTTTCGAGGAAGGAACCTCTTCCTCAGAGCCAAAATCGCCAATCAATCGGTGCGCCCTTCTCTTGTTGTTTTCTTGAAGTTCCTGCTGACACCATTGATCTCTTTAGCTATCTGTAAGGGGGTAATTCTTCCCAATAACCATCATCATGTATCATGAGTTGTTGATATAGTCATTTTTTTAGCAGGGGTTCCCTGAGACCGGAAAGTTATTTCAAGGGTTCCTCTGTGTTGAAAAGGTTGAGACAGGTTAATCTAGAGACTGGAAAAACATAAGCATGGAACAAAATGGCAGAATTTATGGAAAAAAACTGGGAAACAAACTGTCATGGGATCACACCCACAGCTAACCAGCATGAGATCTGTATTTGACAGAAGAGGCATGAGGAAGAAGCTAGACATATAAAACAGCTGTAAAAGAATGTTTAAAAGCCTGCAATACCACCAGCCACCACTAGAGGGGGTATCTTCAAAGATCTAGCTGGCTAGACAAACACAGGCAGGTACAAATCTTGCATACAATCTGGAGCACTCTAAAGGCTGGTACACACTGGCCAAATATCGGCTGGTTCCACAGAAACCAGCCGACATTGGGCCAGGATGTACAGCCGTCTATCTGACAGTAGCCAGCCTAACCTCCAGCTTCTGTCAAACTGGAATGTTGGAAAACCTGAAGCCGATCCGCATCTGATCATCTGCATGCAATTAGATTGCCCATCTTGTTCTCTGTCAGCCAACTGCTACAATAAGCTACATAAGACTGCAACCACACAGTACAATCCCAAGCAGATCAGCAGGAAATTTGCAACCGAGCATACAGGCACTGGTAACACAATTCTACACAAACTCCAGGTAGGAGAACTGTCTCTCTAGGAGTTGTGAATTCTTTACTTTAAAGTGGTTGTAAAGGCACAAGGTTTTCATCCATTCTATGCATGAAGGTAAAAAAAACATTCTACGTGCAGCAGCCAACTTTAATACTTACTTGAGCCCCTCTTGATCCAGCGATGTCCATGAGAGCCTTGCCTCTCCAGGAACTCAAACTCCTGATTGGCTATTGGCTCCTGCTGCTGTCAATCACAGCCAGTGAGGCAATCAGAAGACGGAGGGGTGGGGCAAAACCGTGGATCCGTTTGTGATTGGACACACAGAGCAGTGGCTCAGCTCAGGTGTCCCCACAGCAAGCTGCTTGCTGTGGGGGGCACACAACAGGAGGGAGGAGCCAGGAGTTCCGGCATTGGACATGAAAAGAGGAAGAACTGGGCCATTTTGTGCAAAACCATTGCACAGAGCAGGTACTACCATGTTTTACTATTTTAATGAAAAATATATATATATATATATTAAAATAAAGCTTTACAATCACTTTAAATGTGGAAGAGTACACTGCAATAGGTCCAGAAGTAATAATCACAAATAAAAACAAAAAATAAATGACACAAGGAGGTATATTGACTGTTTGCTAATAAAAGTGGGGGAGAAACATGTTGGCAGTATTTCTTTATCATGTAGGTGGGAACACATCAGGGGAAGACTATGACCAATTGGTTCAGAACATTCTCCAAGCAAATGACTCCTTTCTATGTCATGCTACTTAGTTTTATAGTGGTAGAGATGTGTGATGGGCTACTTCCTTGATATTCCTTCTTGGCCAATCACTTTTGGGTGTGCTACCCTGTCTGATGTAAGGAAAGTTCTTTTCTGTGAAGTGGCCATTTATATGGACCAGTCAGTTCTAACGGTTGAATCGGAGTTAGAATTTCTGACATCATAGCATCAGTCCAATCACTGTGGGTGCAAACACAAAGCGGTTGGTTTAATAAAGGCAAACTGGCTTGCTTACTTTGCAAGAGATTTTTCCCCAGAGCTCAGTAAATGAGATGAGATGAAGCTTGGCTTACTTCTATTGTCCCAATATGTGCAAATAAAAATGCCTTTTTTTTAAAAAAAACTGCACCTCAGTCACTCATTCAAGCTGTAGGTAAATTTCCATGTAAAGTGCAACTTCTCTTGAAAAATGATGTAGTGTCACCCCTAAGCAGGGGCAGATGAGTTTTACTGGTTCTTCCCCATTAACCTCCCTGGCGGTATGATTCTTTCCGATTTTAGGTGCTGAAAGCAGTACAATTATTTTGCTAGTAAATCTTAAGGACGAGCAGCCCAAACCAACTATTTACATATACGTATATATATATATATATAAAGTAAAGTACAGTAAAACTGCAGGAAAGGGCACTGGGGGGCAAACTAATATCAATATAATAATAATATCAATATAATAATAATATCATTATTTTTTGTAATGAAATCAGTGAGTTTGTGTTTTTTACTTTTCAAATTTGCTGCCGGTTCCACCCCCCCTGCGAGCGTCACGTCGCAGGAGACGGAAGCCGGGGCTCACAAGCATCAGGCGGAAGATCCGGCCGCTGTATGCCGAAGGGACACATCGCTGGATCCCGGCGACAAGGTAAGTAACCCTCTACAATCATCCAGCGATGCTCCCTGGCGGTACCCCGAGTGGGGCTCGGAGTTACCGCTTATGGCAGTGAAATCCCACCCCGAGCCACACTCGGGAATATCACCAGGGAGGTTAAGTACAGAAGCTGCCTATCCAAGCAACATTCCATTGACACTGGCTCCAATGAACAGTCTAGGGCAGTGATGGTGAACCTTGACACCCCAGATGTTTTGGAACTACATTTCCCATGATGCTCAACTACACTGCAGAGTGCATGAGCATCATGGGAAATGTAGTTCCAAAACATCTGGGGTGCCAAGGTTCACCATCACTGGTCTAGGGGATGTCTTTTTAAGGTTTTTTGCTTGAAGAAACGTTTAACAGGAGAGGGGATGGGTATGGGATACTTTAAAATGTGCAGTATTAGCTAGTATTTAGTGGACTGTCTCTTCTAATACTAGTAGTAGCTAATGGCGAACAGTCCACGGCCCCATGGCCGAAGATCAAAGGGCAAACATTTGGGTGTTTGGTTTCCTTGCATCATTACGCAACTGTTAATACCTAGTGCAGCTTCCAGCACACAGTCTCAGGGATCAACCTAAGTCACAAGTCCTCAGGTCAGCTTCCTCCGGACACAATCCAGTGAGCGAGATGGGGCCTCTTAGGACCAGGACTGTGGTGTTGTTCAGCAATCAGCTCTTGAGCAGAGTCTGTTCAAGTCCTCTGTCCTGGCACCTCTGAGGCCTCTGGAGCAGTTGTATGGTCCATGGGCTGCCTGCACCCCTGGAACCCTCCTGAGAAGGAGAAACTCCGCTCTCCAGTGTCTCAGACTATTTATCTACATTCCCGACCCCCTTCTGGACACTTCCCTTTCAGAGAGTGGCCAGAACCTGATAAATATTCAGACTGGTCGATTTGAATCTCCCACTCTAAACTCTGGAAGCTTCTTCCAGAGGCAGGAACAAGTAATCAAACTCTCAGCCTGTAAGACCCTGAACAGGCCAGAACAAAAAATGATTGCTTCCTTGATGACAGAAGGAGCCAAGGTCATATATATATATATATATATATATATATATATATATATATATATATATATATATATATATGTGTGTAGCCCTGTAGAGTTACACAGGCTGTATTATCTGAAATGCCCAGTAGATGGCAGATGGACTCAGTATGCTGTTAATTAAACATTGAGCATTGATCACAGGACCTGGCTTTTTCAGTCACATGATTGTGGCATCATCACAGTGTGACCAGGAAGTGGTGTGTGAGGAAAGACTGAGGGAGATAGACACCAGCTCTGGATTTCTTATTATCCTTCTGCTCAGGATTTTCACCTATTAATGTCCTGGGAGGACTTCCTGCACAGCTCTGAGGAAGGAGGTCATGGAAGACTTCTAGAAGTTACCACATGCTCAGCCAGAGAAAGGACATGTGACTAGCTGTGAAAGACTGCTGCACAGAGATAGAACCCTGCTGAGAGAACTTACTTCACCCAAGACCACACCAGCTGAGAGAGGGACCTGCTTTCAAAGACACGCACTGAGTCCAGACGTCTGGTGAATCCAGTGAGAGGAGACTGCAGTGGACTGACCTGGTTAATTGCGTTTCTGAGGGTAAGCCAAGCCTCTCCCTGTATCACCACAGGGCACCTGTCTCCTCACTCACAGTAAAGACTCTGAGGTTCAGAGTGGACATTGCACAGCTCAGGCTGCTTCAGTGACCCTGCGGAGCAGGACTTATAAGGGCCCCAACTCTCCTTGTGCACCAACGGCCATTAGGGTGAAGATAAGGGGTTGGGACGCAGGTGTGCTAGTGGGTGGGTGAGGAAAATCCACATTGCATTGTTATCTGTGTTACTCTATTGTATTTTCCCATGTATGTTGATTCATTTGCTACTTACTATATAAAGTTAGTTCCAGTTAGGCTGTGTCAGTCTCGTTGCACCAAGTATGTTCCCAGTGGGACCCCACATCCCAACCCTGGATGCCCCACTGGGTGGAGGCACTGCCGCAGACATGTACCCCAGCTCCCAGATAGCGGAGGCTCAGGATCCGCCTGTCAGGCATAGTGAGTTAACTAGGTTTAGGGACCCCAAAGACACTAGGGGGCGCCCTCAAAACCCCGTTACATATATATATATATATATATATATATATATATATACACACACATCTTAGTTTGTAGACGCTATTACTTTAAAAAAAAAAACAATTAATATACACTTATAGAGATTTCTTTTTTTTACCAAAGGCATGTAGCAGAATAGATTTTGGTCTAAATTTATGACAAAATATGATTTTGGTTGGTATGTTTTATAACAGATTGTTTTTTTTTTGTTCTACAATTTTTCATTTATAGCGTAAAAAAAAAAAAATCCAATGGTGATTAATTACCACCAAAAGAAAGTTATATTTGTGTGAAAAAAATGTATAAAAAATGTATTTGTTTATAGTGTTGCATGACTGAGCAATTGCCAGGTAAAGTAGTGCAATGCTGAATAGCAAAAAATGCCATGGTTATGAAGGGGGTAAAACCTTCCGGAGCGGAGGTGGATAGGAAGAAAACTATTCAGTCTCAGGCTGCCTAAGAGGAGATGAAGCCCCTCAATGAGGCTGAATGAGAAGCGGTTTAATCACAAAATGCGTAAGGGGTTCTTTACTGTTAGAGCGGTAAGGATGTGGAGCTCCCTGTCACAGTTGGTAGTGTCAGCAGGGAGTGTTGATATGTGTTTCTGTGGACCGCGTTTGAGTAGGCATGGCAGCTCATTCATTTCAATGGGCTGCCATGCCTGCATTTCCTGCAGAAACAGATGCACGCACCTTTTTTAAAGCGCGGCCCGCAGGGAAATTGCATGGTCATTTTGACCATGTGATTTCCCTGCGGTTCCTGCATCGGCACACGCGCTGTGATTTTACAGGCCTGGGACTGAATGAATGACAGCCCTACACATTCTCACAGCAGTGCAATTTTCACTGGTGGTTGTGGGTGCGGGAGACGCTGCAATTCCCACACCCGCACCCACATGCATAGGTGTGAACCAAGCCTGAGATGGACATTTTAGTTAATGCAATATACAGGGATATGGAAAATAGTTGTGACTTAAACAAACACGCACACAAACTAACACAGATTGAACTGGATGGACTGGTGTATTTATTCAAGCTTGCCAACAATAGAGATGTATAGAACTGTTCGCCGGCGAACAGTTCCCGGCGAACTTAGCATGTTCGCGTTCGCCGCTGCCGGCGAACATATGCGATGTTCGGTCCGCCCCCCATAAGACATCATTGAGGCAAACTTTGACCCTGAACTTTACAGTCAGCAGACACATTTCCAGCCAATCAGCGTACCTCCCTCCCACACCCTCCCACCTCCTATAAATAAGCAAGGGCAGCATCCATCTTAGATCATTCTGAAGCAGTGTGTGTAGTGAGAATAGGGAGAGAGCTGCTGCTGCTGCTGCTGCTGTTAAGCTAGGGACAGTTAGTCAGTGTTCCTGGTCTTGCAGTGTTCTTGGTCCACTACTGCTGTAATATCAGCACCCCAAAAAGCCCTTCTAAGGGCTGGTATTTGTGTTTTTTTTTTTTTTTTATATATATATATATATATATACCTAGCGTCCCCAAAAGCCCTTTTAAGGGCTGGTAATTGAGTTGTTTCTTCATATATATATATATCTATATCTATCTAGTGTCCCCAAAAGCCCTTTTAAGGGCTGGTAATTGAGGATTTTTTTATTTTTATATATATACATATATATATATATATATAGTGTCCCCAAAAGCCCTTTCAAGGGCTGGTAAGGTAATAGATTTTTTTCTTTATATATATATATATATATATATATCTATTGTACACTGCAGTTGCCTGCCCGCTGTGTGTGAGAGGCCACAGACCTACCACAGACTGTACTGTGTGCACACCACACTCATTTCGGGTGGCACAGGCACAGTACCTGGCATTTTAAAAAATATTTTTTTTTTCTCTGTCATAATTGCAGTGAGTGCTGTGTCAGGTCCACAGAGTGCACTGTACCCACTGCAGTGCACTGCCCACCACTGATATATATACGTTGGCACAGCATCTTGTTGCAATAAATTGAAAAAAAAAATATTTTTTATTATTGCAGTTGCCTGGGCTGCCAGTGACTGTCAGGTCCACAGAGTGTACTGTGCCCACTGCAGTGCCACTGTGTGCCCACCCACCACTGATATATAAGGTGGCACAGCAGCTTGCAAAGTAAAAAAAAAATATATATTTTTTTAAATTGCAGTTGCCTGGGTGCCAGTGACTGCTGTCAGGTCCACAGAGAGTGTACTGTGCCACTGCCCACCCACCACTGATATATAAGGTGGCACAGCAGCTTGCAAAGTAAAAAAAATATATATATTTTTTTAAATTGCAGTTGCCTGGGTGCCAGTGACTGCTGTCAGGTCCACAGAGAGTGTACTGTGCCACTGCCCACCCACCCACCACTGATATATAAGGTGGCACAGCAGCTTGCAAAGTAAAAAATATATATATATTTTTTTAAATTGCAGTTGCCTGGGTGCCAGTGACTGCTGTCAGGTCCACAGAGAGTGTACTGTGCCACTGCCCACCCACCACTGATATATAAGGTGGCACAGCAGCTTGCACTCATAGTACAACAGTAACAACACATTAAAAAAAAAATGACAGGCAGAGGCAGGCCACCCCGCAAGGGCCGTCGTGGTCGTGGTGCTGTGATTTCCTTAGGCTCTAGAATAATGCCACCACAGCCCCTGAACTCAAAAAATTCTGAGGCCATAGTTGACTGGCTTACACAGGACACCCAATCGTCTACAGCTTCCGCTCGGAACCTTAATGCACCATCCTCCTCCAGCTCAGCTTCGGGCACCTCTCAATTTACCACTCGCCAGCCCGCCGGCACCACCACCAACACTAGCACCACAGCCGCTTCACTTGATCCGTCAGAGGAGTTATTTTCACATCAGTTTGAAGAAATAAGTGATGCGCAACTATTAGTGCCAGAGGATGTAGATAACGGGGATATGTCTCAGTCAGGCAGCATTATACACATGGACGTACATTGTGATGATGATGATGTTGTACCTGCTGCTGCTGCCTTTGCTGAGTTGTCAAGTGAAGCGGCTGATGATGACGATGTGTCTGTGGATGTCACCTGGGTGCCTGCTCGAAGAGCAGAAGAAGAGGGGGAAAGTTCAGATGGGGAGACAGAGAGGAGGAGGAGACGAGTTGGAAGCAGGGGGAGGAGGTCATCGCAAGGAGCTAGTGGCGCAGTCAGACAGCATGTAGATTCGGCACCCGGGGTCAGCCAGACAGCACGCCAATCAACGCAAGCTGTTGCCACCACCAGAATGCCGTCCTTGCAAAGCTCAGCAGTGTGGCATTTTTTTTGTGTGTCTGCCTCTGATATCAGCGATGCCATTTGTAACCTGTGCCAAAAGAAACTGAGTCGTGGGAAGTCCAACACCCACCTAGGTACAACTGCTTTGCGAAGGCACATGATCTCACATCACAAACGCCTATGGGATCAACACATGAGTAAAAGCAGCACACAAACTGAAAGCCACCATCCTCCTCCTGGTCCAGCATCTTCAGCCACGTCAACCACTGCTGTCCTCCATGCCCCCTATCAACAACCCGCCCCTCCGCCTCTCACCTTCAGCAGTTCCTGCTCGTCACCTGCCCACAGTCAGGTGTCTGTGAAGGAAATGTTTGAGCGCAAAAAGCCAATCTCGCAGAGTCACCCCCTTGCCCGGCGTCTGACAGCTGGCTTGTCGGAACTCTTAGCCCGCCAGCTTTTACCATACAAGCTGGTGGAGTCTGAGGCCTTCAAAAAATTTGTCGCTATTGGGACACCGCAGTGGAAGGTACCCGGCCGAAATTATTTTTCACAAAAGGCAATCCCCAACCTGTACTCTATTGTGGAAAAAGAAATCATGTCACGTCTGGCACACAGTGTTGGGGCAAGGGTCCATCTGACCACTGATAGCTGGTCTGCAAAGCACGGTCAGGGCAGGTATATAACGTACACTGCGCATTGGGTAAACCTGCTGGCGGCTGCCAAGCATGGAATGCGTGGCTCTGCTGCAGAGGAGTTGGTGACACCGCCACGACTTGCAGGCAGGCCTGCTGCCACCTCCTCTACTCCTCCTACTCCATCCTCTATGCTAACCTCCTCGGCTGAGTCCTCTTCTGCTGTTGCGTCTTGCTCCACACCAACTGCACCCCCCCAGATCCCCAGGGGCTATTCCACATGCCGGATACGACAGTGTCACGCTGTCTTGGGGTTGACTTGCCTGAAAGCAGAGAGTCACACCGGACCAGCACTACTGTCCGCCCTGAATGCACAGGTGGATCAGTGGCTGACCCCGCACCAACTGGAGATCGGCAAAGTGGTGTGTGACAACGGGAGCAATTTGTTGGCGGCATTGAATTTGGGCAAGTTGACACATGTGCCGTGCATGGCACATGTGTTGAATCTGATTGTGCAACGTTTTGTGCAGAAGTACCCAGGCTTACAGGACGTCCTCAAGCAGGCCAGGAAGGTGTGTGGCCATTTCAGGCGTTCCTACACGGCCATGGCGCACTTTGCAGATATTCAGCGGCGAAACAACATGCCAGTGAGGCGCTTGATTTGCGACAGCCCGACACGTTGGAATTCAACACTGCTAATGTTCGACCGCCTGCTCCAACAAGAAAAAGCGGTCAACGAGTATTTGTATGACCGGGGTGCTAGGACAGCCTCTGCGGAGCTGGGTATTTTTTTGCCACGCTACTGGAAGCTCATGCGCAATGCCTGTAGGCTCATGCGTCCTTTTGAGGAGGTGACAAACCTAGTGAGTCGCACTGAAGGCACCATCAGCGACATCATCCCATATGTTTTTTTCCTGGAGCGTGCCCTGCGAAGAGTGCTGGATCAGGCCGTAGATGAGCGTGAAGAGGAAGAGGAAGAGTTGTGGTCACCATCACCACCACCAGAAACAGCCTTACCATCGATTGCTGGACCTGCGGCAACACTGGAAGAGGAGTGTGAGGAAGAGGAGTCAGAGGAGGAATGTGGCTTTGAGGAGGAGGAACACCAACCACAGCAGGCATCCCAGGGTGCTCGTTGTCACCTATCTGGTACCCGTGGTGTTGTACGTGGCTGGGGGGAAGAACACACCTTCAATGACATCAGTGAGGACGAGGAATTGGACATGAGTATCTCGGCATCCAACCTTGTCCAAATGGGGTCTTTCATGCTGTCATGCCTGTTGAGAGACCCTCGTATAAAAAGGCTGAAGGAGAACGACCTGTACTGGGTGGCCACGCTACTAGACCCCCGGTATAAGCAGAAAGTCTGTGACATGTTACCCAATTACCGGCAGTCGCAAAGGATGCAGCAGCTACAAAATAAGTTAAAAACTATGCTCTACACAGCGTATAAGGGTGATGTCACAGCACAACGGGAATCCAACAGGGGAAGAGGTGAAAGTAATCCTCCTCCTACCACCACAACCACGCCGGCAAGGACAGGACGCTTTACAGACGTCTTGTTGATGGAGGACATGCGGAGCTTTTTTAGTCCTATGCATCGCCACAGCCCTTCGGGGTCCACCCTCAGAGAACGACTCGACCGACAGGTAGCAGACTACCTTGCCTTAACTGCAGATATCGACACTCTGAGGAGCGATGAACCCCTTGACTACTGGGTGTGCAGGCTTGACCTGTGGCCTGAGCTATCCCAGTTTGCCATTGAACTTCTGGCCTGCCCCGCTTCAAGTGTGCTGTCAGAAAGGACCTTCAGCGCAGCAGGAGGTATTGTCACTGAGAAGAGAAGTCGCCTAGGTCAAAAAAGTCTTGATTACCTCACGTTTATTAAGATGAATGAGGCATGGATCCCGAAGGGACTGACAGTGGGGGATGCATTTGACTAAAAAAGGCCTGGTGATGACTGAGATGCCTTGGCCTAAAAATGGTCCACACGCTGCTGTATATAATCATTCTCTGCATGCCGGATGACTTACGTGACGTCTCCGCCACCAACTACGGTTCAAGCAGCAATGTTTTAGTGCACTTTCTGCCTTAAAACCTCAATTTTTCAGGCCGCTGCTACAGCAGCGGCTGCAACAATACCTACTTTTTCATGCATGTGTACATGCCTAATTTTTCTGGCCTCTGGTGCTACACTGTGGCTGCAAAAAAACAAAAAACAAAAAAAAAGGCACATACATGTGTCAATTCCCCTTCGTGATCGTTACCTTGTCGTGGTGAAGGGGCTTGCGTATCACAATGAAGCGATCACCTCTAGGATTGTGTTGGCACACCCCAGATGATAAGGTCGTTGCTTCATTGTGTACAGACCAAAAGCGATCCGCAGGATAATTTTTCATAAAAAAAAACATTCATTTTCTTTCATTCTTTCTGCGGAGCTGGGTATTTTTTGGCCGCGTTACTGAATGCTCATGAACAATGGCTGTAGGCTCATGCGTCCTTTTGCGGAGATGACAACCCTGGTGGTCAGTCGAACCCAAGGCAACATCATCGACCTCATCCCATATGCGTTTTTTCTGGAGCGTGCCCTGCGAAGAGTACTGGATCAGGCTGTAGATGAGCATGAAGAGGAAGAGTTGTGGTCCTCATCACCACCAGAAGCAGCCTTGTCGTTGTCAATTGCTGGACCTGTGGCAACGCAGAGAGAGGAGTCTGAAGAAGAGAAGTCAGAGGAGGAAGGTGGCTTTGAGGAGGTGGAATACCAGCCACAGCAGGCGTCCCAGGGGGCTTGTTCTCACCTTTCGGGGACCCTTGGTGTTGTATGTGGCTGGGTGGAGGAAGAGACCTTCAATGATGTCAGTGAGGACAAGGAACGGGACATGGCTAGCTTGGTATCCAACCTTGTGCAAATTGGGAGTTTGCGGTTGTGCAAATGGACTGACTGACTGTTAAACGGGGAGTTTGGTCTGTCAGAGTTTGGTCTGTCACTGTGAAGCGGGCAACGGGCGTAACCCTTACACTACTTGACCGATAAAACATCATACCTGATCGTATTCACACACTGGATGTTTTAGTGCTGGTTTACACTGCCGCTACCACTAAAGTAGCGTCGCTTCCAGTGCGACTTTGGCGCGACTTAGCGCGACTTTGGCGCGACCTCATCGCGAGGTGACTTTTTATTTGGCCAATCACAATATCATGTTTTGTTACCGTCACCTAATTTCCTTTTCCTGTTTTTTGTTTTACATATTTCCCCATGTGTGCAGTGTTGTCTGTGTCATAGCTCAACTGATAGGCATGTTTGCCTTGGCATATCATATTTCAGCTTGCCAGAAAGAAAAAAAGACAGCTGGAAAGACACTGCATTAGTTTTCTACTAAAAATCATAAGAAAAATGCTGTTTTTTTTGGGTTGTGGACATACTACAGAGCTGAAACTTGACAGGTACACTTTTTAGACCCCCCAGACACTAAATACAAAAAATGACATGCCTGCCTAAAAAAATGCCCGATAAATGCCTGCAAGAGAAAAAGACAGCCGCAGAGAAGCCGTATTCCTGAAAATATAAGAAAAATGCTGTTTTTTAGGGGTTCTGGACATGCTACAGATCTGAAACTTGACAGGTACACTTTTGTGACCCCCCAGACACTAAATACAAAAAATGACATGCCTGCCTAAAAAAATGCCCGATAAATGCCTGCAAGAGAAAAAGACAGCCGCAGAGAAGCCGTATTCCTGAAAATATAAGAAAAATGCTGTTTTTTAGGGGTTCTGGACATGCTACAGATCTGAAACTTGACAGGTACACTTTTGTGACCCCCCAGACACTAAATACAAAAAATGACATGCCTGCCTAAAAAAATGCCCGATAAATGCCTGCAAGAGAAAAAGACAGCCGCAGAGAAGCCGTATTCCTGAAAATATAAGAAAAATGCTGTTTTTTTAGGGGTTCTGGACATGCTACAGAGCTGAAACTTGACAGGTACACTTTTGTGACCCCCCAGACACTAAATACAAAAAATGACATGCCTGCCTAAAAAAATGCCCGATAAATGCCTGCAAGAGAAAAAGACAGCCGCAGAGAAGCCGTATTCCTGAAAATATAAGAAAAATGCTGTTTTTTAGGGGTTCTGGACATGCTACAGATCTGAAACTTGACAGGTACACTTTTGTGACCCCCCAGACACTAAATACAAAAAATGACATGCCTGCCTAAAAAAATGCCCGATAAATGCCTGCAAGAGAAAAAGACAGCCGCAGAGAAGCCGTATTCCTGAAAATATAAGAAAAATGCTGTTTTTTAGGGGTTCTGGACATGCTACAGAGCTGAAACTTGACAGGTACACTTTTGTGACCCCCCAGACACTAAATACAAAAAATGACATGCCTGCCTAAAAAAATGCCCGATAAATGCCTGCAAGAGAAAAAGCCAGCCGCAGAGAAGCCGTATTCCTGAAAATATAAGAAAAATGCTGTTTTTTAGGGGTTCTGGACATGCTACAGAGCTGAAACTTGACAGGTACACTTTTGTGACCCCCCAGACACTAAATACAAAAAATGACATGCCTGCCTAAAAAAATGCCCGATAAATGCCTGCAAGAGAAAAAGCCAGCCGCAGAGAAGCCGTATTCCTGAAAATATAAGAAAAATGCTGTTTTTTAGGGGTTCTGGACATGCTACAGAGCTGAAACTTGACAGGTACACTTTTTAGACCCCCCAGACACTAAATACAAAAAATGACATGCCTGCCTAAAAAAATGCCCGATAAATGCCTGCAAGAGAAAAAGCCAGCCGCAGAGAAGCCGTATTCCTGAAAATATAAGAAAAATGCTGTTTTTTAGGGGTTCTGGACATGCTACAGAGCTGAAACTTGACAGGTACACTTTTGTGACCCCCCAGACACTAAATACAAAAAATGACATGCCTGCCTATAAAAATGCCCGATAAATGCCTGCAAGAGAAAAAGCCAGCCGCAGAGAAGCCGTATTCCTGAAAATATAAGAAAAATGCTGTTTTTTAGGGGTTCTGGACATGCTACAGAGCTGAAACTTGACAGGTACACTTTTGTGACCCCCCAGACACTAAATACAAAAAATGACATGCCTGCCTAAAAAAATGCCCGATAAATGCCTGCAAGAGAAAAAGCCAGCCGCAGAGAAGCCGTATTCCTGAAAATATAAGAAAAATGCTGTTTTTTAGGGGTTCTGGACATGCTACAGAGCTGAAACTTGACAGGTACACTTTTGTGACCCCCCAGACACTAAATACAAAAAAATGACATGCCTGCCTAAAAAAATGCCCGATAAATGCCTGCAAGAGAAAAAGCCAGCCGCAGAGAAGCCATATTCCTGAAAATATAAGAAAAATGCTGTTTTTTAGGGGTTCTGGACATGCTACAGAGCTGAAACTTCACAGGTACACTTTTTAGACCCCCCAGATGCTAAATCCAAAGAAATTTTTTATTTTTATTTTTTTTTAATTTTTCCAATAATTGGCTCTCTATCAAAAAATTATAATTTTTAAGAACTTTTTTTTGCGTGATCCCTCTCCGGCATGCCACAGTCCAGGTGTTAGTCCCCTTGAAACAACTTTTCCATCACTATTGTGGCCAGAAAGAGTCCCTGTGTGTTTTAAAATTCGCCTGCCTATTGAAGTCTATGGCGGTTCGCCCGGTTCGCCGGTTCGCGAACATTTGCCGATGTTCGCGTTCGCCGTTCGCGAACCGCGAATTTTAGGTTCGCGACATCACTAGCCAACAACACTATATTATCAAAAGTATTGGGACGCCTGGCTTCATACATGAACTTTAATGGCATCCTAGTCCTAGTCCATAGGGTTCAATATTGAGTAGTCCCATCCTTTACAGCTATAACAGCTTCAACTCTTCTGGGAAGGCTGTCCACAGCCTTCGGAGTGTGTCTATGAGAATGTTTGACCATTCTTTCGGAAGTGCAATCGTGAGGTCAGGTACAAATTTGGACGAGAAGGCCTGGCTCTCAGTCTCCACCCTAATTTATCCCAAAGGTGTTCTATTGGGTTGATGTCAGGACTCTGTGCAGGCCAGTCAAGTTTCTCCACCCCAAAATCGCTCATTCATGTCATTATAGCCCTTGCTTTGTGCACTGGTGTGCAGTCATGTTGGAACAGCAAAGGGCCATCCCCAGACTGTTCCCACAAAGCTGGGAGCATGAAATTGTCCAAAATGTCTTGTATACTGACGTTTTAAAAATTCCCTTCACTGGAACAAAGGGGTCAAGCCCAACCCCTGAAAAACAACCCCACTTCATAATCCCCCCTCCACCAAACCAGTGCACAAAGCAAGGTCCATAAAGACATGGATGAGCGAGTTTGGGGTGGAGGAACTTGACTGGCCTGCATAGAGTCCTGACCTCAACCCGATAGAACACTTTGGGATGAATTAGGGCGGAGACCGCGAGCCAGGCCTTCTCGTCTACATCAGTGCCTGACCTCACAAATGCGCTTCTGGAAGAATGGTCAAACATTCCGAAAGACATACTCCAAAATTTTGTGGACAGCCTTCCCAGAAGAGTTGAAGCTGTTATAGCTGCAAAGAGTGGGCCAACTCAATATTGAACCCTATGGACTAAGACTGGAATACCATTAAAGTTCATGTGCGTGTAAAGGCAGGTGTCGCAAAACATTTGGTAATATAGTGTATGTTATAATGTAAAGTGGTGTCTATTCATTGTACAGTTACTTACCATAATTTTTTCCCAACGTCTGCGGACCATTTTGAGCCTTTATAAGTAGGGAAAATGTATCTATCTAATAGCACAGGTAATTGCTTGTATTCTTCACAACTTTGTCAAACACAATTACATTTTTAGGTAACAACATTTATCTAACTATCCTGCAGAACTAATATATCAGTTCAGGAGGATTTAGCCTCTCATAAGACAACAGCCATGTTGTGTAGAAACTCAATGGAACCAATCATTTTTCATTATTCTGACTGATCCAAATTGATTAAAGGTGAAATCCTATTGGTTACTGGGGAATTTTACAAACCTTTGCTCTTTGCAATTGCTTGCTAATTAAGCCTGAATGTGTTGTTCTGTCTTGTCTCTTTATGTCTGATGATGATAAATTATTGCTGTGTAATAATGGCTTCACAGGTGACCACTATCAACATGGAGCCTTTCAAAATGAAGCAGATTAAACTTACACTTCATGAAGTAATAGGCCACATGTCAGCATTACTAAATCACATTACAATTATGTTGAACAAGAAAGAACTCCTTGCTGGTTCTGAATGAAAAAGAAAAAAACACTGATCTTGAGTTACTTTTTTGTGACATAAAGGGGTTGATCCACTAAAACTAGAGAATGCAAAATCTGGTGCACCTCTGCATAGAAACCAATCAAAGCTTAACCACTTTAACGCTGCTCACTGTGCTGCTACTGCGGCACAGTGGCTCGTTATCGTCTGGCGACGTAGACCTACGTCACCAGACATTCCCCGCCGGAGGCTCGCGTGCGCCGCCGGAGGCTCGCTCCCTCTGTTTTCAGTCACAGCAGGAGTCGGGCCAGGGGAGGAGCGGCGGTGATCACCGCTGCTCTTCCCCGATCGTCGGGGATCGAGTGTGGAGATCCGCCCGCTTGTGTAAACAAAGCGGGGGGATCTCCTAAGTGACAGGCAGGGTCAGATTGCAGGATTCAGCATAGCTGAACCTGCGATCTGTGCCTGTGTCACTTAGTCACCTCCACCCACACACGTTAGTAAGCACCAGGCATACATTAACCCCTTGATCACCAATAGAAGTTAACCCCTTCCCTGCCAGTGTCATTTTTACAGTAACAGTGCATATTTATAGCACTGATTACTGTAGTAATGTCACTGGTACCCCCAAAAGTGTCAAAAATGTCAGTCAAGGGTCCGATCTGTCCGCCGCAATGTCGCAGTCCCGCAAAAAAAATCGCAGATCGCTGAAGTCGAAAAATATTGTTATTTTTTCAAAATTGTCGCATTTTTTTATTAATATTGCAAAAAATAAAAATCGCAGAGGTGATCAAATACCACCAAAAGAAAGCTCTGTGGGGAAAAAAAGTACGTAAATTTCCTTTGGGTACGGCGTTGCATGACTGCGCAATTGTCAGTTAAATTTGCACAGTGCCGAATCGCAAAAAGTGGCCAAGACGTAAGACAGCAAAATCCTCCGGTGGTAAAGTGGTTAACTGAACAAGCTGAAATTAGAAGCTGATTGGCTACCACGCAGAGCTGCACCATATTTTGCACTCTCTGGTTTTAGTAAATCAACCCAAAGCCTAAACTAAGATGCCATAGTTTCTAAGCACCATGTTAAAAGAAACATTGTGGGAGTTTCACATCATTGGGGACCTCATACGGTCAATTTTTACTTTCAATTATTTTTATCTGAAATGATCAAAAACAATAAGTACAGAAAAAAACAGTGTACAGACAGATAACGCCAAAAGCGATGTACAAATCATCCAAAAGAACATTGAGGGCATTTGAAAGGGGAGGAACAGTTGTCACTCAAATCGCAAATAATAAGAGAACATAACACATGGAGACCTTCAGTCTTAAACCAAAACATTAGAGCCTACTAGGAAAGTATTTAGCCAAGGTTACATTGGGCGAGAATAATATCCAATGGCATCAGAGTGGATAGCAGATCCATATAATGCCACTGAAAATTTCTCCCTTACCGAACAATGAACATATAAGATATAACCCCCCTCAGATTCATTGCCATATATAGAATTGAAAAATCAGATGTATTTTTTTTGAATATCGGAGAGAAAATGTAAAAATAGAGAACAGGTCTGTGGGGCAGAGCTCCAGCTTAATCCCCTAGGGAACACACATAAAGCTGAAGACAATCTGCCTTAACGAAAATGTTTAAATCTACAAAGTCCATAAGTTAGAGAAGCCTTGTCAAGGAAGAAAGAGATGTGAGAGCAGAAAGTGAGATCAGGAAAGATAAGGGATGCAAACAGGTCAGAAATGTTTCAGACACAGAGGGCCATGAGAGAGTTGAGGAACCTGTTGTGGAATACAGAGGTAATTGAATGTTCTCAGTCCAAGGTTCCCAGATCAAGTCATCACACGGCCAATTGTATTCTCCATTCAGTTCTTGTCTGGTTAGACTTGCAGTGAACTAAGGATATTAGCATGGTACAGAATTGTGCAGAGCTACTAAGCAAGAGCTGAATGTTTTTATGTTTTTAAAGCACTGGCTACCATAAAATTAGGGATGAACTCTGGCATGTTAAGAGCCGGTTCACACTACCACGACCAAAAAGTCGCCCCGTGACTTGAAGAGACTTGTTTAGAGACTTGGAAGAGACTTGGAAGAGACTTGTGCACTACTTTGAAGAGACAGGCGACTTTGTCTGTGGGGAATGCCTGGCTAATCTCTTTCTTCTTCCTGGAATGTCTGATAACAAGTCGCTTCAATTAAGATAAGGAGGCGACTCCCATTGAAGTATATGGGACAGTCGGATCACAAGTCGCCTCAAAGTAGTACAGGACCCTTTTATGAAGTCGGAGCAACTTCAGTAGTGCCAATTAAGACGGCACTGATTGATTAACATTGCTTTTGTTATGTCAAGCGACCTGGGGCTACACAAGTCGCCTCACAAGTCGTGCTAGTGTGAATGGGCTCTCAGATGCTAGTCCAGATCTGTCAGAGCTATCATGCTAGGAAGCTATTACTGCATACCGTCAATCATAAGTAGCCAAGGAATTCCCTGTCCCTCAGCTGCACATATATATATGCCTCTTGTATACATGCAGTTGTGGGTGGGGAATTCCTATTCCACTTATGATTGGTGGTTCCCAGTGACAGCTTCTTGGCAGGATAGCTCAGACAGGTTCGGGCTAGTATCTGAATGCAATTGAGCTTATGCCTACATAGAAGGATTTAGGGGCTTATGTACAATAGCAGCTCCTAAACTTGAGTTTTGGAGCTTTTGGCATTTTTTTTTTTGCCAAAGCTCCTAAACTCAACTCTATAAAAGCCTGTGTATCAATGTACATATAGACTTTTAGCAGAGTTTAGGAGCTGCTGCGGTTTGGCGAGGTTCAACCTCCCTCTCCTGAAAGCGGAAGGAACATTTTGACCGCCAGCCAATGGAAAATGCTAAATTTTAGTGCGATTATACCGTGATTGTGCTGTGTTTTGCATTTTCCCGTGGCCGTAGTAAATGACGGCCAGGTGTACATGAAGCCTTACAGGTAGCTGATCTCTTTTACGTGTACGTGGGTTGTACCAAAAGTACTGCAAAAGTGGGCATGACTTTTTTACCAACTTACATAGGTCATTTAAATTTCACATGTTGGTAGAGTAACTCTTCTTATTTAATAACTCTTCTTCTTCCTTTTCTTTTTCATTGCAGGAAAAATATTAGATTTCACAAGATAAGCACTGTGCCATCATTGAGTTCTTGACAAAGGAGGGGTGCAAGTTTTCCAACATCCACAGAAGGCTACAGAATCTTCAAGGAGATGACACCATTTAATCTTCTTCATTCATCTATACACATTGCTCCTGTCAACAATGTCATCACTGTAAACATTCTGTAACCTTCTGTGCGTGTCAGACAGTCTGCACCCCTCCTTCTTTAACAACTCAGTAACGACATGTTGCTTCTGCTTGGATCCCATTATTTACCTGCAATGAATAAGAAGAAGAGTTACTATAGAGAAAGAGCTACTCTACCAATGTGAAATTTGAACAACCAATGCAAGTTCATAAAAGGTTATGCCCACTTTTGTGATGCTTTTGGTATATCTACAGTATATGAAACATCTAGATGATCAAAAGCCAACCCACAGGCAAATACTGCAAAGAGCATTCAGCTATAAAATATGAATTGCATTCTGCAAACCCTTTTTGTATATTCAGTTTGTGGTTTATCTGCAATATCGCAATAGGGAAGTAGCAACTAACAGTGGAGAAATATTTAATGCAGATAATTTTTTTTTTTTACATGCCGTCAAGGTGAAACAGAACACAGAGTTCTCGTTTTGCATAAGTGGGCAGAGAAAAATCCATAAATCACATTTTTTCATAACAGTAAATGCTAACAGATGATTGTAGTGACACCTATATCTTTTACTAAGCAATGGTGCAGTAAATATTTCAATGAAGATGATATTTGCTCATCACTGGAATGGAGCAGCAGAACTGGAAAAACTGGGATTAATCCCAAATTGCTCAGATTCCGCAATAGCTGACTCAAGGGTAGATGTGTTCATCTCTACAATTGTCACATACAAGATAAATGATACAATGCAATGGCCCAGGATACAGACATTTTCTGACTTCCTGTGACTAAATCCTATGAAGGAGATCTATGAAAATGTTTTTATCTCCATAAAGGTCCGTTCTCCAGAGGTGCTTGACTACGTGCCACGCATTTTCCCGGACGCACCTGTGCATCCCCATGCTAGCAGACTATAGAAGCCTATTGGGATACCTGGCTACACGGACAGAGCCACTGTGTCCCAATATGACACGCAGGTGTGTGCAGGTCCCCAAACTCAACCTGTGTGCATTCGGGGGCCCACATCCAGACAGACCATCATGTCGTATTGGAATACAGTGGCTGTGTCCGTGAAGCCACGTGTCCCTATAGAGTTCTATGGACTTTCACCATGGGGGTGCATGCAACACCTGCGCATCCCTGTGCCAGGAAAACACAGACCTGCACGGGGCACAAAGTCAAACGCCCTGAGCGAGGGGACCTTAACCTTAAAGTGGTTCTAAAATCGTCAACTTCCCAGCGAGGGGATTAAGCCTTCTTTTTTGTTTTGCAAGGGCCACAGGTTGTAATTGTGCAGCAGTACAGTTCTGGCCAGCCACTGGCATCTTAACAACCATTTATGTCATCAGTTGATGAGGACATCAGGATCCTGCACATCATTCTTGTTTACCCCTTGTTTCAGAGAGAAACTAATGGAATAGAAGAACGCTAGAATATTACTCAGTATCAATATGCAAAAGCGGAGAAATAAAACACTTCTAATGTTGGGTGGCCCACATGTGTAAATGCTGCCATGATATGTAAAAACTATTAGTTTTATTTTTCACATTTTAGAATGGGGTGCCTCGAGGCTTTACATCATCTTAAAGGGTGCCTTAACTAAAAAAAAAGGCTAAGAAACACTGGTCTATGCAGAGGTAATCAATATTGTGAGAAGGGATGTCAAAGTAAATTTTATCGCGGGCCACATTAGCATTATGGTTGCCTTCAAAGGGCTGGTTGTATCTGTAAGACTAGATATCCAGAGCACCCCACCTCCCCCTAAATAAGATGTCATGAGTCCCCCCACCTTCAGAAGTCAAGAGTGCACCACCCTCCCTTACATCACAGTGCATCCCCTTTACTTTGTGCTGCTGCCAGAAGAAGCTGGGAGTGGGGCTGAAAATGCAGGGTCCGGAAGAGGACCAGAGGAAGGCTGGAGTCAGCTGCCAGAGTCTCCTGAATGGCAGGACCAGGGGAGGCAGAGATGAGGGGGTGCTGAAGCAGCACAGAGAGGCACAGGATCTGCAGGAGGAGTTCTGCCCTTCTTTCTGCTGATGACTGCGGAGACAAGGTGGAGCTGAGACAAAGGGGGTGCCACAGCTGCAGGAGGGGTGCAAGGGCCACATGAAATGATCTGGCAGGCCAGATTCAGCCTGCAGGCCTTGTGTTTGACACACATGCTGCAAAGGTACAGGACCCCCCCAATAATAGTTTGATTATTTTTTTGCTGAAAAAAACTATTATCAATGTGACCAATTCAACCTGAGCATATGATGAACAAATACATAAGCAGCTGGTTTGACTAGTGATAAAATGCATGTTAGTAGATCCACTTTGTAGACCAGAGATACTGTATACGCATCTAGGCTTTTTAAGCAAATGTTAACTTTCCTGTGAAAGTTGGGATTGATACCACCCTCTTCCTCAAGTCATCCTCCTTATTGGTCCATTAACATGATAGGCAATTGACTCTTTGGGAGGCTTGGGAGGCAGGTGAAGGGCCATACTCAAATTCTGTAGGAAAACTTTTAGTTTTGCACATAATTTAGCTATTTATATTAGTAGATCTCCTGATTGTTTTTCTGTCACGTGTGTTTTTTTGTTGAAGGTAACCTCTGTATAAGCATATTTTATTTATTGCTGTGCCCCTTGGGAACATTTCTGTTTACTTAATTTTCTCATGGCTAATGGCACCAGGACAGAAATACAATTATTTTTATGGATTTTTATGGTACCTATGAAATCTTCACATTAAGAACACAGATTGAGATAAAAACTTGATGGAGGTTAAAATGTTTTAATGTTGTAATAGGCAGTATAGACTGTGCTAGTTTAAAATCTGTGGAACGGCAATAACCCATTGTAGCTGGCAGGTCTTAGTTTAACAAAGGTGTATTTATTTGTCTTTTTTACACAAAAAATATAATAAAGATTGGGACTTATATCACAGGAAAAATCACACAGTGGTTTGACCACAAATAATTGACATTTTCTTTTGTAATGTAACAGCAGGCTCATTTTAATGCACGACTGTAACGTTTATGCACTGTAACATTTATCCTGCTTACATTCTTAACGTCCTTAGAGGATATGAGCAAAACAATCCATATGAAAGAGTCTTCATCCAAGATTGTGTTGATTATTTTTTTTTTAAGATAACTAAGAACTTTTGGAGGTTGGGTAATTCTACCCTATTCAGCCTTCTATGCCAACTGATACTCCTCTGTGGCTGCCACACTTTCTATACACTGTCAGGGTGGATGCTAACATATTTGAAGGCACTGAAGGATCTAAGCAGTCACTATGCTGTGAGTTGGCTGGTTTTAGACATTTCCTTTCAGTTTAGCTCCATATTATTATCAGTGGACATGTACAATTTGTTTTGGCCCAAATATTAATTAGGACTAATTTTTGGTAATTTGGATATTTGGATGAAATTTTTTTGTTTTGTATACTCATCTTCTAATGAATTACGAATTTTTGGAACAATTCAAATTCGGATTGGTTGAAAAATGATTGATCAATTTGAATTCTGTGTGAAGAATAGCTGGTTGTTAAGGTTCCCAACAATCGCGTCCTTAACAACCGATGACTCATTTTTAATCTGGCAACTTTTCTAAATTATGGTCTGTTCTAAAAAAGGAGGACATCTGGAAAGTTAAAATAGCATTCTAGTAAAATCTACATCTACTCCCATTCCCATTGTAAGCCTGTTCTTTCTACCCTGTAAATGGGAAGATGTCTTTACTTACCTATTCTGAAGCCACTCCAGTCTGGTCACGTGATCCCTCCATCACCGGCTTCAGTGTAGAGGAAAGATAACCGACAATGGCTGCAGTGCCTGGGCGATGAAGTCACCCATAGGCGTACTATAGGGTATCCATTGTCAGCTGTCCCTCCTCTACACTGAAGCCACCACTGGGAGCCAATAAGGTGACTGGACAGAATAGGTAAGTAAACAGATGTTTCCTTTACAGGGTAGTTAGAATAGGCTTAGAATTGGGGGTGAGAGCAGGTTTAGGTTTTTTGACAGAAATTCTACTTTAATACAATTTTTTTCTGATTTTATAGCACAGAGGAAAACAAAAATACAATACATATTACTCTAAAAAATATCATTATCTATTTACCATATATTTTTATCCGGAAACTTTTATTTTTTTTAAATCAGAAACAAAGTTTATTGAAAAACAGCAAACATTGTACAGTTTATGCATTTCCCGAAGAGCTTCATCCCAATACAACTACATGTCATCTCAACAATATATAGATACATTCCCACACTTTATAAACGGTTCGAAAGCATGTAAAACACATTCTTTCTATTCCAGTCCACCTCCCCAGATACGTCCAAACAACAATACATAAAGATCACTGCAATAATTCATCTAGGACCAAAGCCACAGGGGCCAAACCCGGAACCGCCAGCCACCCATTCCAAATCATATCTTTGTGGGACTCCCCTATGTTGGTTAATCATGCATTCACATCTCAGAGTTGCTCCCATGTTAGTCACCCACATCTCCAGTGTTGGAGGGGACTGTAAAGTCCAGTGCTGTAGAATGAGTTTCCAAGCCTGAAACAATGCCCTGGACACGCCACCCTAACATTAGCATTCTGAGTAAACTCCTCCACTTTGCCAAGTAGACATGGTTTTGGATCAACTGGAACCAAAATTTGATAAGCACTATTAATGGTCTGTATTACCGACGTCCAATACCTGTGGAGCTTTGGACACCGCCACAGGAAATGGACAAGATCTCTATTATCCCTGTTACACCTGGTGCACAACAGGTCTGCTTTCAAGCCCATGCCGTGTAGCCTAGCCAGGGTGTGATGCACTCAAAGGAGTATATACAGTTGTGAAATCCTTTGAGCTACATTTAATGAACAGTGTTGCACCGATTCCAGTGCCTCATCCCACTGGTCGTCAGAGAGGTCCCCCACATCACCCACATCTCCAGTGTTGGCGGGGACTGTGAAGTCCAGTGCTGTAGAAAGAGTTCCCGAGCCTGAAACAATGCCCTGGACACGCCACCCTAACGTTAGCATTCTGAGTAAACTCCTCCACTTTGCAAAGTAGACATGGTTTTGGATCAACTGGAACCAAAATTTGATAAGCACTATTAATGGTCTGTATTACCGACGTCCAATACCTGTGGAGCTTTGGACACCGCCACAGGAAATGGACAAGATCTCTATTATCCCTGTTACACCTGGTGCACAACAGGTCTGCTTTCAAGCCCATGCCGTGTAGCCTAGCCAGGGTGTGATGCACTCAAAGGAGTATATACAGTTGTGAAATCCTTTGAGCTACATTTAATGAACAGTGTTGCACCGATTCCAGTGCCTCATCCCACTGGTCGTCAGAGAGGTCCCCCACATCACCCACATCTCCAGTGTTGGCGGGGACTGTGAAGTCCAGTGCTGTAGAAAGAGTTCCCGAGCCTGAAACAATGTCCTGGACACGCCACCCTATCGTTAGCATTCTGAGTAAACTCCTCCACTTTGCAAAGTAGACATGGTTTTGGATCAACTGGAACCAAAATTTGATATGTACTATTAACCTTCTTAGCGGTATTCCCGAGCGTGGCTCTGGGTTACATTTCAGAGCCAAAAGCGGTAACCCCCGAGCCACACTCGGGGTACCACCAGAAGCATCGCTGGATCCTGTAAAAGAGGTTACTTACCTTGTCACCGGGATCCAGCGATGTGCCCGGCGGTGTCTAGCGGCGGTTCTTTCTCCCGATCCTCTCCGTGCCCCGGCATCCGTCTCCTGCGACGTGACGTTCACAGGGGGGGGGTGGAACCGGCGGCAAATTCAAATGTAAAAACGCACCAAACATACTGATACCATTCAAAATAAAAAAAAATCATATTAGATTGCCCCCCAGTGCCCTTTCCTGCAGTTTTACTGTACTTTTTATGTATATATATATATATATATATATGTATATATATATGTGTATATATATATATATATATATATATATATATACATGTATGTATATATATATATATATATATATATATATACATAATTCTTGTGAATGAGCAGCCCAAACCAACTGTATACATATATTTTATATATATATATATATATATATATATATATATATATATAAAATAAATGTATACAGTTGGTTTGGGCTGCTCATTCACAAGAATTACATGCAAAATAATGGTACCGCTTTCAGCACCTAAAATCCAAAAGAATCATACCGCCAGGGAGGTTAATGGTGTGTATTACCGACGTCCAGTACCTGTGGAGCTTTGGACACCGCCACAGGAGATGGACAAGATCTCTATTATCCCTGTTACACCTGGTGCACAATGGGTCTGCTCTCAAGCCCATGCCGTGTAGCCTACCCGGGGTGTGATGCACTCAAAGGAGTATATACAGTTGTGAAATCCTTTGAGCTACATTTAATGAACAGTGATTCCAGTGCCTCATCCCACTGGTCGTCAGAGAGGTCCCCCACATCAGCCTCCCAATGAATCCTTGCTGAGCTAGGAAATTTTTCCAGATAAATCTCCAGCAACATCGCATAGCACCTAGAGATGAACCCCTTAGTGGAATCAAAATTTTTCATTATATAGAAAACTGGGGTTGGGGACAGCTCTGGGGAGAGTAGAGAGGACTGGGCCCTAACAGCGTGTTATAATTGAAGGTATGAGAACAACATGCTCTGGGGTATATCAAATCTGGCCTGCAGCTGAGAAAAAGTCAGCAACTGCCCACGTTCAAAGATATGGCGAAGGAGTGTGACACCCCTGTGCACGCCACTGCAAGCCGTAAACTTTTCTAAATTTGTGTTCTGATCTAAAGAAAATAATTAAGTCTGGGAGGTTAATACAAATAGTTTATGCTTTTACAATAATAAAGAAAAAAAAAAACACATATTAACCCTATAAAACCCATAGAGGGGAATTTATGAATTACCATTGAGTTTTATGCTGCAAATAGGATAGTGAACACAAATTAGGTGAATTGCCGTGGAGTGGAATTTAAAGAGTTCGCTCATCTCTGTTCTTTAGCATAATCTGAAGTGGCAAAGAATGATAAGGGGTTATGAGTCACTTCTTTGCCAAGGCTTCTGACAGAATATGATACGGACTAGATGTCAGCAGAGGTTGATTCTGAATATTTTATAACACTCTTGTTCTGAATTCCTTCCCAGAGCTCATCATTTTGCAAACTACTGTTTTGTTAACACATTTTCCCCCTATGCCTTCTACTGCAATTCCAAGCAAGAGGATATCTTGTGTTGCAGAATCGTGAGCAATGAATCAGTATTAAACTTGTGTTGTCTGATGGTTCAGACCTATTGGGCACAGCTGCTGACATTTGTCAATATATTCCTGGGACGCTTTGGAACTAAAGCCAGAGTAGTTTAGTAAATCAGACAAAATAATGTCTTGAAAAATAAAATAAAACATTGCAAATTGTTAAACTTCACTTGACAACTCAAACAGCCTCCAACACTTTGAGAACTACTGCCATGCAGACATTTAGCAGGTTTTCGTACCGTGCTTGCCGGCTGAAGCTAGTTAGTCCAAAATGAAGGCTAGGGCTACATGGGCATTTTTTAGTAGTTCAGTCACAGTACTAAAATCCCATGAATAGATTTCTTTATTTGAACAACATTTGTTCTCATGCAAGCTGCCACATAATAGATTTTCAGTAGAGCAATAGAGGGATCACTGATCACATTGTATAACATTTCCATGGCTAGTACATGTACTAGTACAAGGGACTAAAGCAGAACTCAACTGTGTGTGAGCACCACAAAGTGAAAATAATAACAAGTGGATTTTGTATGGGCGCCCATCCACCAACGTCACTGGATACCGGCCACTCGCGTCTCCACTCTGTGGCTAGGAGCTCGACGCTGCACACAGCTCAGAGGACACCCATAGCGGAAGCGGAGCTCCGGATGTCCGCATCATAGTGCAGTGGCCCCAAAGATACCGGGCGGATCTTGGACTACTACAGCTCTATTTTGCACATGTCTCATCTTGCTTCTTGTGAGTGCTTTTAACCCTTTTTTTTTAAATAAACTACTGAAGTTCCTGCACTAAGAGGCACCTTGCTTTTTTCTAAAACTGAAAATGATATTTAAAAGAGAAGTATTTTTTTTTCAGAATTACACTTACCTAGGTGGATGCAGCATCAGTTCGATGCAGCATCTGCCCCCCCCCCCCGCTGGCGATCAAACATTGCTCACTGAGAGGCTGAGCCGGGTACCGGTCCAGGCATGTGGGCAGATCCCAACTTCATTGTCACGATCCTGCCCGAGCCTAGACAGGCTCTGTGACATCAGCCCGCTGTCTGCTGAAAATGGGTAACAGGAGTGCAGAACAAACTGCACTCCAGTGATCCACAGGAGAAGTACAGCCAAACGAGCTCTGGCTGTACTTCTCCTGTAATACATTTTTAATATTCAAAGCAAACTCCCTCATCTATCTATTTCTCTGTGCTTTCATTTGTTAAAAAATCTTTAAAAAAACACCCCCTCCCCCACAAGAATTTCTAGCTGTGGCCATCTTGAGTAATGGCAGATAATTAGTGTAGCATTTACATTCTGAAATCCAACTGCTCTAAGCTCAGGCATGCAGGAAGAAGGGTGTGCTTAGCTGAAAAAGCCTCTTCTCCCCTCCTCCAGATAAAATAAAAAAATGCTTATGATAACTCCTGGGAGGTTCAACATCATGCTGGCCTAGGCCAGAAACCAGAATCAAGTAAAGAAATGTAAAAACAAGGGTTAAAACAAGTATTTTTCCCTGGGTGGTTCTGCCCACTGTCAATAATTGAAGAATAATCCTGTTATTTTTGGAATATGTGATGGAATAAGATATATACCTTCTGTTTTAAGAAGGTTTTAATGTGTTAGGTGGCAGAAGGGGGAGACAATACATAATACAGTGGTGCTGTCCAGCAGTCCCAGTGCTGAAATTGCTTTTTTAATGCCTTACCAAATAAACCCTAAAATCAGAAAAAAAATCTGCTTGGATGAGCAGCAAAACATCTTCAACATTACAGAACTAATTAACCACTTTAAGGCCGGAAGGATTTGCCCCCTTAATGACCAGGCCCTATTTTGCGATTCGGCACTGTGTTACTTTAACGGACAATTGCGCGGTCGTACAACACTGTACCCAAATAAAATTGATGTCCTTTTTTCTTTCCACAAATAGAGCTTTCTTTTGGTGGCATTTGATCACCTGTGCGATTTTTATTTTTTGCGCTATAAACAAAAAAATAGCGACAATTTTGAAAAAAAAAAAAAACAATATTTTTCACATTCTGCTATATGATATTTCCCCCTAAAAAAAAATTTAAAAATTTAAAAATGTTTTAACATTTTGGGCCAATTTGTTTTCTGCTACATATTTTTGGTAAAAAATAATCGCAATAAGAGTATTTTGATTGGTTTGCGCAAAAGTTATCGCGTCTACTAACTACAGGAAAGATTTATGTAATTTTTATTGTTTTTTTTTACTAGTAATGGCGCAATCTGTGATTTTTTGTGGGACTGAGACATTGCAGAGGACAGATCGGACCCCTATCTGACATTTTTGACACTTTTGGGGGTACCAGTGACATTACTACAGTAATCAGTGCTAAAAATATGCACTGTTACTGTAATAATGACACTGGCAGGGAAGGGGTTAACCCTATGGGTGATCAATGGGTTAAATGTGAGCCTAGGGGAGTGATTCTAACTGGGGGGCGTGGCTTGTGAAATGACCATAGAGACATGTAATCCTATATAGAAGGAGAAGGGAGAAGAACGGTCAGTTGTGTTTACAACAGCTGACCGTTCTTCTCTCTCAGCAGGGAGCGATCGTGGGTGTCAGGCAGCAATCGGAGCCGCCTGACTAGTGCATCGGCTTCCTCACTGCCGAGTGGGGGTAGGAGCATGTGGCCAACGGCGTGCGCGCGCTCGCCCCCTAGCTTCCCACGTGAGACCGACGTAGGTCTATGTCAGTTTGCGCAGGAGAGCCACCCTGCTGCAGTAAAACTGCAGCGGGTAGTCGGGAAGTGGTTAAATAATAGGCTAGTATGATATTGGAATAAAATCGCAGCTAAAATCGCAGATAAAACACAAAAGCAAAGTCCATCTATAAGAGCCAGATCAGAGGTCGGGTAAGAAGTAGTAGGTGTAATAGTCCTTATAAGGTGCAAAGATTTCTAATGAATTCCCGAGGAGCCAGGTGCAGATAGCAGAAGACACACACACTCCCTCCACCTTCCAGAGTGGCCTCTCACCTTATTAAGGTTTTACACGGGCATTGTAAACATAGACACATCACCAACTCCAACCTCTTGACGATCCTTCCGGTTATCAATGAAGGAAAACAATCTGTAGTAAGCATGAACCTACACAGCTTCGTACTGCACACTCCTGGATGTCTCTCCGATGACAGGGTATTAAAAGGAAAAAAACGCCAGGATAGTGTAATACTGATTTTTAATATGATTAAAAACTTCACAAAGTGGCCTCTTACTTGTTAAAGATGGACATCAGGCATATAACAATAGAAGGACCGGGACAGCGGGACTCGCTCGGTGTCACTCGGTCTCCTCCGTGCCAGCGGGTGACGTCAGACGCTCGATTCCTCCTCCCTCCGCACGCGTATCGCCTCCGTGGGTGGAGGCTTCGTCAGCGATGAAGAGGATTGGTCCAACGTCACCTTATTAATAATCCTCCCCTTAATCTGATTGGCCAGTCCTTCTACAACGTTCCCATGGATACCCTAATGTCGGAACTAGAGGGAAATCCCAGCTCAGACTTCAGACAATCCCGAGTATGGCTATAAACAAGATGAGAGGAAACTTAACCCCTTCTCCACCTTCGGGCAGCTTAATACGCTCCCCAAAGCCAATTATTAACAGGATCAGGATGGATAGCACTCAATTGATGTGCTTAATTAAGAGTTTAAAAAATAATAAATAATATAACAGCGTATGACGCCGTATACCCGCTGGCACGGAAGATACATAAAGAATATATACATCATAAATATATATGTTAAGAACGATAAAAACTTTAAACATGATAATACAACTACTTAGAACACTGCACATGTAGCTATATAAATAAAAATAGAAATGGACATAAACGAATAATTTATCGATCAGAAATAAAACAATTCAAATCAAAATCCGTGTTCAGACCCCGGGGTACGGCAACTTTCATTTCGTAAATCCAAAAGGATTCCCTTTTACTTAATTGGCGAATGTAGTTGCCGCCCCTCCAGTGCTTTTTAACTTTTTCAATGCCCCAGAAATTCATATCCTTGGGGTCTTTGTTATGGAAGTTTTTGAAATGCTGGTACAGAAAATGGGGGGATTTTCCCTTTCTAATGCACCTAACATGTTCAGCAAGTCTTACTTGGAGGGCTCTTGAGGTCCTACCGACGTACTGTAGTCCACAACTACATTCGATCACATACACAACCCCAGTAGTCGCACAGGTAATAAGGTCATTGATCTTATACTCTCTACCTGTCGCCTTAGCCACGAAATCCTTCCTGCGTTTCACATTCTTTTTCGCAGAACGGCATACTATGCATTTGCCACATGCATAAAAACCTTTCAGGAAAGCAAACAATTTATTATGTGCCTCCACTGGGGGATCTACTACTCCTGGGGCTAAAATATTCCTCAAAGTAGGTGCCCGTTTATAAACAAAACGTGGTCTGGCTGGGAGATGGTCACATAGTACTCGGTCTTGCATCAAAATGGGCCAATGTTTGTTAAAAATACTTTCAATTTTTTTGTATTGAATATTGTAATCTAAAACAATCCTTACATCACCTTTTGGTGCTTCTCGTTTGGGGCCACTAGTTAACAGCGTATTACGGTCAATCTCTTTGACACTTGAGAGGTCCTTAGATAGTCTCTCTTTATTGTAACCTTTCTGTAAAAACCTTTCAGATAAGACATTGGCCTGTTCCATATAGTCAACTTCTGAGGAACAATTGCGTCTTAGCCTGACAAACTGTCCTTTCGGAATGTTACAGAGCCAAGAGGCATGATGGCAGCTGTCGAGAGGGATGTATGCATTTCTGTCAGTTGGTTTGAAGTGGTTACTAGTCATGAACCCTCTGGTTCCCTTTGAGATGACCAGATCCAGAAATACTACACTGGTAGTACTAGTGGTCCATGTGAGTACTATGTTTTTGTTATTATTATTTAATTTACTCATAAATGTCTCAAGGTGGTCCATTTCACCGTTCCACACAAAGAACACGTCATCGATGTACCTTTTATAGCACACCAGTTCGGGGGGACGGTCATGAAACACCACCTCCTCCTCCCAGTGGGCCATAAATAGGTTGGCCACACTGGGAGCGAAACGGGCGCCCATGGCCACACCTCTTTTCTGGAGATAATAGTTATTGCCATACCAGAAATAATTTCTTGAGAGGCAAAAGAATAAACTACTTAGGAGAAAACTCCTAAGTTTCCTCGGAAGGTTAGATGTTGCAAATGCCCACTTGACTGCTGCCTCTGCTTCTTCATGGTCTATGATAGTATACAGCGAACCTACGTCCGCTGTAACTAAAATAGAATTAGAAGCGCAGGGCACATCTTGCAGAAGCTGGATAATGTGCTTAGTGTCTTTCAAGTAGGCTTCTGTAGACACTACTAATGGTTGAAGGTGCACATCGACAAATTGGCCCAACCGGGATGTCACGGAATCAATACCGTTGACAATCGGTCTTCCCGGTGGGCGTTCCCTGTCTTTGTGCACCTTCGGTAGACAATAGATAATCGGAGTTCTACAGAAAAGTGGATCCAAATAAAGTGACTCTTTCTTGTTGAGGACTCCCTTATGTTTGCCTGACTCTATTAATTTGCTCAGTTCCCCTTTGAATTTCAAAGAGGGGTCACTCCTTAATAGTTCATATGTATCGCTATCTGCCAATAAGCGGTTCATCTCCTCTTTATAGTATTCCAGACTCAGTACTACCAGACCTCCACCTTTATCGGCAGGTCTGATCACAATTCCTTTGTTATCTTCAAGAGATTTTATACCTGCTTTAATATATTGTGGGTCCGATATCCTTTTAACCTTCAAACTTTCCAGGTCCTTACAGACCATATTTTTGAAGACATCAATAAATTTATTGTTTTTATTAAGAGGATTGAATACTGATTTATTCCGCAAATTGGAACTGGGCATACCTGTGCTCGATGAACTAGTTAGTGCAGAGGAATCTGTATTAGTTGTATTCTTAAGGATAGGGTTGGATAAGCAATATTTTTTCACGTTAATTGTCCTAACAAATTTCTGAATATTGACATATGTTTGAAATTTGTTCAGGTTACGTGCTGGAGCAAACTTAAGTCCCTTATCTAGGGTTTTGAGCTCTTCGACTCCCAGAGTCACTCCACTTAAATTGTATATCCCTGCCCCTAACGGGATCTTTTTTCTTTGGACCCTCCGGCCTCCTCTTTTTCCTCTCTGTTTCTTTTGGCCGGTTTGTTCCCTGGTGTTTCCTGTATCGGGCCTCTCCACCAGTTGTCCATTTGGTTCAGGGGTGGAGGGGGAGGGGGGGGGGTAGGCAACTGCCTGTCCCCCCCGATTCCCTAAAAAAGCCCCATTCCCATTACCTTGTGGTTCGCTCAGGGGTTCATACCTATTTTGAGTGGTTACCTGTGAGGGCTGTTGGTAATTAGCTCTATTAGGGTAACCGCCTCTCTGGGCATTAGGTTTCCATCCTTTCCCCCTTCCTCGAGCAGGGACTTGCCACCCTGAGTTTTGGGGGTATTGTGCAGGGGGTCTAGGGGAAAAATTATTTTGAGGATAGTCGTTATAATAATAACTATCCTGTCCTCTCCTGGGGGTGTTATTATTTTTCCCCTTACCCCTTTTGCCGCCTCTTTTTCCTCCCCTATTACCTGGTCCACTCCTATTATCATATTGATACACAGGGGTGGAAGGTGCTCTCCAATTTCCAGCTTGTGTATTCCTGATTGGAGGAACGGGGGTCGCAGGGGGGGGGTCATCCTGTTGGCCACTCTCTTCCTCTTCCATAGGGACACTCACAAGGGGACTTTTTTGCCACTTAAAAATATCGTTTTTTTGGAAATCCTCCCAATCCCTTAGGAATTTCTTCTTTTTCTTATTCTGGGTATCATTATCCCATTTAATAAGCCTATTCTGAAGGGTCCCAGAACTTTTAATAAACTCTTCTTTATCTTTAAAGGGTTCCAATGCTGATTGAATCTCCTTAATTTGGGCGTCAATAATTTTGAGTTTACGACGTTTCCTCATCAATAAAAATTCTAACAGTTGTTCTCCCTTTTTTAAGAAGAATTCCCTCCACTCACTGAGGGATTCTTCATCTAACAACCCGTCATTGGGTGGGACATCCCACCTCAGACGTCTAGGGATTAATTTGTTCTTGATGTAGTATTCAAAGGTGGTAATATCCCACCATATTTTCACCTTCTTCTCTAGTGCATAACCAAGTCTCTTAAATAGGGATGAAACATCTCCTTCTGAACTAGGGGCTGGAGCACTAGAGAAGATATCACCAAGATCAATTTCCCTTTTATCCAGATAGCTGAAAATATCCATGAAGAGCAGCTAATATGAGTAACTGTATAAGCAGAATAAACAAATGGTAGGAAATATCAGCGCTCAACCCTATCAGATAGCAGCTGGACACTAAAAACAGGCACAGAAACAAAACCTGGGTAGCAAAAATATAAACAGTAGAACAGTGCAGCGCTCTAAAAATAATAAAACACAATGGAATAAAATCGCAGCTAAAATCGCAGATAAAACACAAAAGCAAAGTCCATCTATAAGAGCCAGATCAGAGGTCGGGTAAGAAGTAGTAGGTGTAATAGTCCTTATAAGGTGCAAAGATTTCTAATGAATTCCCGAGGAGCCAGGTGCAGATAGCAGAAGACACACACACTCCCTCCACCTTCCAGAGTGGCCTCTCACCTTATTAAGGTTTTACACGGGCATTGTAAACATAGACACATCACCAACTCCAACCTCTTGACGATCCTTCCGGTTATCAATGAAGGAAAACAATCTGTAGTAAGCATGAACCTACACAGCTTCGTACTGCACACTCCTGGATGTCTCTCCGATGACAGGGTATTAAAAGGAAAAAAACGCCAGGATAGTGTAATACTGATTTTTAATATGATTAAAAACTTCACAAAGTGGCCTCTTACTTGTTAAAGATGGACATCAGGCATATAACAATAGAAGGACCGGGACAGCGGGACTCGCTCGGTGTCACTCGGTCTCCTCCGTGCCAGCGGGTGACGTCAGACGCTCGATTCCTCCTCCCTCCGCACGCGTATCGCCTCCGTGGGTGGAGGCTTCGTCAGCGATGAAGAGGATTGGTCCAACGTCACCTTATTAATAATCCTCCCCTTAATCTGATTGGCCAGTCCTTCTACAACGTTCCCATGGATACCCTAATGTCGGAACTAGAGGGAAATCCCAGCTCAGACTTCAGACAATCCCGAGTATGGCTATAAACAAGATGAGAGGAAACTTAACCCCTTCTCCACCTTCGGGCAGCTTAATACGCTCCCCAAAGCCAATTATTAACAGGATCAGGATGGATAGCACTCAATTGATGTGCTTAATTAAGAGTTTAAAAAATAATAAATAATATAACAGCGTATGACGCCGTATACCCGCTGGCACGGAAGATACATAAAGAATATATACATCATAAATATATATGTTAAGAACGATAAAAACTTTAAACATGATAATACAACTACTTAGAACACTGCACATGTAGCTATATAAATAAAAATAGAAATGGACATAAACAAATAATTTATCGATCAGAAATAAAACAATTCAAATCAAAATCCGTGTTCAGACCCCGGGGTACGGCAACTTTCATTTCGTAAATCCAAAAGGATTCCCTTTTACTTAATTGGCGAATGTAGTTGCCGCCCCTCCAGTGCTTTTTAACTTTTTCAATGCCCCAGAAATTCATATCCTTGGGGTCTTTGTTATGGAAGTTTTTGAAATGCTGGTACAGAAAATGGGGGGATTTTCCCTTTCTAATGCACCTAACATGTTCAGCAAGTCTTACTTGGAGGGCTCTTGAGGTCCTACCGACGTACTGTAGTCCACAACTACATTCGATCACATACACAACCCCAGTAGTCGCACAGGTAATAAGGTCATTGATCTTATACTCTCTACCTGTCGCCTTAGCCACGAAATCCTTCCTGCGTTTCACATTCTTTTTCGCAGAACGGCATACTATGCATTTGCCACATGCATAAAAACCTTTCAGGAAAGCAAACAATTTATTATGTGCCTCCACTGGGGGATCTACTACTCCTGGGGCTAAAATATTCCTCAAAGTAGGTGCCCGTTTATAAACAAAACGTGGTCTGGCTGGGAGATGGTCACATAGTACTCGGTCTTGCATCAAAATGGGCCAATGTTTGTTAAAAATACTTTCAATTTTTTTGTATTGAATATTGTAATCTAAAACAATCCTTACATCACCTTTTGGTGCTTCTCGTTTGGGGCCACTAGTTAACAGCGTATTACGGTCAATCTCTTTGACACTTGAGAGGTCCTTAGATAGTCTCTCTTTATTGTAACCTTTCTGTAAAAACCTTTCAGATAAGACATTGGCCTGTTCCATATAGTCAACTTCTGAGGAACAATTGCGTCTTAGCCTGACAAACTGTCCTTTCGGAATGTTACAGAGCCAAGAGGCATGATGGCAGCTGTCGAGAGGGATGTATGCATTTCTGTCAGTTGGTTTGAAGTGGTTACTAGTCATGAACCCTCTGGTTCCCTTTGAGATGACCAGATCCAGAAATACTACACTGGTAGTACTAGTGGTCCATGTGAGTACTATGTTTTTGTTATTATTATTTAATTTACTCATAAATGTCTCAAGGTGGTCCATTTCACCGTTCCACACAAAGAACACGTCATCGATGTACCTTTTATAGCACACCAGTTCGGGGGGACGGTCATGAAACACCACCTCCTCCTCCCAGTGGGCCATAAATAGGTTGGCCACACTGGGAGCGAAACGGGCGCCCATGGCCACACCTCTTTTCTGGAGATAATAGTTATTGCCATACCAGAAATAATTTCTTGAGAGGCAAAAGAATAAACTACTTAGGAGAAAACTCCTAAGTTTCCTCGGAAGGTTAGATGTTGCAAATGCCCACTTGACTGCTGCCTCTGCTTCTTCATGGTCTATGATAGTATACAGCGAACCTACGTCCGCTGTAACTAAAATAGAATTAGAAGCGCAGGGCACATCTTGCAGAAGCTGGATAATGTGCTTAGTGTCTTTCAAGTAGGCTTCTGTAGACACTACTAATGGTTGAAGGTGCACATCGACAAATTGGCCCAACCGGGATGTCACGGAATCAATACCGTTGACAATCGGTCTTCCCGGTGGGCGTTCCCTGTCTTTGTGCACCTTCGGTAGACAATAGATAATCGGAGTTCTACAGAAAAGTGGATCCAAATAAAGTGACTCTTTCTTGTTGAGGACTCCCTTATGTTTGCCTGACTCTATTAATTTGCTCAGTTCCCCTTTGAATTTCAAAGAGGGGTCACTCCTTAATAGTTCATATGTATCGCTATCTGCCAATAAGCGGTTCATCTCCTCTTTATAGTATTCCAGACTCAGTACTACCAGACCTCCACCTTTATCGGCAGGTCTGATCACAATTCCTTTGTTATCTTCAAGAGATTTTATACCTGCTTTAATATATTGTGGGTCCGATATCCTTTTAACCTTCAAACTTTCCAGGTCCTTACAGACCATATTTTTGAAGACATCAATAAATTTATTGTTTTTATTAAGAGGATTGAATACTGATTTATTCCGCAAATTGGAACTGGGCATACCTGTGCTCGATGAACTAGTTAGTGCAGAGGAATCTGTATTAGTTGTATTCTTAAGGATAGGGTTGGATAAGCAATATTTTTTCACGTTAATTGTCCTAACAAATTTCTGAATATTGACATATGTTTGAAATTTGTTCAGGTTACGTGCTGGAGCAAACTTAAGTCCCTTATCTAGGGTTTTGAGCTCTTCGACTCCCAGAGTCACTCCACTTAAATTGTATATCCCTGCCCCTAACGGGATCTTTTTTCTTTGGACCCTCCGGCCTCCTCTTTTTCCTCTCTGTTTCTTTTGGCCGGTTTGTTCCCTGGTGTTTCCTGTATCGGGCCTCTCCACCAGTTGTCCATTTGGTTCAGGGGTGGAGGGGGAGGGGGGGGGTAGGCAACTGCCTGTCCCCCCCGATTCCCTAAAAAAGCCCCATTCCCATTACCTTGTGGTTCGCTCAGGGGTTCATACCTATTTTGAGTGGTTACCTGTGAGGGCTGTTGGTAATTAGCTCTATTAGGGTAACCGCCTCTCTGGGCATTAGGTTTCCATCCTTTCCCCCTTCCTCGAGCAGGGACTTGCCACCCTGAGTTTTGGGGGTATTGTGCAGGGGGTCTAGGGGAAAAATTATTTTGAGGATAGTCGTTATAATAATAACTATCCTGTCCTCTCCTGGGGGTGTTATTATTTTTCCCCTTACCCCTTTTGCCGCCTCTTTTTCCTCCCCTATTACCTGGTCCACTCCTATTATCATATTGATACACAGGGGTGGAAGGTGCTCTCCAATTTCCAGCTTGTGTATTCCTGATTGGAGGAACGGGGGTCGCAGGGGGGGGGGTCATCCTGTTGGCCACTCTCTTCCTCTTCCATAGGGACACTCACAAGGGGACTTTTTTGCCACTTAAAAATATCGTTTTTTTGGAAATCCTCCCAATCCCTTAGGAATTTCTTCTTTTTCTTATTCTGGGTATCATTATCCCATTTAATAAGCCTATTCTGAAGGGTCCCAGAACTTTTAATAAACTCTTCTTTATCTTTAAAGGGTTCCAATGCTGATTGAATCTCCTTAATTTGGGCGTCAATAATTTTGAGTTTACGACGTTTCCTCATCAATAAAAATTCTAACAGTTGTTCTCCCTTTTTTAAGAAGAATTCCCTCCACTCACTGAGGGATTCTTCATCTAACAACCCGTCATTGGGTGGGACATCCCACCTCAGACGTCTAGGGATTAATTTGTTCTTGATGTAGTATTCAAAGGTGGTAATATCCCACCATATTTTCACCTTCTTCTCTAGTGCATAACCAAGTCTCTTAAATAGGGATGAAACATCTCCTTCTGAACTAGGGGCTGGAGCACTAGAGAAGATATCACCAAGATCAATTTCCCTTTTATCCAGATAGCTGAAAATATCCATGAAGAGCAGCTAATATGAGTAACTGTATAAGCAGAATAAACAAATGGTAGGAAATATCAGCGCTCAACCCTATCAGATAGCAGCTGGACACTAAAAACAGGCACAGAAACAAAACCTGGGTAGCAAAAATATAAACAGTAGAACAGTGCAGCGCTCTAAAAATAATAAAACACAATGGAATAAAATCGCAGCTAAAATCGCAGATAAAACACAAAAGCAAAGTCCATCTATAAGAGCCAGATCAGAGGTCGGGTAAGAAGTAGTAGGTGTAATAGTCCTTATAAGGTGCAAAGATTTCTAATGAATTCCCGAGGAGCCAGGTGCAGATAGCAGAAGACACACACACTCCCTCCACCTTCCAGAGTGGCCTCTCACCTTATTAAGGTTTTACACGGGCATTGTAAACATAGACACATCACCAACTCCAACCTCTTGACGATCCTTCCGGTTATCAATGAAGGAAAACAATCTGTAGTAAGCATGAACCTACACAGCTTCGTACTGCACACTCCTGGATGTCTCTCCGATGACAGGGTATTAAAAGGAAAAAAACGCCAGGATAGTGTAATACTGATTTTTAATATGATTAAAAACTTCACAAAGTGGCCTCTTACTTGTTAAAGATGGACATCAGGCATATAACAATAGAAGGACCGGGACAGCGGGACTCGCTCGGTGTCACTCGGTCTCCTCCGTGCCAGCGGGTGACGTCAGACGCTCGATTCCTCCTCCCTCCGCACGCGTATCGCCTCCGTGGGTGGAGGCTTCGTCAGCGATGAAGAGGATTGGTCCAACGTCACCTTATTAATAATCCTCCCCTTAATCTGATTGGCCAGTCCTTCTACAACGTTCCCATGGATACCCTAATGTCGGAACTAGAGGGAAATCCCAGCTCAGACTTCAGACAATCCCGAGTATGGCTATAAACAAGATGAGAGGAAACTTAACCCCTTCTCCACCTTCGGGCAGCTTAATACGCTCCCCAAAGCCAATTATTAACAGGATCAGGATGGATAGCACTCAATTGATGTGCTTAATTAAGAGTTTAAAAAATAATAAATAATATAACAGCGTATGACGCCGTATACCCGCTGGCACGGAAGATACATAAAGAATATATACATCATAAATATATATGTTAAGAACGATAAAAACTTTAAACATGATAATACAACTACTTAGAACACTGCACATGTAGCTATATAAATAAAAATAGAAATGGACATAAACAAATAATTTATCGATCAGAAATAAAACAATTCAAATCAAAATCCGTGTTCAGACCCCGGGGTACGGCAACTTTCATTTCGTAAATCCAAAAGGATTCCCTTTTACTTAATTGGCGAATGTAGTTGCCGCCCCTCCAGTGCTTTTTAACTTTTTCAATGCCCCAGAAATTCATATCCTTGGGGTCTTTGTTATGGAAGTTTTTGAAATGCTGGTACAGCACTGGAGGGGCGGCAACTACATTCGCCAATTAAGTAAAAGGGAATCCTTTTGGATTTACGAAATGAAAGTTGCCGTACCCCGGGGTCTGAACACGGATTTTGATTTGAATTGTTTTATTTCTGATCGATAAATTATTCGTTTATGTCCATTTCTATTTTTATTTATATAGCTACATGTGCAGTGTTCTAAGTAGTTGTATTATCATGTTTAAAGTTTTTATCGTTCTTAACATATATATTTATGATGTATATATTCTTTATGTATCTTCCGTGCCAGCGGGTATACGGCGTCATACGCTGTTATATTATTTATTATTTTTTAAACTCTTAATTAAGCACATCAATTGAGTGCTATCCATCCTGATCCTGTTAATAATTGGCTTTGGGGAGCGTATTAAGCTGCCCGAAGGTGGAGAAGGGGTTAAGTTTCCTCTCATCTTGTTTATAGCCATACTCGGGATTGTCTGAAGTCTGAGCTGGGATTTCCCTCTAGTTCCGACATTAGGGTATCCATGGGAACGTTGTAGAAGGACTGGCCAATCAGATTAAGGGGAGGATTATTAATAAGGTGACGTTGGACCAATCCTCTTCATCGCTGACGAAGCCTCCACCCACGGAGGCGATACGCGTGCGGAGGGAGGAGGAATCGAGCGTCTGACGTCACCCGCTGGCACGGAGGAGACCGAGTGACACCGAGCGAGTCCCGCTGTCCCGGTCCTTCTATTGTTATATGCCTGATGTCCATCTTTAACAAGTAAGAGGCCACTTTGTGAAGTTTTTAATCATATTAAAAATCAGTATTACACTATCCTGGCGTTTTTTTCCTTTTAATACCCTGTCATCGGAGAGACATCCAGGAGTGTGCAGTACGAAGCTGTGTAGGTTCATGCTTACTACAGATTGTTTTCCTTCATTGATAACCGGAAGGATCGTCAAGAGGTTGGAGTTGGTGATGTGTCTATGTTTACAATGCCCGTGTAAAACCTTAATAAGGTGAGAGGCCACTCTGGAAGGTGGAGGGAGTGTGTGTGTCTTCTGCTATCTGCACCTGGCTCCTCGGGAATTCATTAGAAATCTTTGCACCTTATAAGGACTATTACACCTACTACTTCTTACCCGACCTCTGATCTGGCTCTTATAGATGGACTTTGCTTTTGTGTTTTATCTGCGATTTTAGCTGCGATTTTATTCCATTGTGTTTTATTATTTTTAGAGCGCTGCACTGTTCTACTGTTTATATTTTTGCTACCCAGGTTTTGTTTCTGTGCCTGTTTTTAGTGTCCAGCTGCTATCTGATAGGGTTGAGCGCTGATATTTCCTACCATTTGTTTATTCTGCTTATACAGTTACTCATATTAGCTGCTCTTCATGGATATTTTCAGCTATCTGGATAAAAGGGAAATTGATCTTGGTGATATCTTCTCTAGTGCTCCAGCCCCTAGTTCAGAAGGAGATGTTTCATCCCTATTTAAGAGACTTGGTTATGCACTAGAGAAGAAGGTGAAAATATGGTGGGATATTACCACCTTTGAATACTACATCAAGAACAAATTAATCCCTAGACGTCTGAGGTGGGATGTCCCACCCAATGACGGGTTGTTAGATGAAGAATCCCTCAGTGAGTGGAGGGAATTCTTCTTAAAAAAGGGAGAACAACTGTTAGAATTTTTATTGATGAGGAAACGTCGTAAACTCAAAATTATTGACGCCCAAATTAAGGAGATTCAATCAGCATTGGAACCCTTTAAAGATAAAGAAGAGTTTATTAAAAGTTCTGGGACCCTTCAGAATAGGCTTATTAAATGGGATAATGATACCCAGAATAAGAAAAAGAAGAAATTCCTAAGGGATTGGGAGGATTTCCAAAAAAACGATATTTTTAAGTGGCAAAAAAGTCCCCTTGTGAGTGTCCCTATGGAAGAGGAAGAGAGTGGCCAACAGGATGACCCCCCCCCCTGCGACCCCCGTTCCTCCAATCAGGAATACACAAGCTGGAAATTGGAGAGCACCTTCCACCCCTGTGTATCAATATGATAATAGGAGTGGACCAGGTAATAGGGGAGGAAAAAGAGGCGGCAAAAGGGGTAAGGGGAAAAATAATAACACCCCCAGGAGAGGACAGGATAGTTATTATTATAACGACTATCCTCAAAATAATTTTTCCCCTAGACCCCCTGCACAATACCCCCAAAACTCAGGGTGGCAAGTCCCTGCTCGAGGAAGGGGGAAAGGATGGAAACCTAATGCCCAGAGAGGCGGTTACCCTAATAGAGCTAATTACCAACAGCCCTCACAGGTAACCACTCAAAATAGGTATGAACCCCTGAGCGAACCACAAGGTAATGGGAATGGGGCTTTTTTAGGGAATCGGGGGGGACAGGCAGTTGCCTACCCCCCCCCTCCCCCTCCACCCCTGAACCAAATGGACAACTGGTGGAGAGGCCCGATACAGGAAACACCAGGGAACAAACCGGCCAAAAGAAACAGAGAGGAAAAAGAGGAGGCCGGAGGGTCCAAAGAAAAAAGATCCCGTTAGGGGCAGGGATATACAATTTAAGTGGAGTGACTCTGGGAGTCGAAGAGCTCAAAACCCTAGATAAGGGACTTAAGTTTGCTCCAGCACGTAACCTGAACAAATTTCAAACATATGTCAATATTCAGAAATTTGTTAGGACAATTAACGTGAAAAAATATTGCTTATCCAACCCTATCCTTAAGAATACAACTAATACAGATTCCTCTGCACTAACTAGTTCATCGAGCACAGGTATGCCCAGTTCCAATTTGCGGAATAAATCAGTATTCAATCCTCTTAATAAAAACAATAAATTTATTGATGTCTTCAAAAATATGGTCTGTAAGGACCTGGAAAGTTTGAAGGTTAAAAGGATATCGGACCCACAATATATTAAAGCAGGTATAAAATCTCTTGAAGATAACAAAGGAATTGTGATCAGACCTGCCGATAAAGGTGGAGGTCTGGTAGTACTGAGTCTGGAATACTATAAAGAGGAGATGAACCGCTTATTGGCAGATAGCGATACATATGAACTATTAAGGAGTGACCCCTCTTTGAAATTCAAAGGGGAACTGGGCAAATTAATAGAGTCAGGCAAACATAAGGGAGTCCTCAACAAGAAAGAGTCACTTTATTTGGATCCACTTTTCTGTAGAACTCCGATTATCTATTGTCTACCGAAGGTGCACAAAGACAGGGAACGCCCACCGGGAAGACCGATTGTCAACGGTATTGATTCCGTGACATCCCGGTTGGGCCAATTTGTCGATGTGCACCTTCAACCATTAGTAGTGTCTACAGAAGCCTACTTGAAAGACACTAAGCACATTATCCAGCTTCTGCAAGATGTGCCCTGCGCTTCTAATTCTATTTTAGTTACAGCGGACGTAGGTTCGCTGTATACTATCATAGACCATGAAGAAGCAGAGGCAGCAGTCAAGTGGGCATTTGCAACATCTAACCTTCCGAGGAAACTTAGGAGTTTTCTCCTAAGTAGTTTATTCTTTTGCCTCTCAAGAAATTATTTCTGGTATGGCAATAACTATTATCTCCAGAAAAGAGGTGTGGCCATGGGCGCCCGTTTCGCTCCCAGTGTGGCCAACCTATTTATGGCCCACTGGGAGGAGGAGGTGGTGTTTCATGACCGTCCCCCCGAACTGGTGTGCTATAAAAGGTACATCGATGACGTGTTCTTTGTGTGGAACGGTGAAATGGACCACCTTGAGACATTTATGAGTAAATTAAATAATAATAACAAAAACATAGTACTCACATGGACCACTAGTACTACCAGTGTAGTATTTCTGGATCTGGTCATCTCAAAGGGAACCAGAGGGTTCATGACTAGTAACCACTTCAAACCAACTGACAGAAATGCATACATCCCTCTCGACAGCTGCCATCATGCCTCTTGGCTCTGTAACATTCCGAAAGGACAGTTTGTCAGGCTAAGACGCAATTGTTCCTCAGAAGTTGACTATATGGAACAGGCCAATGTCTTATCTGAAAGGTTTTTACAGAAAGGTTACAATAAAGAGAGACTATCTAAGGACCTCTCAAGTGTCAAAGAGATTGACCGTAATACGCTGTTAACTAGTGGCCCCAAACGAGAAGCACCAAAAGGTGATGTAAGGATTGTTTTAGATTACAATATTCAATACAAAAAAATTGAAAGTATTTTTAACAAACATTGGCCCATTTTGATGCAAGACCGAGTACTATGTGACCATCTCCCAGCCAGACCACGTTTTGTTTATAAACGGGCACCTACTTTGAGGAATATTTTAGCCCCAGGAGTAGTAGATCCCCCAGTGGAGGCACATAATAAATTGTTTGCTTTCCTGAAAGGTTTTTATGCATGTGGCAAATGCATAGTATGCCGTTCTGCGAAAAAGAATGTGAAACGCAGGAAGGATTTCGTGGCTAAGGCGACAGGTAGAGAGTATAAGATCAATGACCTTATTACCTGTGCGACTACTGGGGTTGTGTATGTGATCGAATGTAGTTGTGGACTACAGTACGTCGGTAGGACCTCAAGAGCCCTCCAAGTAAGACTTGCTGAACATGTTAGGTGCATTAGAAAGGGAAAATCCCCCCATTTTCTGTACCAGCATTTCAAAAACTTCCATAACAAAGACCCCAAGGATATGAATTTCTGGGGCATTGAAAAAGTTAAAAAGCACTGGAGGGGCGGCAACTACATTCGCCAATTAAGTAAAAGGGAATCCTTTTGGATTTACGAAATGAAAGTTGCCGTACCCCGGGGTCTGAACACGGATTTTGATTTGAATTGTTTTATTTCTGATCGATAAATTATTCGTTTATGTCCATTTCTATTTTTATTTATATAGCTACATGTGCAGTGTTCTAAGTAGTTGTATTATCATGTTTAAAGTTTTTATCGTTCTTAACATATATATTTATGATGTATATATTCTTTATGTATCTTCCGTGCCAGCGGGTATACGGCGTCATACGCTGTTATATTATTTATTATTTTTTAAACTCTTAATTAAGCACATCAATTGAGTGCTATCCATCCTGATCCTGTTAATAATTGGCTTTGGGGAGCGTATTAAGCTGCCCGAAGGTGGAGAAGGGGTTAAGTTTCCTCTCATCTTGTTTATAGCCATACTCGGGATTGTCTGAAGTCTGAGCTGGGATTTCCCTCTAGTTCCGACATTAGGGTATCCATGGGAACGTTGTAGAAGGACTGGCCAATCAGATTAAGGGGAGGATTATTAATAAGGTGACGTTGGACCAATCCTCTTCATCGCTGACGAAGCCTCCACCCACGGAGGCGATACGCGTGCGGAGGGAGGAGGAATCGAGCGTCTGACGTCACCCGCTGGCACGGAGGAGACCGAGTGACACCGAGCGAGTCCCGCTGTCCCGGTCCTTCTATTGTTATATGCCTGATGTCCATCTTTAACAAGTAAGAGGCCACTTTGTGAAGTTTTTAATCATATTAAAAATCAGTATTACACTATCCTGGCGTTTTTTTCCTTTTAATACCCTGTCATCGGAGAGACATCCAGGAGTGTGCAGTACGAAGCTGTGTAGGTTCATGCTTACTACAGATTGTTTTCCTTCATTGATAACCGGAAGGATCGTCAAGAGGTTGGAGTTGGTGATGTGTCTATGTTTACAATGCCCGTGTAAAACCTTAATAAGGTGAGAGGCCACTCTGGAAGGTGGAGGGAGTGTGTGTGTCTTCTGCTATCTGCACCTGGCTCCTCGGGAATTCATTAGAAATCTTTGCACCTTATAAGGACTATTACACCTACTACTTCTTACCCGACCTCTGATCTGGCTCTTATAGATGGACTTTGCTTTTGTGTTTTATCTGCGATTTTAGCTGCGATTTTATTCCATTGTGTTTTATTATTTTTAGAGCGCTGCACTGTTCTACTGTTTATATTTTTGCTACCCAGGTTTTGTTTCTGTGCCTGTTTTTAGTGTCCAGCTGCTATCTGATAGGGTTGAGCGCTGATATTTCCTACCATTTGTTTAGTATGATATTGGTTACCACATCCTAGTAACACATATGATACCAAAATACATCCAGTATTTAGAATTTTTAAATGATGCATCAAAAGAGATGACAATACTCTCAAACATGGCTCAACACATAGTTTCCTTATTTGGAGAGTCCCATCCTCCCATTTTGGCAAATACCTACAATACCTAATATATAATGGTTAATTGCACAAGTTACATAGTTAGTCTGGCTGAAAAAGACACAAGTCCATTTGGCTGAACTAATAAAAGGAATAAATAAAAAAAAAAATAATAATAATAATAAATATTTTATTATATCTTTTCATGTGATAACACTGAAGAAATGACACTTTGCTACAATGTAAATTAGTGAGTGTACAGCTTGTATAACAGTGTAAATTTGCTGTCCCCTCAAAATAACTCAACACACAGCCATTAATGTCTAAACCGCTGGCAACAAAAGTGAGTACACCCCCTATGTTAAAATGTCAAAATTTTCCCTCATGTGACTCGTTAGGAAAGAATATATTTTCGAAAATCAGAAATTTTGTGCGTTTTGTGATTCGATGGTACCACCATTGGTTTCGAAATTTGACCAACTAAGCCTTCACCTCATATTGCTACAGAAAAAAATTTCCGTGGCTGGGAATCTTCTTTTCTTTCCAGGAATTTTCTTTTCTTGCACTCATGCGCATTTCTTTTTCAGTTATATTTCTCGCACTATTCTCCCATCATTGATCAGAAAGTTGTCAGTTTTTCAGAAAATTTCCAACATGCCCGATCACTCAAATTCAACTGGACGAAAGTCGACTGTTGCTGCGGCATACTAAGGGTGTGAAATTCGAACGAAAATTCTTAGATAAGAATATTTGAAAGAAAATTATTTTGAAATTCAAGCCATGTATGGCCAGCCTAAGAAGAAAAGTGCATTTTAAAGTGCAATGAAAGGGGGGCGTGGCTAGCCGCAGAACCGGATGGACGGTTCGTCTCTGAGCAACGGCGAGACTCCAGCATTTACTGACCTAAGCGACCGCGTGAGGCTCCATTTTTGCCCCAGAATACCAGCGACAGACTCTCTGCACTCTGGGTCATCATGCCGCGCAGGAAAAAAGAGCAGCCTCGGCCGAGAAAGCTGACATCATTCTTCTTTCAGGCAGGCGACGGGGAATTCCTAAGATGGCGCCGGCTCCCCGGCCTCAGCACGCAGCAGTGACCGCTCTCCTCCTCAATCATATGAGGAGGCACTATCCCAGCAGCGGGCTCAGCAGCTCCCTTCATCACCTGCGGCATCTACACCCCTGAGCAAGAGCCCTGCCAAATAGAGACCCAGGCTGGATGATCAGGCACCGCTTCTAGGTGAGCTAAATAGCCCTGACTTTTTGGAAAGTACCAGAGACCTCCCAAACTCCCTATTATCTTTTCCCACATCTAACCAGTCATTGATGGACACAACCATGAAAGACATGCTGGTGTCTCTCAGGGGCTCGATCCACTCAGACATAATGCAATTGACAAAACATTTCACTTCTGAGATGGGCTCCAGGGTGGATCATATAGAAAAAAATAAGATGGATAAGCAGACCTTGAGGATAGGTTCAGATGGAATAACATCAAAATCAGGGGTATTCCTGAATCGGTTCAGGCGCTAGCGCTAAGCCAATATGCGCTGGATCTGTTTAAAACTCTGCTGCTGCACCCCTGATCTTGAGCTGATTATCGACAGAATGCTTCGCATTCCCAAACCGTCCTTTTTACCTGATAAGATGCCCAGGGATGTGCTGCTGCCAAAAAACTTATTTTATGTGGAAGACCAACTGATGGCGGTCTCAAGCAAGCAAGGATCTCTCCCTCCCCCTTATGCCAACATTCAATTCATTGCAGACTTTTTTCAATTTATGATGCAACTCTGGAGAAAGCTGACTACAATTACCAAAGCCCTGCGGAATCACTCCATTGTCTATAAATAGGGAAATCCTACAAAACTTCTAGTGACCAAAGATGGCCAACATCATACCATTTCCTCCTTGGAAGCGGGTATTCAGCTCCTCAAGAGTTGGGATATTGTACCAGACTACCTGCAGCGAGAGAGAGACCGTGTTCCACCCTACTACCAGAGATGCAACTTGAGCCTGAGGTGCGGGGCACCTCTTCTCACTATCTTCAAACCTCCTGCAAGATGTTGTTGGATTGCCCTCCGTGGGAGACCATGACTTTTACCCTTAGCCAGTAGACTGATCCCCCTACTACTGGAGCAGTTATCTGTTACACTGCATGCTGATCTTTGATCCATCCATTTATTGTGCCCTTTTTTCACTTTCCATGTGTTTCTTTGTTTTTTTCTTTGTTTCCCCCTATATGGGGTTCACCCTATTGCCTCGAACTGGACTTCCCTGAGGCCCTTCACAAGAATCTCTTTGCAAAAGACTTCACACCTTCTGAACGTCTGGATCATGCTTCCTACTGCCTGGCTACCTTTCGTAAGTTCAACAGCACCACTCACAGTACAACCCTCCTACACCGGTCATGTTGATTCAATTTGTGGCCCTGAATGTCAGAGGCCTAAACCACCTTGCTAAATGTTAATCTCTTCGGCAGTAGGCACTGACTCAAAAGGCGGATGTCTTCTGCATTCAGGAGACTCATTTTCACCAGGACTCCCCCCATACATGTTACCATCACAGTTTCCCGCATGTATTTATGGATTCAATGCCGGCTAAAAAAAGGGGAGCGATGATAGCCCTGAGGGATACTCTCTCCTTTAAACCGATCTCCAAGCTCAAAGATTCAGCGGGCTGATATCTCATCCTTATTTGTACGATCAATTCCTCCACCTATACCATCGTTAACCTTGACGCACCAAGCACTCATCAGCTCCAGTTTTTATGTAAGCTGTTGCATAAAATTGAGACCCTTTAACAAGGGTCGGTCCTCCTGTGTGGAGACTTTAACTTGACATTGAACCCCCAGGTTGATTCCACCACTCTCTAAAAAACGCAACCCACTGTCATTGCAGTCACTCATAAATTACTGCAACTTGTATGACACTTGGCGCTGTCTCCACACTAGTGAAAGGGACTATACCTACTATTCCACTGCCCACAACTCCTACTCCAGGATTGACCTATTCTTAACAGATAAGAAGCTTCTACAGAAAATTCAAGCAGTGGAGATCGGAGAAATATTCTGGTATGATCATGCGTCCCTGGTGCTCACCCTTGGTGACTCTTTTTCCCCCGCCTCAGCCTTCATCTGGCGAATGAACCAGTCACTGTTGCAACGCACAGACACCAGGGGCACCTTAGAGAGCAACCTGAAAGCTTTTTTTGAACTGAACACTGGCTCTGTTAAGAAACCCCGTGATTTGTGGAATGCCCACAAATCTTACATGTGAGGCATATTCATAAAGCTGGGCTCTGGAGTTAAGAGGGCAAGGCAGCAGCGGAGAGATTCTATACTGTCTGATATTAAAATTCATGAAACCTAAAACAAACTCAAGCCGAACCCTGACCTTTCAGCTCGCTTGACATCCCTTAGGATTCATCTCAGAGATCTCCTAATAGAATCATACGAGAAATCTATTAGACGCCTGAAAATAACTCACTATGTTAGTGGCAACAAAGCGGGCAAATTCTTGGCCCGCAGACTTTGGGGACAAAGGAACAAGATCAAGATTGACCACCTCTCCCACCATGCCACTGGAGTCAAAGTTTATAATCCGCAAGACATAGCTAACACTTTCAGCGACTACTATGGCTCCCTATATAACCTAGAGACGGATGCACACACCCCTCATCCCACACTGAGTGTGATTGAAATGTTTTTGAAAAGAGTCAATCTCCCTAGATTATCTGATGCCCATCTACAAAAACTCAACGCCCCCTTTACGATCCCAGAAATTTCCAAACTTATAGGATCTCTACCGTGTAACAAGTCTCCAAGCCCGGATGGCAATAGTGGAGAATATTACAAAGCATTTGGGGACATACTATCCCCTTATTTATGTGGGGTCTTCAAGTCTGCTGCTGCTTCGTCCTCCCTCCCTAAAGAAATGTTGGATGCTCTTATAGTGACACTGCCTAAACTGGGTAAAGCACCTGATGTTCCCCAAAACTTTAGACCGATCTCCTTGCTGAATGTGGATCTGAAATTGTATGCTAAACTGCTGGTTTCCAGACTGGCTGATGTGCTGCCAGACCTGTTGCACCCGGATCAGACCGGGTTCATTAGGGGCAGGCCACTGACGCCACTAGGAGAGTCATTGATTTGATTCACTTTGCCAAAATCTCTAAAACACCTTCCATACTTTTAGCTTTAGTCGCAGAGAAAGAATTTGACCGCATACATTGGAGTTACCTGTTGAAAGTATTGCAAAAATTCAGGTTTAGCGGTCAGATACTGTCATCTGTGTTGGCCTTGTATACCAAATCCTCTGCCAGGGTGTACACGGTCAGCATGCTATCCCGTTCCTTTCATATTACCAAGGGTACTCGCCAAGGGTGCCCCCTATCCACGTTGATATTCAATTTACTGATTGAACCTCTGGCTTCCTATGTAAAATCTCACCCCAACATCAGGGGACTTGACATAGCGGGCCGATCTCATGTTATAGGCCTATTTGCCGATGACATTCTTCTGATGTTGTCCAACGTAGAATCTTCCCTCAAGGAAGCTTATGATGCCCTGTTATTGTTCCAGGAGGTGTCTTATTACAAATTGAATGCTACTAAGTCTCATATCTTAAATTTAGGGCTTCCCACAGAGGTAAAATCGAGGTTGGAAACACTCTATCTCTTTTTATGGAAAGATGCAGATATAGATTACCTGGGGATCAGGCTTACAAAAACTACTGATTTGCTGTTTAAAGCTATCTACTCCCTCCTCATTTGTTGGGAATTTCCAAAGTAGAACTCTCATGGCTAGGTCGCCTGACAGCCATCAAAATGCTAGTCCTGCCTAGACTTCTCTACCTTTTTAGGACGCTGCCGATTCCTCTCCCCTTGTCGTTCCTCGCTAAATTGCAGAGGACAGTTAACAAATTTCTTTGGCAAAATAAACATTGTAAAGTAAACTTACTCACCATAGGAGGGCTGGGGACTTAGGACATGTAATTCTTAGGGATTACTATCTGGCCTCTATCTTAACCCAACTGAGGAATTGGTTCATGCCATCTCCGAGTTCCTCTTGGGTGCACCCGGAATCTGATCTCATACCGGGCAAAAACCTGCGCGCTTCACTGCTCTCACAGCCGTTTAAAAAACGCTTCCACTTAGATCTTCCACTGCCAGTTTTGGCCACGTTGCATGCGTGGAGTCGTATGTGGTCCTCTGCTTAGAGCGGAGCTAGGGTTGCCATTCACCCTTGGAAGTGTGCTCGCTGGCAATTCCGAACATCAACCTTAGACTATGGATAGACAGGTGGATGGGTACTGTCCAAAACTTGCTGTAAAATGACACGATTAAGCCCTTCTCAATGCTCCAAGGTATATACCATTTCCCGAATAGCAAATACCTTACATACATGCAGATTTCCTCCCTACTGAGATCCTGCCTTGAAAGGCAATGCCTCATTCCGACCAAAATAGCTAATTTTCTACAAGCCCCTACCACTGCTGAGAGAGGGATCTCTTTAATATATCTGCACTTAGGAGACAAAACAAACTTTGTCAAAAACAATTCCCACCTTGCCTGGGAACGAGATTTGGCCATGCAATTTACATTAGAACGGTGGCAGAGTGCACCCGCAGACATTTACCCCTATACTAGGAATGCAAACATATGGGAAATGATGCATAAGATTACTTATCGCTGGTATCTGACACATCCCGCTTAGCCAAATTTTACCCCCACACGTCAAATCTTTGCTGGCGTGGCTGCGGGCAAGTAGGAACGCTGTTTAATCTCCTATGGTCTTGTAGATATCTGGCCACATATTGGCCGGGGATCTTTTAAACCCTTTCAGACATTAGCAGACTACCGTTGCAATTGGCCTCGAACTTGCACTACTGAACCTGGGTATTGAAAACATTCCCTATCCCTTAAAAAATGTGGTAGTTAATCTGTTGTTAGCAGCTAGGCTTACCCTATTAAGAAATTGGAAATCTATAAGGATTCCATCACTCAGCGAAGTTCTCGCACAGACTCATCAACAATATGTGTAGGAGAAACTGTTTACCCTGGCTTCTGATACTAGTCACAAAGTGTCAGCAGCATGGGACCCCTGGGCAGAGTGGTATGGTAGCCAAACCCGGACCCCAGTTTAGGAGAGCCGATTCACTTCAGAAGGTATGCTGATAATGCTGTTCTATACTGATATTTGCAAGAGAATTTAACTCCTGTTTCTCCCATTCCCCCTAGTTGGTTGGGGTTGGGCTACACTACTATGCTCTTTGTGTTCATTTTATAGCATTTCCTGATGCAGGCTAACGTGTGGTCATCCGGCTCTGTCTAACCTTAGCCCATCCCTTAACTTTGTTGTACGGTTGTCCATTGTTGATTGCTACTAGGGATGATCGAACAGTTCGGGTCGACCATCGGTTCAACCCGAACATTGGGTGTTCAAAATTCGGTCACCAGAACCGCCCAAAATGCAATGGGACAGGAACTGGGCTTTAAAAGCCAGTGATTGGCCCAGAAACATCAGTAAAAGCCAATTGAGGGGGCAGGAGTCTGCTAGGAATGTGATTGGAGTGACTACGGTTCCAGAGGCCAATCAGGAGTGAATACGCCCCCCAGTATATAACATAGCCCCGCCAAAGCTCTAGCACTGTAATACAGAGGCTGTGGAAGAGAGTGGAAGCATTTGTGTTTCTCCTGCTGCTTGTAAAGCTCCACTGTCATTTTGCAATTATCTTCTGCTGTATGGAGCTGTTCTTTTAATGTGAGGAAAGGGATATGCAGTGTAGTTAGGGTACTATATACCACTATAGTTATATTCAATAATCTAGTTTTTGTAGGGATACTTTTAAGTGTCTGGGTGACCGTAGTGTAGTTTAGGGTGACCTGACTCTGCCATGTCAGGGTGACCGTAGTGTAGTTTAGGGTGACCTGACTCTGCCATGTCAGGGTCACCGTAGTGTAGTTTAGGGTGACCTGATTCTGCCATGTCAGGGTGACCGTAATGTAGTTTAGGGTGTCCTGACTGCCATGCCAGGGTGACCCCACTCTGCCATGTCAGAGTGACCCCACTATGCAGATTCTGGGTTAGGGGTATACATATATATATACACATGTATATATATATATATATATATATATATATATATATATATATATATATATATATACCCCTATACAGAAGTTCAGATGTCATGCCTGCCTCCAAACGCCTTCAAAAAAACGCCTGAAAAATGCCTGAAACAAAAACGCCCAGGTGTGAAAGGAGGGTAACACCATCCCTGCGCTACTGAAATTCTAAGAAAAATAATCTGTTTTTTTTTTTTCTGGTTCTGGACATGCTACAGAGCTGAAACTTCACAAGTACACTTTTTAGACCCCCCAGACACTAAATCCAAAGAAATATCATTTTTTTTTTCCAATAATTTTTTCAGTAATTGGCTCTCTATCAAAAAAGACAATTTTTAAGAATTTTTTTTGCCTGATTCATAGTCCCTGGGGCATGACCCAGAACCCTAGGCACGTTTTAGGGGCATTTATTGGATTTTTTGGGCTTCAAAATTGTGTTTTTTGATTCCCGAAGTTTGGGTCCCATTGATTTCAATGGGGTTCTGGAATCCGAACCGAACTTTTGGGAAATTCGGGTGTTCTGGTCGAACCAAACTTTTCAAAAGTTCGATCATCCCTAATTGCTACTTTATAATGCTGACAATGTCCTTGTATATGATAAAACTCAATAAAGAATATTGGACTTTAAAGTGCAATTAAACACAGCGTGCCAAAGCACATTAGTGCACACCTGCACTCCACCCATCTATTTTGGTGTGAATGGACCTCTAAAATGATTGTAAACCCTTGCATATACCCAGTGAAGTGACTGGCCTCAAGTGACACACAGAGATATAACAAATCCTTCTACGTAAGTTGTACCTGTGTATCTGCAGATACAGTATCTCTTCCCCACAGCCTTCTAAAGCATACATTTTACACAGCATTTCCAAACTCTAGCAGGCAGGGGATGGGGATCTGATGTCACACAAAGCAGAGCATAGAGCACAAAGCTGAGTGTAATCTGAAACCTGAGTGAAGGGAATAGACATTTCTCCATCCATTCCTTACACACAATCTTATAGGGAAACATGCATGGATGAGGCTGTCATGCACAGATGGGGCAGATAGAGGAGAGGAGGAATAAAATAGGAACCACACTAGGTGCTTTGAATTGAGGCAAGTACACACTATAGCACAACTGTGTCAAACACAAGGCCCGCGGGACAAATGCGGCCCCCCAGGCCATTTCATGTGGCCCTCACACCACTCCTGCAGCTACAGCACCCCCTCATCTCTGCCCCCACCTTGTCCCAGCAGTCCTACAGACAGGAGGAAAGAGCTCCTCCTACAGATCCTTTGCTTCTCTTTGAAAGCTTGGAGATGCCTGTTTCTGCCCCCTCCCCCCAAGGAGTGTGAGTGAGCTCTGTGCCAGTATGCACCTGTCCTTCAAAGCTTAAGGCTTTAGTGAATAATGAAAAATAAACAAAAAGGCAGGGCCAATAATAAATGATATACATCCCATAAGAGAGTCTTTGATGAAAAATAAAATGGAAAAGGTCCTCCAATCACCAGTGAGTAGGTAGAAAGTGCTTCATCAATCCCCACGTGACAAATAAAACTGCTCACCAGATGGATTTGACCCTCATGTTATAGAGCGGTCAAAAATGGCAGGATAACATCAGATGTAAGCAGCTAATAAGGATATGATGAAATGATGACCCATAGGACCTCCTTCCCCCTTCTCACAACAGTGACACCTCAGAAGGAAAAGACTCAAATAGTGCAGTACCTTCCAAGCTTAAAATATCTATCAATAAAAGTTGCACTTACATAGAAAATGGTAAAACAAGCACTGTGCACGGGCGGCACAGTGGTGTAGTGGTTAGCACTTTCACCTAGCAGCAAGAGGGTCGCTGGTTTGAATCCCAACCACGACACTACCTGCCTGGAGTTTGCATGTTCTCCCTGTACCTGCGTGGGTTTCCTCTGGGTACTCCGGTTTCCTCCCACACTCCAAAGACATGCTGGTAGGTTAATTGAATCCTGTATAAAAAATAAATTGGCCCTACTATGTATGTATGAATGTGAGTTAGGGACCTTAGATTGTAAGCTCCTTGAGGGCAGGAACTGATGTGAATGTGCAATGTATATGTAAAGCGCTGCGTAAATTGACAGCGCTATATAAGCACCTGAAATAAAATAAATAAATATATGCAGCATGTAGCTTTCAAACTCTGCAGTACGGTGAGCGTTCAGTAGTCCGACCGGGAATTCCGTCTTACGCGTTTCATCACAAATTTGACATCATCAGAGTTAATAATGAAACCAGCAATAATCGAATACAGAGGCAATTATTAATGATAAAGAGTAAATACATTTAAATAGTCTTATAGATATCACCGGCCCTTTGAGGGCAACTGTAATGTTGATGCGGCCCGCAATTAAATTGAATTTGACACCCCTGCTATAGAAGGTTAATTGTTCACTTTTAATTTATGAGGTTTATAACTGCTTTCAATTAAATAAATTGTTTATAAAGCCAACTGTGGCCAACACTAGAGACTCATGAAGTGCTTTTGCAATACCGTCCTTCTACACTTACAAAACTATGAACTATTCCAAATGATTCCTGGTCATTTATCATGGTGTAGGTTATTATAACAATGGAACTTCTGACATGTCTTGGCTTTTCTTTTTTACCTATGCCTTCTGATCACCGGTCATTTTCTAGTGTTAACAGAACTGCCTGTGGAGTACGGCTGCACAATGGCTATTTGACCCCTGAAGCACAATGAGGGTTTAAAGCTTCTTGAGGCTGAAAAGTATCCCAGAGTGCCATGTGAAGGCCCATGTACCTCCAGAGCCACAGGCTGATGGCATTGATCTGTTTAACATCAAATACTTAGATTTTCAAAGAGAGAACCGAGTTCTAATTCTTACTAGCCTAGGCCATTGTAATTTCCCTGGCGTAGAGAAAAATAAATCACAATGCTGTGTAGCTCCTTTCAGTGGAGCAGAGTAAATAAACTATAATATATGTACTGTTGTATGGTATGATAAAGAATCAGTAGTGTTATTGTACAGTATACAGTGGGTTATAAATGAAACAGGATAGGATACCGACTCTTAGCAGGTCACAATAATTAAATACAATGACCCTTGTATCTTCTTCCAAGAAGGTCAGCGTCTCACATACCTTACCAGACCTAATTAATTCTTCCTCACTATGGTGTGGTGTTACTCTGGCATTCAGCCATTGGTTACAAACAGAATACATCAATTATAAGGAGATGTGCAGTTCCCAGGTACAAATTAACAGATTGCAGAGACTTGATGCATTCACAGATGTTTTGGTGGCTTCATACATATCTTTCAGTATGATTGTAAAAGAGTGTGATCATTAGACGATTTTGTACGTACATTCAGGGCATGGACAAGGGGTGGGCAGGAGGGACGGCTGCCCTTGGCACTGTGGTATCATGTAAAGTGGGGGGGGGGGGCACCACAAGGAAATCAGGGGAGGGGATTTGTGTTGGGAGGGGGGGTTTGGGGCCCAGCAGGGGATAAGAATTTTTCTAGGAGGGGAAATTCTGAGAGGTGTGCTAGGAGTGGTGAATTGAGGATATTTGTTTTGGGAGGGGGATGGGGGAAGAAAATTTGTGCTAGGAGGGGGAATTTTGGGGGGTTTGTGCTAGAAAATGTAATATGGTAGGGGGGATGGGAGAAAAATATTTGTGCTGGGAGGGGAATTTGTTTTTGTTTTGTTTTTTTTTTGGGGGGGGGGTGCCAGCAGGGATAACGGGAGGTATTTGTGCTAGGAAGGGGAATTTTGGGGGGATTTGTGCTAGGACAGAGGATTGGGGAGATTTTGTGCTGTAAGGGGGGTTTAGAGTGGGGGAGGGAGAGATGTTGGAGTGGGGGGGTAGATGTTTTGCGCTCAGAGGGGAAATTTGAGGGGTAGAGGATTTATACTAGGAGGGGGCAATTTTGTTTTGAGGGTTTGCATTTATTTTGGGAGCATATGGTGAATGAGGGGATTTGAGCTGTGGGGAGATGGGGGGGGGCAAAAATTTGTGCTGATAAGGAGTTTCAGCAGGGGGTGGATTTTCATTGGGGGGGATTTATACTTAGGAGGTGCGCATACAGATTAATGCTCAATTTTTATTGGGGGGGGGGATTTTTGCTGACACATAATGCTCATATATCTTGGGGGGGGAGCAAATTGGTATATTTGCCCTGGGCTCTAGATGACCTTGTCCCGGCACTGCGTACATGATTATATAAACATAATTTGCAGCGCTAACAATAATGATATACAAAACACACCAATATAGTGCAAAAATGAAAAAAAATTATATATAGAAAAAAATAAGAAAAATTAAAAATGTATTTTTTCAAAAGTCCACTTTCAATGCATATAATGGAAAACTAACAGTCCCAATCCAGTAATGCAACACCACTATGTGATGGAAGGTGTCTCATCGAGAAGAAGTTCATAATCACCACATGAGCCGTCACCAGCATAGAGAATGGACTCTTACCGGAACAAGCGGACTCTAATCTCCAATTTACCAGTTGTGTATTAGGTATGCATGGTAATGATTACCCTTGAAAAAGTCACGAGGTGTGTGACGCAACACGTCGGGAGGAGCCAGGTGACGTCACTTCCTGGTCTACGGCCATGACCAGAAGTAGTTCTTTTCCTACACTCCGCGAGCTGCGGCAGAGCGTCAATGAGTTTTTAAATGTAAGTTACTATGTTTTTTTAAAAATAATATGTGGATATACTACACCATGAGCCCCCTTCTTGTCATTTACATCTATATGAGGGAGAGTGACCAGTGAATGCAGTTCGGGTTTACCTACATCCACTTCCCCTGGGTATTTGTTAAAGGCTTGGCTGGAGTCTCAGCATTTATCCACACTAATCAACCCCCTGGATCATCTGATTAAGGCTTGTCAGGAGACATAGCTGTTACACTACGCCTGTTATCATTCACTTTAAGGTGAGCGGCCATTTTTTACCAGTGTTTGGATTCACTGCGGTTATCAGTCACATTGGTGAAAATATTGGAATTGAGTGTATACTACGTCACTCACATCACGATCACAAGTCACATCTGCATCGTTTTGCACCTTATGCTTTAAGCTGGACTTTTTAGCACTTTCATTGCTTTGCACTTTGCTTATGTTGTGATATTATAAGCACCATACTATTGTATTCACCTTCTGCACTTGTGCAATTTAATTATCATTAAAACAACTAGCATTTTATTGTACACATATGGATACACAAGAGTCATCACCAGCACTTTCATCTTATTTTTATATTTTTTAATTTTTTTATGCTATTTATGTGAAGATTATATGATATTTATTTCTTTTTTGCACTTATCTGGATACGTATTTATTCATGTTTTTATACGCATTTATTCATACAAGATATTCATGGAATTTAGCGCTGATTTAATCTATATACGCAATGATTATAATGTAAGATTCCACCATAACATTAAAATAGAAATGCCCACAAAGTGTAAATCCAAGGGAAACTTTTATAAAAAGAAAAAAGTAAAACTTCTCACATGTGAATCGTGAAAACAGCGCTGTACATATAAAACATTTCCAAGCAAAGTTGTAAGTATCTCAAGGTGATACAAACTATTCAAACAGGCGTAATGACGTCACATACATTAGCCCCGCCCAAGAGTAGTTTTACTGTTTGCTTTTAATAAAAGTTTCTTACTAATTTCTAATTTTTATTAAAAGCAAAGAGTAAAATTACTCTTGGGTGGAGCTAACTCTCTATTAAAAGCAAAGAGTAAAATTACTCTTGGGCGGAGCTACCGTACATGACGTCACCACGCCTGTTTGAATAGTTTGTATTACCTGAAGATACTTGCAACGTTGCTTGGGGATGTTTTATATGTACAGCACGGTTTTCAAGACTCACATGTGACCCCTGACCCTCTGTCTGTACAGTGCTGATTGCACCTTCCCGTGAAAAAAAAAAAAAAAGCAACTTTCTACAATACAGACTCAACTGAGCATGTGCAGAGTAACTCTAAAGGCTCTGTCTTATCAGGAGATGAATTGGGGACTGTGGAAGAAGGGGAGGGGGATCAGAGAAGATGGGATCAAACAGCCTTTTTACACAATGTTGACGATTACCCCCACAGTTAGAATAACAAGCATGCTTTACTGCATATACAGACAGATTTTACCGTTGTGGGTTTAGTAACACTTTAAATACCACCAATAGAAATCTCTATCTATCTCAAAAAATAAGAAAAAATGAATTTAGGTACAGTGATGCATGATGGAGTAACTGTCAGTGATTGAAAAATGGATTGGTAATGAAGGGGGATCACAAGGTGGAATGCAAGTGGTTAAAGCGGCAATTCCTTCAAACACTTCTTCTTTGCAAATGCCGTCCTTCTTGAAACATTTGCAGAGCAACCAGCGCCTGCAATAAGAAACCAATGGAACCAGGAGCTGCTACCACATGGCGATGCCACCAAAAGCATTCAAATCCAACAGAATACTGGGATGTATAAAAAGGGGATTCACTCCAGAAATAAAGAGATTATTCTCCCACTCTACAAGACTCTGGTCCGGCCACATCTGGAGTATGCCGTCCAGTTCTGGGCACCGGTCCTCAGGAAGGATGTGCTGGAACTGGAGAAAGTCCAAAGAAGGGCAACAAAAATAATTAGGGGAATGGAGGACTTCAGCTATGAGGAAAGAGTACAAGCACTGAACTTATTCTCTCTGGAGAAGAGACGCTTGAGGGGGGATATGCTGTCAATGTACAAATACTGTACTGGTGATGACCCTAGTATAAGGAACAAACTTTTCAGAGTAAGGGAATACAATAAGACACGTGGCCACTCACTAAAACTAGAGGAAAAACATTTTAACCATAAAAAACGTAAAGGGTTCTTTACTGTCAGAGCAGTAAGGATGTAGAATTCTCTTCCACAAGCAAGGGTCATCAGCAGGGAGCATCAATAGTTTCAAAAAACTATTAGATGGGCACCTTTAAGACAACAAAATACAGGGGTATACAATGTACGGTTAACAGCAAACACACACACACACACACACACACATCATGGGTTAAACTGGATGGACTGGTGTATTTTTTCAACCTCACAAACTATGTAACTATGTAAAAGGAATGTTCTCAATGGTTCAGGGTTATAAAACCATACTGTACATCCTAAAACATTCCTTATGGCAATTTACGGAAACAATACACAATCTAATACAATATTTTATTTTTCTTTCTGTTCAGTAATTTGCCCTTTAAGTGCACAATGATGCCAGTGGGGCATCCGATGACTGTGTGTTCACTCCAAATTTATTAAACTTCAACAAGGTTTACATGCACTGTTTTTCCTTTACCTTTTTTACAGCAGCAGCATATCTCATGACTAAAGCTGCACAATGTCAGATGATCATAAGGAAAGGGTTTTGTGCTTCCAGGGTTCCTATTAAATATCTGATCTGACAAGAGAGCAGCTAATGCAGTACATTCTGCTAGTGCATTTGCTCAGAAGTCAACTCATATATTAGCAATCCTACATGATGTGTATGAAATATAGACACTTGCCTTCTCTTCCAAATAATGTTTCCAAAAAGTAAAAATTGAAAAATGTTTTGTTCATTATACCGATCAACCAATGTGCAAGTCAGAAAGGTCCCTTTCCGGTGTGATGGCAATATAAAAAGGACCTCCAGAAGGTCAAGTAATGTGCATCTGAACCTACAGTTGTTGGAATACAGTGAGGTTGATTTATTAAAGTCAAATAAACAGTGCACTTTGCAAAGTGCAGTTGCAATCTGCAATTGCAGTTGCTCCAAAGCTTTGTAAATGAGATACAATTTAATTTTGCAAAAAATACCTAATCACGTGCAAGGAAAATAAACAAGCTGCATTTTTTGCTTGCACATGATTGGATGATGGAAGTCAGCAGAGCTTCTGCTTGTTTAAGAAGGCTCTTACAGAATGCAACTGCACTTTGTCTATTTTCCTTTAGTAAATCAACCCCTTTGTCTTTTCTCTGTATAATAAAAGTTAATTTTCCTGTCTGCAGTTAAGCAGCAGATTAACCAGATGTGGACTTTCTGTTCTGTGGGCTATATACAGAATTTATAACAACAGCACAAAAGCAAGACATGGGGGTTGATTTAGTAAAGGCGACTAGGCTGTTCACTCTTCAATGGAACTTTCACTTTGCAGTGAATACTGCCTTTGTAAAGGTTCAGTTTTTTTTAAAATAATAAACATAGTATACTTACCTGCTTTGAGCATTGGTTTTGCCTTTAAGACACGGGAAGTCTTTTTTTGGGTCAAGGGCCAGCCGGCGAACGTGCTTGCTGGTCACTCAGGCCTCCTGGTGGGACGGGGGTGAGGGGTGGACGTTCTCTCCCGATGCTTGTAATAACAGGCAAGTGGCTAATTAGACGCATTGGTTGTTATTAGAAGAAAGCAGACTGTCGGCTCTAAAAAATGTTACCGGATGATGCCTGCAGCTGCTGGCATCACCCCGGTAAAACCACTTGAAGCAAATGGCTGCGGTTTTGCGTTACGTCAGCGTCAAGGCGTTAAACTTTATTGAACATTATATTTTTTCTTTCAAAAGACGTATGCTAAACCAAAAAGCCTACAGAGATAAACAGCCTCCCTTCCATTTGTTTGAAATGAATAGTGACATTAGATCCGGTAACGTGCATTTCTCTTTGAACACTACAAATCCCATAGTTCATAGTCCATCTTAGATGTGAGCAAGAAGGACATTCCTACATACAGTGGAACCATGGAGAGCAAACGTAGCCACCCTCTAACTCGCTCCTTCATCAGAACCAACTCCAAAATGCATTACTGCCCCACATGCATTCCAGCATTGTTCCTGAAGCCAGGTGGCCATCTTGCCCACGCGCTTCCCCTCCTTCGGATACAGCTTCTGGCCGGCTTTCTCCATCTAGAGACAAAGGATTGATCAAGAATCTGACTATGCTGACTGACATGCCTAATTTATCTTGGATCATGTAAGTGTTTTTAACCATTGTTTTATAATTAAATAAATACTGCGGAATGCTGCACTTAAGAAGAAGCTTTCCAACCAAGTGACTGCTGTGACTGCCAACCACAATGGTCACATATTCAAAAATGCCCGCCTCCGTCTCACGGTATTTAGATCTACTAAAAGGGCAAGAAGGTGTTGGTGGGAATGGGTTAAATAGGATTAAAAGTCACTTGAAGTAACTGGATTAGCTAGACAACTAATTTTTGGGGAAGAAAGCAATGGTAGCCACCATATTTCTCTAACTAAAAGTTTTCTTTAATTTAAAGACCCATTTATAGTAGAGTAAGAAAATATCGATATGTCCTTTTACCAAACTCTAAAGAACTACAACAAAGGAAAAGTCATCTTTATTTGTATTGTCAGTGTGAGAAAAAACTATCATCCTATTCCCCTCTTGGGGAAAGAGAAGTGTCTTCCTCACAGTCCCAGCCACATATGTCCTGACAATTCCACCTGGCTGCAGCATGCAGAATATTGATTCTGACTCTTCAGGATCATACTGCAGAAGCAATTAATCCCAGAAAACTTGACCAGACAGCCCTGTTCCATTTTCTCTTCCTTTAGGCATAGAGTTTAAAAAAAGAAAAGAAAAGAAAAAAAAAAAAGCCTGAAGTCGGTTGAGGAGACCCATCACGAACCAAGGCGGGAGAAGACAAGAAGAGAAATAATTTCTGACAAGTGGAAATGTCTGATGTCAAAGGCACAGGCTGAAAAGCCAATTCAGTGCCAACATGAGACATCTTGACTTCAGCAGAGCTGTGTCAGAGACAAACTGTATGACTAAACAACAAGCTTGACTTGGCGGAATGAAATGTGAGATAAAGATATTACGAACTCAATGGAGAATGGACAAAGTGGAATTACTGTAAAAATAAAGAACAAGAACAAATGGAATCACCACATGTATCACATATATGTAACATTATTGTTAACAAGGTAAATGAGGCGGTATGTATTTAATCACAGGACGTACCAGTTTTTTGCAATTGTCTAACTGTTGCATGGCTGCTATAAATGAGGTGCTGTACCAAACGTAATGGAAAAGTGGGCATCATTTTTTAATTACCTTTTAGGTTGCTCGACTTTCATATGTTGGTACAGTAACTCTTCCTCTATGGTAACTCTTCTTCTTTTTCATTGCAGGTAAATAATGGATTCCAAGCAGAAGCAACATACTGTCATTAAGCTCTTGATGAAGGAGGGGTGCAGTCTGTCTGACATCCAGAGGAGGCTACAGAATGTTTGAAGAGCGACACTCCTGAAAATGTCTTCATCCATCTGTGCACATTGCTCTTGTCAATGGCAATTTTGTAGCTGTCTGTGGATGTCGGACAGCCTGCACCCCTCTTTCATCAATAACTCAATAGTGGCACATTGCTTCTGCTTGGAATCCATTTTTTATCTGCAAAAAAAAAAAGAGATAGTACAGAAGAAGAGTTAAATTTGAATGACTTATATGGTAATAAAAAAGTTATGCCCACGTTTGCATTCCTTTTGGGTAATGGCTCCAACGGAAAAAAACTAGTAAAATCCTATTTAAAATGACTTGCAGTTACAATTGGCTATTGAAAAAATAAAGAAAAAATGGCGTAGCAGACCCCCCAAAATCCGTACCGCCCCCCCCCCCCTCCTGACCCATACCAGGCTACATGCCCTCAACATGGAGGAGTTGGGGACAAGGGTCTCTTCCCAACAACCCTGGGCTGTGATTGTCAGGGTCTGCGGGTGGGGGACTTATTGGAATCTGGAAGCCCCCTTTAACAAGGGGCCCCTAGATCCCACCCTCTGGGTATCGGGTACATAGTAAAAAAAATAGTAGCCTTCGATTGTCAATACCGAAAAATAGAAAAAAAATTAAAAACGCTCCACCAGCAGTTTAGACATTGATGGCTGTGTGTTGAGTTATTTTGAGGGGACAGCAAAGTTACACTGTTATACAAGCTGTACACTCACTACTTTACATTGTAGCAAAGTGTCATTTCTTCAGTGTTGTCACATGAAAAGATAGAATAAAATATTTACAAAAATGTGAGGGGTGTACTCACTTTTGTGAGATACTGTAGGTGTATTTCAGCCATGCCGCTACTTGTCTGATATTCAGCTTCAAAGTCCAGCTTTGGGAATTGGACAAAATGTACCATTGGGGTTGGGCCCCCATCAGCATTGTAAGGGCTAAATGCTTGTTAGGTCTAGGGCAGTCATGGCGAACCTTGGCACCCCAGATGTTTTGAACTACATTTCCCATGATGCTCAGCAACACCGCATAGTGCATGATCATCATGGGAAATTAAGTTCCAAAACCAAAGTTTGCCATCACTGGTCTAGGGGGACCTGCAGAGGCTCCATTACTTACCTTACACCCCACTCTGGCCAACACAGGAGTGGATGCATGGCAAGAGGGAGCCTCCATGAGCGAGGAGTAAGGGTACTCCTTGTTCCTGCACCCTTACACCTAATGAGCAGTTAAGCCTTGCAGTGCGGAGGGGGCACTGCAAGGGAAGATTTTGCCTAATTCTTGGGGCTGGGCTCTAAAGCGGTATTAAACCCAAAAACAAAAATGTAATAGATTGCACCTTATCAATCATTAGATGTGGTGGCTGCATTCGTTTTCTTTTCTTAAGCTTTCCCCCTCTATTTTCCCCTGGTGATCTGGCCTATAACACATCTCCAGTATCAGAGTGCCTCCACTCTGGGATGAAGGCGCGCAGGGGGCACCTTTGGACAGCAGCATTGCCAGGCAGGGGGAGGAAAGAGTGTTAGATGGATTAGAAGAATTAACCACTTAAGCCCCGGAAGATTTTACCCCCTTCCTGACCAGGGCCTATTTTGCGATTCGGCACTGTGTGACTTTAACGGACAATTGTGCGGTCGTGCGACACTGTACCTAAACGAATTTGGCATCCTTTTTTTCCCACAAACAGAGCTTTCTTTTGGTGGTATTTTATCACCAGTGCGATTTTTTGATCATGCGCTATAAACAAAAAAAAGAGCGTCAATTTTGCAAAAATAACAATATTTTTCAAATTTTTTTATATGAAATTCCCCCCCAAAAAAATTTAAAAATCTAATTTTTTAACATTTTAGGGCAATTTTTTTTTATCATATGTTTGGTAAAAAAAATCGCAAAAAGCGTATTTTGATTGGTTTGCGCAAAAGTTATTGCGTTTACTAACAAAGGGAAAGATTTTTGTCACTTTTGTTGTTTTTTTTTAACGCGTAATGGCGGCGATCTTTTTTTTTGCGGGACTGCGACATTGCGGCGGACAGATCGGACCCTTGACTGACATTTTTGACACTTTTGGGGGTACCAGTGACATTACTACAGTAATCAGTGCTATACATATGCACTGTTACTGTAAAAATGACACTGGCAGTGAAGGAGTTAACTTTATTGGAGAGGGAGGGGTTAAGTGTGTCCCTAGGGGCGTGCTTCTAACTGTGATTGGATGTGGCTGTGTGTGTAACAGCAGAGATCAACGGTCCTACATAGTAGAACCGTTTGATCACCATTCTTACACAGGGGAGACTGACAGGCGGCTTTGTTTACACTAGCCGCCTGCCTTTTTCCCGCTGTCACGGACGATCGCGAGTGCCCGGAGGACATTGGGTCTGCCGGGCACACACGCGGTGGGGTCCGTGACCGAGCAGGAGCGGGATCGCGCCTCCGGGGCGCGCGCTCGCACACAAAACCCTTACAGGCTAGAGACGTAGCCCTACGTCGCTTTGCCTGTGAGGGGCTGACTGCCGACGTAAATAGTCGTGCGGCAGTCGGCAAGTGGTTAAATACACTAACAAATCAAAGCCAAACTCTAGATAACACTTTATAAGCAGTTAAAGCAAAAAAAAAAAAAAAAAAGGTGGTAAAAAAGTTTTACATGAATAAATAAAAGCGGATCACTGTAAGGGCCCCTGCTAGTGGTGAATTGTTTGTCTCATCCCTCTAACTGAAAAAACAACAGACGTACTGCCTGTATCACCATATGAAAATAGAAGAAAGCCAGAGAAGAAAATGAATGCAGCCATCACATCTAAGAACTGGTAATCTGCAATATAATAAATGTTTGCTTCTGGGATTATTACTGCTTCAATGTTTGGCACTGTTTTATGTAAATCCATAAAATTTATAGAATATACAGAACTTCTGTACCAAATACACACAGTTAAGCACCAACATATTAAGCCCTGTGAACACCGCTGCTTCCATAATTATTATATTTAACTGGTGTGTCTGTAATTACTGTAACAGGAGATAGTTGAAAACAATTGCAAATAGACCCAATTTGGCAGATTGGACATATCACTTCTCTAATTGCAAGATATAATGAAACACTGTGCCAGTAGACTGCAGCCATTGCGAATAATAATCCGTTTTTTTTACTCTTGTATCTTTATAAAATTGTATTTCAATACGGCTCAATGTACTTTTGGAAGATCACACAGTTTTTGGGGGAATGATAATCAGAAAAAAGTAAATCTCAAAACGATAGTTACCATGACTACTTAGAAAGGCTCAGGATCATGCCCGCAGGCTATTTTGTGTGCTTTTTCTGTATGTCTGCATTTACGCATGCAAGCAAGTTTTCCTGAACATTGGAAGCCCTTACAGATTCTGGGAACTCTTCTCCCTATCGGTCATATTTGAATTCAGCATGTCTGAGCCACATCATTCATTCACAGAGATAAACTACAAGTCCAATCTTCCCCCATGGCAGAGAGACTGTAGTCCTCAATGGAGCACAAGTGCGGTGATGTGGTGATGTAGTCCACTGATACTTCCTCCTGCTCTGTAGATGCAGGTCCGTATCTTGGAAGACACCTGAGCTGGAGGAACAGTCTGCAGGAGCCTGACCACTGGACCTGTGGCCACTGATCGATGCTTCAATGTTTTGCAGGCTCCAATGCAAAGAAACAAACAATACTTTTTTGCCATTTATTTTTCTTTTGAAAAGGTAGAATTTTCCTTAAAAGTATAATTAACAGCAAAACGTTTTTTTTAAACATCTAGGACGCCGCTCTCTCAACCTGACTTGTGTAGATAGAGGAGCCTCCTCTATGACCACGCCCCAGTGGGCAGGATGAAACGCGTCAGCGGGCATGGTTAGCGGAATAGCACTGTCTGAGGCTGCCTAGCATATCATCAACATGAGTTGGGTTAGGAGAGCAGCGTCCTGGATATTTTACAATACAGTTTACCGCTGGATGAGTTAGTTGGGATGCCAGCAACCCCACATCTCAGGACCAGGGGGAGAGAGCTTATTTTCCTGCTTGGAGTGGCACTTTTTAGTTTTTCGAACAGGGTAGAGAGGGATTAGAACACCTGTCAGGTTTTTATTGCTGTCTGTGCCCCCGTTTGGGAGATTCACCCTCTCCATTTGCCCTGTTTACCATTATCACCCAAGTAAAAGAAATCCCACATTTTGGGTTGCTCCCAGAAAAGGAATAGAGGGGGAATCTTCCAAAGGGGACATTAATTCTGGTGTCAGCCAGAAATTCCCACACTTTAGAGAGATTTATCCTCACATCCTGTTTTGGCTTTGGGACAGGAAGTGAATGGAAATCAGATGGCAACCTGACAAAACCCTCCCTTACTCTATCCAAAATTAAAAAAAAAAAAGTGTTGCCTCTAGTTCTACTTTAACCCTTTTGCACTTGCACCTCCCGGCCCTTGAAGAGGTTTCAGATGCCGGGAGTAGGGGTGGGGTTATGGTCATGTGACCGCCGCGATTGGCTGTCACGGAAATCACATGATCAGAAAGCTTCTGATTACAAGAAGCATTTGGTAGCTTTCCATTAGCCGCTGGCAACTGTGCTGGAAGCCTACAAGGCTTGTGCTCTCAGCATAGCTGTGTCTGCAGATTGGTGCGCAAATATGCGGGTGTTCGACGCCAAGGCCCACCTGTCGAGAGGCCGCAGATTTACACACTGTCAGCACAGTAAAGTCTTACTAATCTACAACTTATATGCAGCCTGGTAAAGTGAATTCCAGATGACAGTGAACCTTTTCAAATACAAGACAGCAATGGCAGCTTATTTCTATCCATACATATACTAAAAGCTGCCCCAGACCAATAATGGATGAAAAGGTCCAATTGTTGATAAAAGAAAAGTCATATAAAAACAGCCAACATATTTCAGGAGCAACAACACCTAGCCTTCATCATGGCTCAACAATGGATACAACTTAGGTAAACTCAGAGAAAACAGATCTGTATTACAACCAATACTGGAGGAACAACCTGAGCGCAATGATGAGCAGCAATGTCAACTGACGGGTTCCATTTAAAGTAAATTAGTCCAAATACCACGGACAATGGTGTGGCTTACTAAGAGGAACCTTCAGATAAACAACATCATATTTTTATCATCTTGTTTCCTTGTTTCTTCATATAAAATATTTCAAACTTGCATTATTTTGATACAACACGCAAGAAATAAGTCTAAGCCAATTATAAAAGTAGACCTCAGAGACCTTACCTGGTCCGTGGATTGTCAGAGCTCTCGTTTTCTGCCTCTAGTAGCTCCTCTAACTGAGGAAGCATGGCTGAACTGTTGTAAAGTGCTTTAGACTGAAGTATCAGGAGTCCCAGACAAAATTTCGCTCCCATTTCTTCAAGCTCCTTAGTTCCAACCTGTAAGCCCTGTGAAGGATGGAGATAAGATGGAAATGAGCAGACCACCATCAATCTTCAAGATAAACAACTGGCAATAGAATTGGCTCACATTAATTGAACTAAGTTCCATGAAATCATTAATAACTTCTACATCTGCATTTAGACCACTTTTAATAGAAGATGATGAAACAGCACTATTTATCTAATGGTAGAAAGGAAACCACCTTGTTTGCTTAAACTTTTTTTTTTTTACTTTGTTGCAAAGTGAAAAACACCGAAAAGTAGACAGGCACACTGGGCTGGATAAAGCTATTAAAGAATAAAGTAGAACTCTAAGAAAAACCTTGTTTTTACATTTTGGATTGAGTAAGGGAGGGTTATAACCCTTGCCAGTTTGTGTTGCCATCTGTATCCCATTGGGGAGATTTACCTTTGCTTCCTGTCCCATAGCCAAACAGGGAGAGAGAGGAAATATCTGCAAATTAAGGGCTCTTTTACAAAAGCGTTAATGTTTAAAGCAGCCTAAAAGCATAATAATGCACCTATAGTGTTAATGAGCATTTAGGATGTGTTTTACAGGCATTCATGTTGGGTCAGGCAACACTTCTCAAACTCCCTGTGTGTGTTTTATTTTACAATGTTAAAATGGGAAAGAATTGCTTTTGACGCTTTGCAAAAACACCGCAATTGCATTGCAAATGCCATGGGCGTGTTTACAATGCGTTTAAGGTATGGTTGTGGAGCATTTCAATAGAAGTGAATAGAGGCAGTTGCAAAGTGTCAACGGTTGCCAAACTCTGCAGGCAGCGTTATTTTTGCCTCGCCGCAACATGAAACAACGCTAATGCTGCAATGTGAACACCTCTATCCGCTCCCTAGTGATACAATTTTGAGTGGCAGTAATAAGCATTCGGGAAGCGTTAAAAACGCTGCCCAACACTTTATTTTCAACGCCTGTGTGAAAGAGCCCTAAAGAAATCCTTTGGGGACCCACAGGACACCAGAACTAGAGTTCCTAATGGAAGATTTCCCTCTTTTACTGTTCTGGGGACAACCCAAAATTTGGGATGTTCTTTTACTTTCACCTTCAATAATAATGGTAAAGCTATACTTTAAGGGCTGGTATACCCCGCAAATTTACACATTCCCATGTGTTCCATATTTGACAGCCTATACATTTTAATGGGTATGGCATTTGCAACTTTTAAACATTGTGTAGTACTGGTTTGGTGCCCGTAAATGCATGCACTATGTTAGATGTGTTTGGAGTGCCATTAACAACTAGAGATGGGCTAAACACCCCCCAGTTTGGTTCACACCAGAACTTTCAAACATCGCAAAAGTGTAGACCCGAACCACGAACCATATTAAACTCTATGGGACCCCAACTTGAAAAATAAAAAGTCTAATTTTTAAAGGCTTATATGCAGGTTATTGGCCATAAAAAGGATGTGGGGGTCTGGGTACTGCCTTGGGGGACATATACCAATGGAATAAAAAAAAAAAAAAAAACGATTGGTTTTAAAAGAGCAGTGATTTTACTGATGCTTAAAGTGAAACAATTAAAAATCCTTGAAATATAGTGCCTGGGGGGTCTCCTTTGTCTGCCTGTAAAGTGGAGCATCTGTGCCATGTATAGAACCTGCTGCAGCAAATATGACCTTTATGAAGAAAAAAATATGACATTTAAATTGATTTTCCCTGCAAGCTTTCTTTATTTTATAAACAATGGCTTGGGGAGCCAGTCAGTACGATGAGGCCACAATTTAGTGCACTTGGAACAAGATTAGAGATTTTTTGAATAAATTCTGGTGTCTCTTGGCAGACTTTGGATTGAAATAACAGTTTTACACCACAGTGAGCAAACCTTATGTGAAGAAGCCAAATTATAGTACACTCAGGCCAAGATTAACTATTTGATTTTAGATAAAGTCTGGTGTCTCTTTCACAGACTTTGGATAGAAGTAACAGGTGCAGAAAAAATTGCTCTTTGGCTGTTGATGGTGCCTTCACACCGTAACCTTATAGAGGTACTCTTGATGAAAGCTAGAATTGGCCTTGATGTAAACATTTTTAATTTAATGGTCCTGTCACAAAGTTGCAGACTAATTAGTCTTTGGAAGTTCATGGCGCCTTCACCCCATAAACTTATAGAGGCAGAATAGGCCCCTCTGGCAGCTGTGGTGGACTGCACACTAGTGTCAGCTTGGGTCATAGAGAATGAGGAGGATGAGGATGGTTTAGTAAGCCAGTCAACCACCTTCTCTGCATGCTGTGGCTGGATAGCATGGGCAACATCACAAAACAGAGACAAATGTTCCCTGCCTGAGGACGGACCATGTCTACCTTTGCTTTTGGACTCAGACGCTTATAGCAAAGGGAATATTTGCCTCTCCGTATTGGCCTCCCAGACATGATGGGGGTGGGGGGGCTTATTTCCCAAATTTCATAGAAACCTAAGGGCAGACACTACAATTACAATACAATTTCAATACAGTAGGAATCAGAGGGTCCTGCTTGATAAAGCTAATAATCTAATGGGGAGGGTCAAAAGATACATAATGTAATTTCCGTGGGGGATGAGCTGATGGAGAAAAGTATAAAGCCAGTTGTTAGGTGGGAGCAGGGCAGGACTCTCTATAGAAAAGGTTTTTCAGGGATTGTCTAAAAGTGGACAGATGAACTAGGAGGTAGTCGGAATGATTGGGGTAGAGAGTTCCAGAGGATGGAAGAAGCTGGGGAGAAGTTCTGGAGGCGAGCAGGGGAGGAGGTACCAAGGGAGCTAGAGAGCAGGAGGTCTTGGGAGGAATTAAGAGGACAATTTGGTTGATATTTTTAGACTAGGTTAGTGATGTAGCTGGGGCAAGGTTGTGGATGGCTCTGTAAATTGTTAGTATTTTGAATCTAATTAGTTGGGTGAGCAGAAGCCAGTGCAGGGATTAGAAGAGGGGAGAACTAGACACTAAATGGTTGGTAAGGTGGATGATCCTGGCAGCATCATTTATGATGGACTGAAAGGGGATAGCCTATGTAGGTAGGTAAGCTGATGAGGGAGGAGTTGCAGTAGTGGAGGCAAGAGATGACCAGTGAGTAGGCTAGGAGCTTTGTGGTGTCATTGGTTAGGAAAGGGAGTATTTTGAAGATGAGGAGGTTGAGGCGGCAAGCTTTGGATAGTGATTGGATGTGGGGCTGAAAGTAGAGTCCATGATAACATCTAGCACCTTGGCTAGAGGGGACGGGTTGATAGTTGAGCCATCAATCTTGACAGAGAAGTCAGGGGAAGAGGCACGTGGGGGAGGAAATATTATGAGTTAGTTTTTGAATAGACTGAATTTGAGGGATTGGTGTGACATCTAGTCTGATATGTCTGTTAGTAAATTAGTGATGCATGAGGAGACCGATGGAGTGATTTGAGGGGTAGAGAATTTGATTTGGGTGTCATCAGCGTACAAAGTGGTATTGAAAGCCATGAGAGGCTATAAACTGACCCAGGGGGGGAATGTAGATCGAGAATATGACACACAGGATTGGGTATACTTCAGCTATACCTGAACTTTTTACCAGCAGGAGTTCCCAAAATAACAGATTGCAGACACCAAGCAGTTGGGTTTAGAGTTGAGCGGACACCTGGATGTCCGTGTTCGGCGGGTTTGGCCGAACTTGAAAAAAAAGTCCGGGTCCGTGTCCCGGACTTTTTTCGAACTTTACCCGGACACCGAACCCCATTGAAGTCAATGGGGACCCGAACTTTCAGGCACTAAAATGGCTCTAAAAAAAAACAATGGAAAGGGCTAGAGTGCTGCAAATGGCAGCAAAATGTAGTTAAGAGCATGGCAAGTGCTCTTAAAAAAATTCCCCTTTAAATGTGTAATTTTTAAATAGCAGATTAGAACAGCAATCTATAGTAAAATGTAGCTGAAGCTGCACACAACAGACTGATAAAAATATATTTGTTTCTCCCTCCTCCTCCTCCTCCTCAGTGGGCTCAAGTGAGGGCAAAAAGATTGTTCACTGCACCACCCCCCACACAGCAAAATCGATGTAGATCATTAACGGACGATTGTTCTGTCCTGTTTCTCCAAATCTCTCCCTGCCTAATCTCTCCAGCCTGTCCCTAAAATGCTCAAATATCTTTCCCTGCCTACACTCCGACCTGTCCCTGCATTCTTTTCAGCACAATGTTGTTTTTCCCTGTCTGTCCCTAATCAGCAGCAGCCAGCACCGTTATGATGTGTGCTCTCTCCCTACTCTACAGCAGACTGACGCACCGCGCTGTGTCTCTCGAGCTTATAAAGACCTGGGTCACATGCTTCAGCTGGCCAATCACAGCTCCTAATACATTAGTAGGCATGGCTGTGATGGCGCACACCAGTTAAACGCTTGTTGATTGGCTGTTGAAAGCCCGCCATTAAAAGCGCGCCATTACATACAAAACAGGAAATAAAATTACCGAACACGGATTTTAAACCCGAACATACAGTAAAGTTTTCGGGGCCGTGTCCGGGTAACAAAAATCCAATTATCCGGTACGGACCCGAATAATACAGTCCGTGTTCGCTCAACACTAGTTGGGTTATATGGTGCACTAAAACTTCTTGGATAATGCAAAGTATGCTGACTTCCCTGTGTAGATTTCATGTTTTATTTTCTCTACTATACCTTTAAGTAATCTATAGTTAAACAGATTCCTCCAACCCACTTCCGATAATCATCTCACAGTTGGAGCACCACTCCTTGCAGTATAAATATAGAATTATCCTGAATTGAAGTGCTAGACAGAAATGTTTCCTGCGGGTAGGTTGATATTACAGTGAGATAAAAGGAAACCTAATTGAAGGTCTCATCAAACAGTAGGTCATGCTCGTGTAGAAGAGCAGGTGCTGAAACAAGTGGAGACTGTATGCCAGATCGGAATGACATCAGCAAGAGGCACATCATCAGGATTACAGACCAGATTCAGCTCTTTATTAGAATAACAGCCATCCCCTTTCATTCCTATGGGGGAATGCTGTGCATAAAGGCATTGAAGAGATAAACCCATTCTGAGTACTTCATAGGAGGATTCGGTGTCTGCTTGGAATGCTGATACATTCGGAAACAATTTTATTTTTGTCTTGCAAAATAAAAACCGTGGTAAGCTATTGAAGGCATGAAAGGTGAATTTGTCCTTTTCAAATTGAAATTAGTATTTAATTCACTGTCCTATTCGAAATGATAATTTAATGCGTTAACTATGAATAGTTATGGCTTCTTTACACATTTTTTTTGGCACATCAACATGGGTTGTGTTGAGTGTGCCCCTTCATCTTTAATGGGCCTTTAGCATGCAACAGTGGGCTAAAATATTTGCAAAAGTGGAAATAAGTGCAGTGCTAATCTGTTCAAAGAGACAGTGTCCACATCCAAGGAGAGAGTTTAAAAACAGTCTTCAACTAATACAATCTTCTATTAGTGCTGTGGAGACCACAGACACCAAACCACACAGCCTCTTACCGATTCACACAGACCCTCATTACAAAGGTCGATGTAGGCAGCAGATCCTATATAAGGTGCAAATGGCAGTAAAATCCTCTCAGCGTTCCTCCTCAGTACTCCTCTCCCTTGGTCTCCATAATCCAATTGGGTCATGTGGAGATAAGCAGGACACAGTGTCCTGCTTATCTCCGCTAGATAGGGCTTATTGGCTCTATACTTGTGAATTAGGTCTTAAATCTTATTTTGATTGCATGGGAATGTAATATTCTTTGCAAAGGGAATTTTCACCACATTAACTAAGCTAAAGAAATGTTCCTTGCAATACGAACAACCTATTTGTCTTTAGTAAATCAACCCCAATATGTCTTCTCAAAATAGGGCTTATTGGCTCTCTACTTGTGAATTGATCTTTAAATCTTATTTTTTTTGTATATATCTTTTTATTAAGATTTTCAACATGAAAATACAAACAGTAGGGAAGTACAATTCTCATGAGTAGGTGTCAAGAACATTAATGAACACAATATGAACACAATATTCAACAAGTGCAAGTGTAATAATAACACTCATAAGTACACTTCCTATGGTCACAATCGATTGCATATTGGAATCCAGAGAACCTACGTTGTGTATTACCAGCCAACCGCCACTAGATGTCGCCTACATCATAAATTAAGCAAGAAGAGAAAGAGATCCCTTTGGTAAGGTCGTATGCCACCGGTATCCGGTCGTCCCAGAGAAGTACACCCCCAATGGGAACTACACTGTGTCCAACTCTGGGACGCCAGACACCCGCAGGGCAGACCCCTAGTACCGTAATGGAGTTGGATCATAATTATAACCCGTTCAGCCAAGAAATCCATTTAAATCTTATTTTGATTTCACAGGATTGGGCAGTGGCTGCCAGTCCATTGGGGGTGCAGGGGCGCCGCCCCCCCTATCCATGCATCGGGCCCCCTAATCTACATGCAGGGCACCGGACGCATGGATTCCAATGGGTTTTTTTTTTTGAAGCTCTAATAGGCTTCAAAAAAGGGTGGGCTCGGGGTGCAGAGCACTGCACCCTGAGCCCCACCCAGTTGTGTGACAATAGCAAATAAATATTCGCTATTGCCACACTGATTCTCCTCCTGGCCAATCAGGAAGCAGGTCCTGAGACCTGTTTCCCGATTGGCCGAAAGGAGAAGCCATGCTATTGGCCAAGGAGGAGGAGGAGGGAGGAGACGCAGGGGAAGCCCGACCCATGGAGGAGACTGAGGGGGAAGCCGCCGCTGCCTGCCCTCCACATGTCAGTCCAGAGTGAGTGAGCCGGCGACCGGGGGGGGGGGTATGGTGTGCGGGCTGGAGCTGGTGTGGTCGGGGGGGGGGCATGGTGTGCAGGCTGGAGCTGGTGTGGTCGGGTGGGGGGGGGGGGGCATGGAGCACCAGCCACCACTGGGGTTGGGTATTCGATGCAAAGGGAATTTTCACCAAATTCACAAAGCTAAGGGAAAGTACCCTTACAAAGTCAACATCCTTTGGTAAATCAACACCTATATGTCAAAGCATATACACAGACCGGGGCTTTTCTGTTGCTGCATTGAATAGCGTTCTAAACAAACATCAATGATGGTTTTCTCCAAAGGTGGAGCTCTACTTTAATTACTCTCTGCCCCATTAAAACAAGAATAATGGAAGCCAGCATACTGGGAGCAATAAATGCCGCACATCAAAACTGTGAAAACCCGCAGAAGACAACACTTGGGGAGAGATAAACAGCAAGAATGTAAATGTTATCAGCATTTACTGGCATACAGTAGACTAAATGAATCCCTTACCCTCGAGAGATGGAACCCCAGGTGGGCATTCATGCATTAATAAACTGTCTGTCTCCTACAATTAGGCCAACTGATTTCAAGCCATTGTTCACACTCTGTATATTTATCACTTCAATCTGAAAGGTTGGATTGCGAAAAATAACAACACTCATGATGGCTGCCACTGACTGCCTGAATTATATATGATCGCCTGCAGAAAGCATTAACAACTCCTTGGTTCTCTCAAAGCTCGTATATCAAAGCTGTTTTCTGCACCTGTTGCTCCCAGGAGTGGAGCGTGTGTGAGAGACCCGTGGAAGCCATGTGCTAATTTATCAGCAGCACAGAGGCAGCAATCGCGGGAAGTCAATGAGCTATACAGACCGCTCATTAAATTATCATTTTTCTGTTTGCTTTTTTTTTTTTCCTAACGACCTCTAAGTTTACAAGTGTTGCACCCGCTGCTCTGCACACAAAGTATTTTTGACATCTTGGATTGAGCTGAAAGGTAAAACGGAACGTTGGAACGGAACATGCTTTTTATTATTATTATTATTGTACAGGATTTATCTTAGGGGTGTCAAATTCAATTTCATCACGGGCCTCATCAGCATTATGGTTGTATCAGTTGTATCTGTAAGGCTGGCCATACATGTTCAATGTTTTTTGTACAGTTTTTCAACCTTAACCAGTTCCCGACCGGCAGCCGCCTTTTTACTGCGGCAGAGCGGCCCTCCTGCACGAAACGACGTAGACCTACGTCGGTCGTGCGCCTGCAGTTAAGGGACGAGTGTGCGCCGCCGGCGGTGCACTCCCGCCCCCACTCGGCAGCGGGGATTCCGATTCATGGGGCAGGTGGCTCAGATTTCCACCTGACACCCACGATCGCTCCCTGCTGAGAGAGAAGAACGGTCAGCTGTTGTAAACACAGCCGATCGTTCTTCTCCCTGGAATGATCACAGAGCCCATGTGATCCTTCTATGTAGGATCACAGGTCTTTGTGATCATATCACAAGTTACGCCCCCATACAGTTAGAAACACGCCCCTAGGTACACATTTAACCCCTTGATCACCCGTTGTGTTAGCCCTTTCCCTGCCAGTGTCATTATTACAGTAAAAGTGCATATTTTTAGCACTGATTACTGTAGCAATGTCACTGGTCCCCCCAAAAGTGTCAAAAATGTTAGTTAGGGGTCCGATCTGTCCACCACAATTTCGCAGTCCTGCTAAAAATCACAGATCGCCGCCATTGCCAGTAAAAAAAAAAAAAAAACAATAAAAATGACATAAATCTTTCCCGTAGTTAGTAGACGTGATAACTTTTGCGCAAACCAATCAAAATACGATTATTGCGATTTTTTTTCACCAAAAATATGTAAAATATGTAGCAGAAAACAAATTGGCCTAAAATGTTAAAAAATTTTGATTTTTAATTTTTTTTGTGAGAATGTTATATAGCAGAAAGTAAAAATATTGTCACTCTTTTTTTGTTTACAGCGCAAAAAATAAAAATCACACCAAAAGAAAGCTCTATTTGTGGGAAAAAAAGGACATCCATTTTATTTGGGTACAGCATTGCATGACCGCGCAATTGTCCATTAAAATAACGCAGTGCTGAATCATAAAATATGGCCTGGTCATTAAGGGGGGAAATCTTCCGGTCCAGAAGCGGTTAACCACTTGAAGATCAGCCCTATTTCTGACATTTGCTGCTTACAAGTTAAAATCAGTATTTTTTACTAGAAAATGACTTAGAACCCCTAAACATTATTTAACCACTTGCCGACTAGCCGCAAGCAGTTATAGTATTATTTGCACAGAGCACTTTTATTATTACTGGTACTAATATATTATGTATGCTTATTTTTACATTATGATTGGTGGAATATATATGTTTTGAACATGTGCTGCTCATCGCATGTAACTTGCGGTCTATTTATTTATCTTTACGGTATGACCCAAGATGGTTTAAAGCAGCAACAGTTCTTAATTTAACATTTTTTTTACACTTTTGTTTTGGCGCAAGTGTATTTATATTCACATATAGTTATACGGCGGCAGGTCGGCAAGTTCCCGCAACTCGCTGTTCCTGTAAGACGATCCACGAGAGCACTCCTGGGGGGCTTGCGCATGCCCACTCGCCAGCGGGGAAGCCGATCCACGGTGGCCATTATTGCCGCCGGGAACCAGCGATCGCTCCCTGTGAACAGAGAATGGCAGCCCGCTGTTGTAAACACTGCAGACCGTTGTTCTCTTAAGGCTCCATGTACACGGGACGTTGGAAATGGCCGTTTAGGAGCAGTTGGGCGTTTTTTTTAGAAGCCCCTGAACGCAGCTCCATGTTATCTTATCTGTCCATGTACACATGGTCGTTTACAGTCATTTGCAGGCAGTTGCGTTCAGGGACTTTTTTTAGAACGCAATTATTTGCGTTCGAACGTGTGTTTCCTGGCGTTTCAAACGCAGAAACGCGGCCGAACGTGACTGAACGTGATGAACCTACGTTCAGCCACGTTATACGTTTTTTTTCTTCCATTCAAAATCAATGGTTCCCTATGGGAGCCTATTGATTTGAATGGAATTCGCACCGCAAGTCGGATCCGATTTGCAGTGCGACCTGCACTGTGAGAATCTTGAGGGGGAACTCCACGCCAAAAATGGGAAAAAAACTGCGTGGGGGTCCCCCCCAGGTTCCAAACCAGGCCCTTCGGGTCCGGTATGGAATTTGAGGGTAGCCCCACGCCGAAAAAACGGCGTGGGGTCCCCCCGAAAATCCATACCAGACCCTTATCCGAACATACAGCCCAGCAGGCCAGGAAAGGGGAGGGGACGAGCAAGCGGCCCCACCCCCCCTGGACCACACCAGGCTACATGCCCTCAACATGGGGGGGTGTTGGTGCTTTGGGGCAGGGGGAGCTCTGCACCCCCCACCTCAAAGCACCTTGCCCCCATGTTGATGAGGACAAGGGCCTCATCCCCACAACCCTGGCCGGTGGTTGTGGGGGTCTGCGGGCAGGGGGCTCATCGGAATCTGGAAGCCCCCTTTAACAAGGGAGCCCCCCAGATCCCGGACCCCCTCCCTATGTGAATGGGTATGGGGTACACTGTACCCCTACTTATTCACCACATAAAAGGCAGTGTATGGAAATAACGACAGGAGACATTTTGGAAAGTTTATTAAAAATCTTCATCCGGCTCTTCTTGTCTTCTCCTCCCCGGGGGTCTTCTGCTCTTTTGCTGTCCGCTCCTCTCCGGGGTCTTCTGCTCTTTTGCTGTCCGCCCTTCTGATGTCCTCTCTTCTCTTCTTTTCTTCTCCTCTCCGGTCTTCTGCTCTTTTGCTGTCGGCTCTTCTTCTTCCTCCGGTCCTCCTCCGACGACGTCTCCGGTGATTATGCCGGTCTCCGGTCTCTGCAGCTTATTATATAGCCATTAGGGGTGTGGCCCCTGATGGTGTCATCGGGAGGCCCCGCCCCCTCATGTCACAAAGCACCAACACCCCCCCATGTTGAGGGCATGTGGCCTGGTGTGGTCCAGGTGGGGGTGGGGCCGCTTGCTCGTCCCCTCCCCTTTCCTGGCCTGCTGGGCTGCATGCTCAGATAAGGGTCTGGTATGGATTTTGGGGGGGACCCCACGCCATTTTTTCGGCGTGGGGCTTCCCTCAAATTCCATACCGGATCCGAAGGGCATGGTTTGGAACCTGGGGGTGACACCCACGCAGTTTTTTTTCCCATTTTTGGCATGGAGTTCCCCCTCAAGATTCTCACAGTGCAGGTCGTGCCGCAAGTCGGATCCGACTTGCGGTGCGACTTCCATTCAAATCAATAGGCTCCCATAGGGAACCATTGATTTTGAATGGAGGCAGAAAAACGCTGCTAAAAGCAACATGGCCAAACGTGCAATAACGCAAATGGAAAAAGCTACTGAAAGCACGTTTAACAGCTGCTTTTTCCCGGGGTCAGAAATAGCTTTGCAGGACGTTTTTTCTAACGTCCCGTGTACATGGAGCCTAACAGTGCATTTTTTTAGCACTGATTACTCTAGTAATGTCACTGGTCCCACCAAAAGTGTCAAAAATGTCAGTTAGGAGTCCGATCAGTCCTCCGCAATGTCGCAGTCCCCCTAAAAATAGATGATCCCCGCCAATTATTAGTAAAAAAATAATAATAAATAAAAATTACATAAATCTTTCCCCTAGTTTGTAGACAGGATAACTTTTGTGCAAACCAATCAAAATACGCTTTTTGGGATTTCTTTTTACCAAAAATATGTAGCAGAATACAAATTGGCCTAAAATGATGAAAACATTAGATTTTTACTTTTTTTTTTTGGGAGGGGATGTTATATAACAGAAAGTGAAAAATATTGTTTTTTTTTTTTTTCAGAATTGTCACTCTTTTTTTGTCCATCACAAAAAAATGGCCTGGTCATATATATATATATATATATATATATATATATACATATACATATAAATATATATATATATATATACATACACATATATATATATATAAATATACATATATATATATATATATATATATATATATATGTACATACATATATATATATATATATATATATATATATATATATATATGTACATATATATATATATATATATATATATATATATATATATATATATATATATATATATATATTATATATATATATATATATATATATATATATATATATATATATATATATATATATATATTATATATATATATATATATATATATATATATATATATATATATATATATATATATATATATATATATATATATATATATATATATATATATATATATATATATTTTATTTAATTTTTTAGCAGAGACCCTAGAGAATAAAATGGCAGTCATTGCAATATTTTATGTCACACCGTATTTGTGCAATTTATTTGGAAATAAAATACTTTAATGAATTACAAAAAAAAAAAAAAACAGTAAACTTAGCCCCATTTTTTGCATATACGTTACACTGAGTAAATAGATTCCTGACATGTCATGTTTTAAAATTGTGCACGCTCGTGGAATGGTGACAAACTTTTGTACCTTACAAATCTCCATAGACGACATTATAAACATTTTTTACGGTTACCTGTTCAGAGTTAAAGAGGAGGTCTAGTGCTAGAATTATTGTTCTTGCTCTAACGATCACAGCACTACCTCACATGTGTGGTTTAAACACTGTTCACATTTTCAGGCGCGACTTATCTATGCGTTCACTTTGGTGCGCGAGCACAGAGGGAAGGATTTATTTATTTTATTTATTTATTTATGTTACACTGTCCCTTTATTTTTTTATCACTTTTATTGCTGTCACAAGGAATGTAAACATAATTTGTGACAGTAATAGGCAGTGACAGGTACTCTTTATGGAGAGATCTGGGGTCTATAAGACCCCAAAACCCTCCTCTGCACTTGAAGGTTTTTAAAACGCCAAGATCGGCATTTTTTAATACTTTCGATTTTTGAAAAATGATGCCATTAGCTCCCCCGAGTTAGCCTAGAAGTAATGTTGTGACATCACCTCCAGGTTACTATAACCGAGACCCGATCAAAGCCGATTACAGCTTTGTTTCGGGTCTCCAGCCAGCCAGTGGACATGCCGGCTGGTTGCTCGAATCTCCCGGTGGGACAGGAGAGCCCGGGCGACAGACAGAAAGTGGGGGGGAGGGGCTCCCCTCACACTGCTTGCAATAACAGCTGAGCGGCTGCTTAGCCACATCAATTGCTATTACTAGAGAGCCGTCCATCAGCTCTAAAAAAACAATACAACTACTTGAAGCTAATGATGTACAGGTACGTAATTTGTCAGAAAGTGGTTAAACTATGTAGTGCAAGGGCCTGCCTAATCTGATACAATTGAAAGCTGTTTAGTTTTGACCTTATATTATATGTTTTTTGGCAAATCTAAAGGAAAATTGTACAAGACGATTAAACATATATGGCCAGCCTAAGACTGGATGTCCAGAGCACCCCACTCCCCCTTACATCACAGTGCAACCCCCCTTGCCTTGTGCTGCTGCCAAGACAAAGCTGGGAAGCAGGGAGTGCATGGTCTGGAGGAGGACCAGAGAAGGACTGCAGCTGCCAGAGTCTACTGCAGGGGTGTCAAACACCACTTCCATCGCGGGCCGCATCAGCATTATGGTTTCCCTCAAAGGGCCGGTTATATCTGTAAGATTAGATGTCCAGAGCCCCCCACGCCCCCTTACACCCTTACATCACAATGCACCCCCTTACCAGAGGGTGGATCTGGGAAAAAGTGCAGGGTCTGGAGGAGAACCAGAGAAGGGCAGGAGCCAGCTTCCAGAGTCTGATGAATGCTGAGACCAGGGGAACCAGAGGCAAGGTGGTGTTGCTGCTGCACAGAGAGGTGCAGGATCTGTAGGAGGAGTTCTGCCCTCCTCTCTGATGCAGACTGCTGAAGAGGAGGGGGGGCAAAGACAAGCCTTTCTGCAGCTGCACAGAGTACTGCAGGATCTGGCAAAGGAGTTCTGTCCTCTCTGCTGCTGACTACAGAGAAAAGGTGGGGGCAGAGACAAGGGGGCTGCCACAGCTGCATGAGAGGTGTGAGGGCCACATGAAATGACCTGGGGGGGCCGCATTCGCCCCGCCGGCCTTGTGTTTGACACCTGTGGTCTACTGAATGCTGCGACCAGGGGAGGCAGAAGGAGGCAGGGGAGCGGCTCTTGGTTATGATTGAGCACATTCTCATTGTGTGAAACGCGTTAACCCGTGCAGTCTGTCAGTGTCATGTGTGTGTCATGCTGGGATTTCCAATAAAGGATTTGGGACTAGCCGTGGTGAGTAGGGATGATCAAACTTTTGAAAAGTTTGGTTCGACCAGAACACCCGAATTTCAGGAAAGTTCGGTTCGGATTCCAGAACCCCATTGAAATCAATGGGACCCGAACTTCTGGAATCAAAAAAACCCATTTTGAAGCCCTAAAACCCAACAAATGCCCCAAAAAAGTGCCTAGGGTTCTGGGTCATGCCCCAGGGACTATTAATCACACAAAAAAAAGTTCTCAAAAACTGTCGTTTTTGATAGAGAGCCAATTATTGAAAAAAAAAAAGAGAGAATTCTTTGGATTTAGTGTCTGGGGGGGGGGGGGGTCTAAAAGGTGTACCTGTGAAGTTTCAGCTCTGTAGCATGTCCAGAACCAGAATTATAGCATACCAAACCTTCAAAAATGACTTTTTTGCTTAACCGCACCTTTCTTTTGCTCCTAATCAACGGCTCAGCCAATGTGTATGATGGGGACATAATGCAGTGCACTGGGAACAAGAATAGAGGTTTTTTTGGAAAAAGGTGCTGTCTCTTTAAATGTGCATATACTTAACGGGTGTATTTCCACAATGGGGCTATTATTACCAAATGTTTTCAAGAAGTCCAAAGATGTATGTAATTGCACTTTATTTCATGTAAAATGGTGTTTGGTGCACTTTAACTTGAATTCTCACAAGAAACAGACTTATATGCACGGATACATTGAGGGTTAGGGTTAGGGGTAGGGGCCACAATGTAGTGTAGAGTGAAGATTAGAGATGTTTTGGATGAATACTGTTGTCTCTTGACTTTGAATAGAAGTAAAGGATGCTTAAAAATTGGGCCTTTGGTGGTGCCGACGATGCCTTGACACCATATCCCTATGAAAGTGCTGGTAATGAAGGCAATAATTGCCTTTGTAAGGAAAAAAAATTACAATGATATGGATCTGTGTGACAGGTGCGCAAAAATTGTTGTTTGGGTGTTGGCGGAGCCATACCACTGTAAGCCCAAAGAGCTGGTGTTGAAGAAGGCGTACAAATTATGAAGGTGTGCACATGTAGAACAGGTGCGCAAACATGGTAGTTTTGGTGTTGGCGGAGCCTCCCCACCATAACCCCAAAGAGCTGGCTTTGAAGGAGGCCCAAAAATTGTAAAGGTGTGCACCTGTGGAACAGGTTCGCAAACATGGTAGTTTTTGTTTAGCATAGCCTCCCTACCTTAACCCCAAAGAGCTGGTGTTGAAGGAGGCCCAAAAATTGTAAAGGTGTGCACCTGTGGAACAGGTTCGCAAACATGGTAGTTTTTGCTTAGCATAGCCTCCCCACCTTAACCCGAAAGAGCTGGTGTTGAAGGAGGCCCAAAAATTGTAAAGGTGTGCACCTGTGGAACAGGTTCGCAAACATGGTAGTTTTTGTTTAGCATAGCCTCCCCACCTTAAACCCAAAGAGCTGGTGTTGAAGGAGGCCCAAAAATTGTAAAGGTGTGCACCTGTGGAACAGGTTCGCAAACATGGTAGTTTTTGTTTAGCATAGCCTCCCCACCATAACCCCAAAGAGCTGGTGTTGAAGGAGGCCCAAAAATTGTAAAGGTGTGCACCTGTGGAACTGGTTTGCAAACATGGTAGTTTTTGTTTAGCATAGCCTCCCCACCTTAACTCCAAAGAGCTGGTGTTGAAGGAGGCCCAAAAATTGTAAAGGTGTGCACCTGTGGAACAGGTGCGCAAACATGGTAGTTTTTGTTATAACCAAAATGAGGTTCTGTGAACGTAAAGAGAATGAGAGGAGGGTTTGAGGGTGGCACCATGGTCCAGGCTTAAACTGAGGCTCAGCTGCCACATCACAACGATAGCCTAGTCTACAAGGTCTGCATCAGGTGCATCAAAGCTTGATATCCATGACTGATTCATTTTAATGAATGTCAAACGGTCGACTGAGTCGGTGGAGAGTCTCGTTCGATGGTCTGTGACGAATCCTCCTGCTGCACTGAATGCCCGTTCCGATAGGACACTGGAAGCAGGGCAGGCCAACAACTCTATGGCATACTGGGCCAGTTCTGGCCAGTGGTCTAATCTTAAGACCCAGTATGCCGGTGGATCGGCATCGTCACATGAAAAGCCCTCTGTGTCACTTTGTGCCCTCACGTAATCGTCCACCATGTGATGCAGACGCTGTCAATGCGATGTGGCAGCTGAGAGGCCTGGGCGGTGAGGACTAAAAAAAGACCGAAAGGCATCCGTCAACCGCACGCCTTCTCCAACGCTCGTCTCGTGACCACCAGTAGAATCCATGGTAGGTTGTCCCCGCCCCTGCACCCTACGGGAGTCGGGGAACATGTTCACCAGAATCCTCTTGAGACTGTCCTCAAGGGATTTGATCCTGTGGACTCTCTGGGTGGATGGGAAAAGCTCAGAGACTTTAGACTTGTACCGGGGGTCAAGTAGGGTGGCCAACCAATAGTGGTTAGTCTCTTTAATGGCCTTGATTCTGGGGTCCTTTCGCAGGCTCTGAAGCATGATGTTTCCCATGCGTCGCAAATTAGTGAAGGCCTGAGAAGCTGACTCCTCGGGGTCACTCAAAACAACATTATCTTGAACGGGCTCCTCCTCCTCCCAGCCACGCACTACTGCAAAGTGTCCCGAGGGAGTCAAACTAGGCCTTGCAGATTGCCGCATGTCTTCCTCCTCCTCCTCAAACCCTGCAAAAGTTCCCGCAGAATCGTCCTCCTCCTCCTCCTCTTCCACCCCTGGATCCTGCTCGGGCCTCTGGGAGCTAGGCATAATGGGGTCAGGATTCTCAGGATAAAGGGGGCCTTGAGAGGCAAGGAAGTCCTCCTCTTCCTCCTGCTGCTCTGCCTCCAGTGCCCTGTCCATAATGCCACGCAGAGTGTGCTCCAACAAAAACAGTACCGGTAGGGTGTCACTGATGCATGCGCTGTGCCGGCTGACCATCCTTGTGGCCTCCTCAAATGGCGAGAGGACAGCGCATGCATCCTTAATCAAAAGCCACTGCCGTGGTGAAAAGAAGCCCAGGCGCGCAGAGCCAGTGCTGGTGCCGTACTCGCATAGGTATTCATTGAGGGCCCTCTGCTGCGTGTACAGGCGCTGCAGCATAGCCAAGGTGGAGTTCCAGCGGGTGGGCATGTCACAGATGAGGCGGTGTACCGGCAGGTGAAACTCGCGCTGCACTTCGGCCAAACGTGCAGTGGCACTGTACGACCGCCTGAAGTGACTGCACACCCTTCTTGCCATCCTTAGCACATCCTGCATTCCCGGGTACGAGTTCAAAAACCGCTGTACCACAAGATTCAGGACATGCGCCAGGCATGGCACATGGGTTAACTTTCCCTGACGAAGGGCGGCCAGGAGGTTTGACCCATTATCAGTAACCACCATCCCTGGCTGCAGCTGGCGTGGTGTCAACCACCTCTGGGCCTGTGCCTGCAGAGCCCCAAGAATCTGAGGGGCAGTGTGCTGCCTGTCCCCTAGACACACAAGCTGCAGCACTGCGTGACACCTTTTGGCCTGAGACATAGAATAGCCCTTTGAACGTTTACGTGGTACCTCATCATATTCAAAGGACCATTCTGCAGAGGAGGGCATGGAGGAGGTAGAGGAGGAGGAGCAGGAGGGGGTAGAAGTGATCGATCTACCCGGATCAGCGACACCACCAGCTGTTTGCAGACGTGGGGGCAACACTGGCTGCAGCACCGAGCCCTGGCTACAATCCCTTCCGCTGGCAAGCAGTGTCACCCAGTGAGCAGTGACAGAAATGTACCGTCCCTGCCCATGTTTGCTTGACCAAGTGTCAGCCGTCAAGTGTATCTTACAGCTGACTGACTTGGCCAGGGACGACACTACATTGCCTTCCACATGTTGGTATAGGGATGGCAGGGCCTTACGGGCAAAGTAATGCCGACTTGGCACCTGCCACTGTGGAACTGCACATTTTGCGAAGTCACGGAAGGGAGCAGACTCTACCAGGTTAAATGGTAAGAGTTGCAGAGCCAGTAGTTTAGCCAAACTACTGTTTAGACGCTGGGCATGTGGGTGGAGGGGAGTATACATTTTTTTTCGGTCCAGCATGTGTGGAATCGAAATTTGGCGTCTAGATGTTACAGCTGGTGGTGTGCTGGAGGTAGATGCGACACTGCCTGCTATATCATCATCCCTGTCAGTGGAGGCTGCCAACAGGTCACGAGTGACTATAGCAGGGCCAGGAACAGACTGATGTGCAGGTGGAGCAGGTGGAGCATGAGGAGGAGCGCGAGGAGGACTAGGAGGCCGACTGACCGATCTTTGGCCCTTTTGTGGGTTCTTTAAATGCTCCTGCCAACGGGCCGAGTGGTGGGTTGTCAAATGCCTGTTTAGGCAGCTTGTACCCAGGTGGTTGACATTTCTGCCACGTTTTATACCCTTCTTACAAATCTTGCAGATCGCAACTGTTTTGTCTGCATGGGATGTCTCAAAAAAGTCCCAGCAAGATGAGGTGTGTATAGTGGCCCGGGAGACAACAGGTGCGGCCTTAGATGGAGCGGGCCGTCTGCTCTCCCCTCTTGCTTGCTCTGCCTCCTCCTCAACCTCAGACCCAACATCTAACTCCATCAAAGACTGAGCATCAGGCCTGGCCTGGGAGACAACAGGTGCGGCCTTAGATGGAGCGGGCCGTCTGCTCTCCCCTCTTGTTTGCTCTGCCTCCTCCTCAACCTCAGACCCAACATCTGACTCCATCAAAGACTGAGCATCAGGCCTGGCCCGGGAGACAACAGGTGCGGCCTTAGATGGAGCGGGCCGCCTGCTCTCCCCTCTTGTTTGCTCTGCCTCCTCCTCAAACTCAGACCCAACATCAGACTCCATAAAGGACTGAGCATCAGGCTGGAGTAGATGGCCGACACTGTGGTCAAACAGCTCAGCTGACTCCTCTGTCATGTCTGAAGTTGGGTCTAAGGGAGGACGTGAGGTGGACATGGACTCATCTGTATTTGTTCTGCCAACTGCAGAAGACTGACCACTTTTCTCTGCCTGGGTCACTGTAGTTGCAGATGATGCCGATGATGAGGGTTTGGTCATATAGACCACCACCTCCTGTACATACTGTGGACGTATAGCTTGGCCACTGCCGGAGAACAATCCAAATGGTGGCCTGGCTGAGGACTGACCACCACGTCCACCCCTGCCTCTAGACACCCTAGAAGCTGTGCCCCTTTCCGCAGCAGGGCCACGTATGCCTTTTCTTGGTCTACCAGGCATATTTGTCACTGATGCGTTGGCAACTGTGTGCGGTGAAAAACGCACACTGCTATGCGACCCACAGTTGTCGCTGGATACAGCACAGCAGATGTGTCACACACAGTAGCAAAGCCTTTTGCACAGTGGACCTAACGCTTTGAACAACAGGCGTTAAGTTGTCACTGATGCGTTGGCAACTGTGTGCGGTGAAAAACGCACACTGCTATGCGACCCACAGTTGTCGCTGGATACAGCACAGCAGATGCGTGTCATGCACAGTAGCAAAGCCTTTTGCACAATGGACCTAACGCTTTGAACAACAGGCGTTAGGTTGTCACTGATGCGTTGGCAACTGTGTGCGGTGAAAAACGGACACTGCTATGCGACCCACAGTTGTCGCTGGATACAGCACAGCAGATGCGTGTCACGCACATTTGCAAAGCCTTTTGCACAGTGGACCTAACGCTTTGAACAACAGGCGTTAAGTTGTCACTGTATTTTGCTGCCTAGCAAGCACGTATACCTGCTGTGATACAGCAGCACTGTGCCACGAGCTCACTAAACAGAACCCTCACACTTTCCCTACAGAAACTCAATTATTAAATATAACTAATGTAGTACAAAGTTCCCTAACTACACTAGATATCCCTTTCCACTAAATAGAAAGCTCCATACAGCAGAAGACTGACACTGTCCCTTAAGTTTGTTTTTTTTTTGTAACTCTAAGAACCAGCACAATCGCTGTATCTAACTACACTGGCTGTAAGCTAAATACAATTCTGCTATATGGAGCTTTAGAACCACTCGATATGTAGAAAATGTAGTGTAGCAAAGCAGGAGTCCGAGAACTGCTTCAACTCTCTTCAACAGGATCTGGATCACTGTGCTAGGGGTTAGGCGAGGCCATCTTATATAGTGTGGGGCGTATTCACTCCTGATTGGCCTCTGGTCCCCGTAGTCACTCCAATCACGTTCCTAGGAGACTCCTGCCCCCTCATTGGCTTTTGCAGACGTTTCTGGGCCAATCACGGGCTTTTAAAGCCCAGTTCCTGTCCCAGTGCATTTTGGGCGGTTCTGGTGGCCGAATACCGAATTTTTACCGCAAAAAGTTCGGTATTCGGCCGAATATCGAACATCCAATGTTCGGGTCGAACCGATGGTCGACCCGAACCGTTCGATCATCCTTAGTGGTGAGCAACCATTTTTTCATTTATTGTGTACTAGGGATGATTGAACGGTTCGGGTCGACCATCGGTTCGACCCGAACATTGGGTGTTCGAAATTCGGCCGAATTCCAAACTTTTTGCAGTAAAAGTTCGGAATTTCGGTCACCAGAACCGCCCAAAATGCAATGGGACAGGAATTGGGCTTTAAAAGCCCGTGATTGGCCCAGAAACGTCAGTAAAAGCCAATGAGGGGGGGGCAGGAGTCTGCTAGGAACGTGATTGGAGTGACTACGGGGACCAGAGGCCAATCAGTAGTGAATACGACCCCCAGTATATAACATAGCCCCGCCTAACCTCTAGCACTGTAATACAGAGGCTTTTGAAGAGAGTGGAAGCATTTGTGTTTCTCCTGCTGCTTGTAAAGCTCCAGTGTCATTTTGCAATTATCTTCTGCTGTATGGAGCTGTTCTTTTATTGTGAGGAAAGGGATATGCAGTGTAGTTAGGGTACTATATACCACTATAGTTAGATTCAATAATCTAGTTTTTTTAGGGATACTTTTAGGTGTCAGGGTGACCGGAGTTTAGGGTGACTGAACTCTGCCATGTCAGGGTGACCGTAGCTGACTCTACCATGCCAGGGTGACCCCACTATGCAGATTTTGGGTTAGGGTATACATATATATATATATATATATATGTGTGTGTATATGTATATACCCCTATACAGAAGTTCAGATGTCATGCCTGCCTCCAAACGCCTTCAAAAAACGCCCCATAAACATCTGAAAATGCCTGAAACAAAAACGCCCAGGTGTGAAAGGAGGGTAACACCATCCCTGCGCTACTGAAATTCTAAGAAAAATAATCTTTTTTTTTTCTGGTTCTGGACATGCTACAGAGCTGAAACTTCACAGGTACACTTTTTACACCCCCCCCCCAAGACACTAAATCCAAAGAAATCTCATTTTTTTTTCAATAATTTTTTCAATAATTGGCTCTCTATCAAAAACGACAATTTTTAAGAACTTTTTTTTTGCCTGATTCATAGTCCCTGGGGCATGACCCAGAACCCTAGGCACTTTTTAGGGGCATTTATTGGGTTTTAGGGCTTCAAAATTGTGTCTTTTGATTCCTGAAGTTCGGGTCCCATTGATTTCAATGGGGTTCTGGAATCCAAACCGAACTTTCGGGGAAATTCGGGTGTTCTGGTCGAACCAAACTTTTCAAAAGTTCGATCATCCCTAATGTGTACTACACTGAGGTAAGTCGGGGCGGGCACCCACGTGCAGAGTCTATCAAGCGTTAAACCCCTCACCTGGAGTGGTGTGTCTGCTATCATGGGTGTTGGCTCTATACTTGTTAATTGATCTTTAAATATAATTTTCCTCAAACAGGATTGGCTAATCTTTGCACAGTGAATGTTCACAATATTCACTAAGCTAAGGGAAACTTTCCTTACAAAGTTAACAATCTATTTGCCTTTAGTAAATCAACCTCACAGTAAATCAATCACAATGTACCCTCCTTACCTTGTGCTGCTGCTGAGAAGAAGCTAGGGGCAGAGATGGAATGCAGAATATGCAGGGTCTGGAGGAGGACCAGAGAAGGGCTGAAGTCTGCCTAATGCTGCAGAGGAAGGCAGGAGAGGGGCCTTTGCGGCTGTGTGGAGGAGTTCTGTCCTCCTCTCTGTTACTGACAGCTAATGCAAGGTGAAGTCAAAGTGGGGTGCTGCAGCTACAGGAGAGGTGCGAGGGCCACATGAAATGGCCTGGCGGGCAATATTCAGCCCACGGGCTTTGTATTAAACATATGTTATTTATAAAGTGCCAACAGGTTGTTTAGCACTTTATAAATTAAAGGGAGACAATATAGTTAGGGCAGGGACAGGGGGGGGGGGGGTCAGGAGGTGAAACTGCCCTGGGCACAGTGGTGTGGTGGGGCGCCCCTTACAACATTCTTCAGGTCAGTGGCTAGCAACCAAAGGGCTGTGGCTTGATGCATCACACTGTGCATGTGCAACTGCCTTCTAGCTGCTAGAAAGCCTATGCATGTGCAGTGCATACACAATGCCAACCATGGGCAGCTGGAACAAGGGGGTTGAGAATGGTTGCAGAGCGTTACACCCATTCTGTGTCATGCATTAGCAGCAGAAAAGTGGGGTGTAGTTCCAGATCCTTGCCCTGGGTGCTGGACGAACCTGTTCTGCTAATAAATACAGTTTAATACAATAGGTTAGTAGGGCCCAGCTCATGAAAGCTTACAATCCTAAAATACTAAGCCCAAGAACAAAAATGCAACATATTGCAGCTTACAGTCCTTAGATGTGATGGCTGCCTCATTTTTTTTTCTCTTTCTTTTTTCAAGTTAAGAATATTTTCAGCAAGTACAGAAAATACCTGTTGATCTTGCCAGAAATGCAACTATTTTAATGTATATCATTTTTCACACAAATAGAGCTTTCTTTTTGTGGTATTTGATCACCACTGCATTTTTTTATTTTTTGCTATATAAATGAAAAAAGACCAAAAATGTTGGGGGAAAAACCCCAATATTTTCTTCTTTATATTACAAAACATATCCTATAAAATCAAATTTCTTCATGAGGCCCCTTTCACACGGCTTTCTGATCCGGTCTGCCTGTCAGTTTTTTTCTGCTATCCGATCCGATCCTAACCGTGAAATCCAGGTGGATGGAAACCCTATTTATCCATCCGTCTGGAGGATCGGATCGGATAAGATCAGATTAAAACGGACAGGCGGTCCGCTCTCATCTGTTCTCCCATAGAGGAGAGCGGGGATCTGACAGCTCCATCTCTGCAAAGTAAACGGAGACAGAGCTGTCATCTGCCTGCTCAGCGGGGATCAATCCGCCAAGCAAAACGGAGTCCGCTGGGCGGAAAGCCCATGTGAAGGGACCCGTAATGTATGCCAAAATGTATTCTGCTACTGGTAAAAAAACAAAATCCCAACAAGTGTAAATGAATCAGTTGGTGTGAAAGTTATAGTGTCTAAAGACTATGATATATATACCGTATATACTCGAGTATAAGCCGACTTTTTCAGCATGTTTTTTTATGCTGAAAAAGCCCCCCTCGGCTTATACTTGAGTCACGGTCTCACTTACCTTTTAAAAATGATGCTGCCCGGCGCCAACACGTCCCTGCACATGCGCCATCTACCCGGGAATAGCCGAACCTGTTCGGGCTTTCCTGAGCATCGGCAGCGCATGCGCATGTATCCCCTGTACCATCACCTGTGCCATGCCTGTACCATCACCTGTGCCACGCCTGTACCATCTCTTGTGCCATGCCTGTGCCATCTCCTGTACCATGTCCTGTACCATGCCCGTGCCATCTCCTGTACCATGCATGTACCATCTCCTGTACAATCTCCTGTACCATGCCTGTACCATCACCTGTGCCATGCCTGTACCATCTCTTGTGCCATGCCTGTGCCATCTCCTGTACCATGTCCTGTACCATGCCCGTGCCATCTCCTGTACCATGCATGTACCATCTCCTGTACAATCTCCTGTACCATCTCCTGTACCATGCCTGTGCCATCTCCTGTACCATGTATGTACCATCTCCTGTACCATGCCCACAGCCCTGCATCTCCTGTAACATGCCCACAGCCCCTGTTTTGTACCTCATGGGGGTCCAGTTGGGTCCAGTAGCTGTTGCATTTCCCACCCTAGGCTTATACTAGAGTCAAAAAGTTTTACCACCTTTTTGTGGTAAAATTAGGTGCCTCGGCTTATATCCGGGTTGGCTTATACTGGAGTATATACGGTATTTGAAAATTGATCAGTCCTGATGTACTGACTTCCCATCTCGTTTCTTAAGGCCCTTAAAAAAACAGGATAGTACAAATACCCCCCAAAGTACCCCTTTTTTGAAAGTAGACAGTTTGAGACATTTAGTAAGAGGTGTGGCAAGTTTTCAAAGTTGTAATTTTTTGTCACAACTATTGAAAAATTTAGAAATCTTTTTTTTTTTTCACATTCTATTTACATACTGTCACCAGTGCAGTACAATGTCATTATATGACTGATGTGGCAGTGATCAGGGATACTGACTGGTGATAGTATGTTAAAAAAAAAAAAAAGTATTATTTCTTGGTTGGTAGGTTTTTTTTTTTACACTTTGCTGTAACAGCAATGTTTTGAACTGTCATGAATGGGTACATTCATAGCATCTGTGATTACTATTGTGTGCTGTGATTGACCCACAGTTATCACATGGTACAGGGTGCTTTGATTGGCCCAGGTACCATATGATAGCCGTGGGCCAATCACGGCATCACAATATTACTGTAAGCACAGCTGTTATAAATGAAACCCATTGATAACAGTTGTGTTTACACGGTGATCATGTGATCCTATAGCATTAATGTGATACCCCAGCCAATCAAAGCAGTTGGGTACCAGGAGCCGCAATCTGCGGTGTCCTGTGAACACAGCGGTCACAGGAATGGCACTCTGCGTGCCCATCAGCTGGTAATGTACAAGTACATGATTGTGCCTGTTGGCAGGATGGCCGATATTGCCAATATTTCGGAAAGTGCTTGTACCGGAGTGATGCCTGCAGCTAGAGGCATCACCCCGGTACTAGCATCCATAGCCGACGGTCGACTGTCTTGTAATGACAACTGATACGGCTGAGAAGCCACTCGGCTGTCATTACAAGGAGCGGGAGCGGACGCCCCCCCCCTCCCGCTGGCTCAACGCGGGCAATCAGACTGCATGGCCGCCGAAGACCCAATCAAAGCTGCATTTGGCTCTGGTCTCCATGCAAAAACCCGAAAGTGATGTCATGATATCACTTTCAGGTACTGTCTGGCGCCATATAAAAAAAAAAGTACCTGTCTAGTGAAAAAAATTAAAAATTATTATTTTTTTAAATGTATGAAAATATCGACCCATATCGGGCGATACCGATACGCGATGACCAACATATCGGTATCTGCAATGAAAAAACAATACAGGTCGATCACTAGTGCAAGTAATACAACAGGTAGACCTTTGAAAGATGAACTGGTACAGCTTTTACCTGGATGCAGGAAGAAATTCCCTGAAAAGATGAGTTTGTAGGGATTGCCCTAAAGCAGACAGAGTAGGAGATAGTGGAATACATTTTGGTAGGAATTTTCAGAGGATGGGAGGGGCTCTGAAAAAAAAAACTGGTATAAAGCATAGAAGGAGATGATGAGGGAGCTAAAGAGCAGGAGGTCTTGGGAGAAGCTAAGAGGAAGGTTTGAGTGATGTTGGTAACGTAGCTTGGAGCGGAGTTGTGAAGGGCTTTGATTTTTAAGCTGGGTATAAACTAGTACAATTTCACTCACCATTCTTCATTGTAAGAACGTTGTAAAAACATTTGCAGTTTTGTTTAGTCATTAGTAGGGTCAAATCAACGTTAATTTTCAACAGTGAGAAGAAAATTTGAAGGAGCAGATTGGACAATGTTTCTCAAATGTACAAATTTCTATGAATTTCTAACAGGGTATATGGTTTTCATTCGGTAAGGTCCATTCATTCCAAGATCAAATGGTAGAATCAAATGAATTCTTGCAGTTGCACTCTACAAGTGCAGTTGCTCCAGAGCTTAGTAAATGAACAGAAAATCTGCTGACTTCCATCATCCAATCACATGCAAGCAAAAATGCTATTTTTTTTTTTATTTTACCTGCGCGTGATTGGGGTACTCTTTGCAAGGTGAAGCTTTACCCCATTTTCTAAGTTCTGGAGCAACTGCACTTGCAGAAGGCAACTGCACTTTGCAACATGCACAGTCTATTCACCTTTAGTAAATCAACCCTAAAGTATCTGCTAATGACGGATTGGTGCCAAATACCACAGCATACCTTTAGAGGTTTAGTGGTGTCCATGCCTCAAAGGGTAAGGACTGTTTTGGTGGAAAAAGGGGGGCCTACTCATTAGGTGAGTACCCATAAAATGATGGCTGATTTATGTAGATAAGCCAATATACATTATATTACCAAAAGTTTTGGGACACCTGCCTTTACACACACATGAATTTTAATGGCATCCCAGTCTTAGTCCGTAGGGTTCAGTATTGAGATGGTCCACCCTTTGCAGCTATAACAGCTTCAACTCCTCTGGGAAGTCTGTCCACAAGATTTAGAAGTGTGTCTATGGGAATGTTTGACCATTTTTCCAGAAGCTCATTTGTAAGGTCAGGCGCTGATGTGGACAAGAAGGCCTTGCTCACAGTCTCTGCTCTAATTCATCCTAAAGGTGTTCTAGTGGGTTGAGGTCAGAACTCTGTGCAGGCAGTCAAGTTCTGCACCCCGAACTCACGCATCCATGTCTTTATGGACCTTGCTTTGTGCACTGTTGTGCAGTCATGTTGGAACAGGAAGGGGTCATCCCCAAACTGTTTCCACAAAGTTGGGATCATAAAATTGTTCAAAATGACTTGGTATGCTGACACCTTAGGAATTCCCTTCACTGGAACTAAGGGGCCAAGTCCAACCTGTGAAAAACAACCCCACTCTATAATTCCCTCTCCACCAAATTATTTGGACCAGTGCCCAAAAAAGGTCCATAAAGAAATAGATGAGTTTGGGGTGGAGAAACTTAACTGGCCTACACAGGGTCCTGACCTTAACCGGATCAAACACCAATGGGAGGAATTAGAGTGGACACTGCGAGTCAGGCTTTCTCTCCAACATCAGTGCCTGACCTTACAAATGCGCTTCTGGAAGAATGGTCAAACATTCCCATAGACACACTCCTAAACCTTGTGGACAGCCTTCCCAAAAGAGCCGAAGCTGTTATAGCTGCAAAGGGTGGACCAACTCAATATTGAACCCTACGGACTAAGACTGTGATGCCATTAAAGTTCATGTGTGTGTAAAGGCAGGCGTCCCAATACTTTTGGTAATATAGTGTATCATTGGTTCAAAAAGTAGCGTTATAGAATTCATCACATTGCCAAAATGTGTGCAGACTGCAAAATGATATCTTTCTTCCCAAGACAACCCAAGCTGTTGATCTTACGATGATCATCTAATGTCAATGAGTACCTGAGGATTATTGCTAAAGCAACTTGCTCTACGATTTGCATTTGCTCGAACAATGTTTGCCCAGCTGGGGTATTTGCAGACACATATACCAGTAACAATACATAAAAGCAGCTCATTTATGTTATTCACAGTAAGATTACAACTCACAGACTTCTTCTCTACATGATTTAAATAATGGACACACACATGTCCAAATGGAGCTCAAGGCGCCTCATTTCAGAACGCGTAAAGCAGGATAATAATATGACATGATTATTTTGCCAGCCATTTGCATATGATTACATATATTGCCTTTTACTATGGTAATGAGCATCATTATCTCCTTTGAGAGGGATATATCATACTAAGTATGTGTTTCAGTGACTTACATTAACTGCATCCTGCTTTGCCACGAAACGCCATTTTCAAAGACAAACACAGGTCAAGAAGATTGTAAATTCAATGGGCCTCCCAGCAGATGTAAAATATTATGGGGAGATATAGACGTGGTATTTTTCAGGTGTAGAATGGGAAGGTCTAGGAGAACACAGACGGCGGTAGACTAAAGTGTTTTATTAGGTTGCATCTGGTAGTGCTAACAGCTCATCATTACAATAATGTTATGTTATGGGTGAATTGTGAATTTATTTAATCGTTTGAAGCTAATTTGGCTTATATTGAGGATAAAAGGAGACCATTAAACATCAGGGGGCATAATTGGCCAATTCCTGTGATATCCCAAATCTTAAATAATTAACCAGTGCTTTTATGCGGCAGAGGTATTCACTTCATTATAGCTCGCCTGCAGGGGTTAAGCAGCGAAGAAAGACAGTTTAAGACTACAAATTCCGTACAAGTTAAATAAACTGCAAGAGAATTGCATCTCAGACCACCTGTCTTGGGTTTTTTATCATGTATATGATCTTGTGTGCATGAAAACTTAATGGGAGCATTAAACAGGCATTCTATAAATAGCATGATGGTGGAAACAGACAAAGGGGTTGATTTACTAAAGCCAAATTGGCTGTTCAGTTTGCAAAGGGAAGTTGCACATTGCAAGGGAATTTTTCCCAGTGCTTAGTAAATGAAGTGAAGTTCTGCTGACTTCCATTATCCAATCACTTGCAAGCAAAAATGCTGATTTTTTTTTCCTTGCACATGATTGGGTATTCTTTGCAAATATAAAAGTGGTTTTAAATCATAGTGTGTACTCGTCCCAATCTAGAGCACTAAGTGTATATTCTGTCTGCTGCTTCATTCCTCTTCCATCTGCATGCAGGGCTGGCACAAGGGGTGGGCAGGAGGGGTGGCTGGCCTGGGCACTGTGGTATCATGTGAGGTAGGGGGGCACCACAAGCAGATTGGGGGGGGGTAGGGAATTTGTGTTGGGAGGGGGGCTTTGTGGGGGTGGTAGGGGGTAAGAATTTTTTTAGGAGGGGAAACTTGTTGAATGTGCTAAGAGTGGTGATTTGGGGGGATTTATGTCGAGTGGGGGGATAGGTGAAGAGGATCTGTGCTAAGAGGGGGATTTTGGGGTTTGGGCTAGAAAGGAAAAATTGATTTAATAATTTTGTTTGGGAGGGTGATTAATGCTAGTGTGGATGATTTGGGGGTATTTGGAGTAGGGGAGAGGATTTGTGCTCAGTGGGGAGATTTGAGGGGTAGATGATTTGTGCTAGGAGGGGGAAATTATTTTTTATTTGAGGGGTGGGGGAATTTGTGCTGGGGGCATATGGGGAGAGAGAGGATTTGAGCTGGGAGAACTTGGGGGGGGCAAGGAATTGTGCCAGTAAGGGGGAATTTCTGCAGGGGGTGGATTTGTACTGGGAGGAAGGGGAATTTATGATTGGGGCAGAGCATGCAGATTAGTGCTCAATATTTTTATTTTTTATTTTTTTTGGGGGGGGTTGCTGACACACAATCATAAATCCTGGGGGGGGCGCAATTTGGCATGTTAGCCCTGGGCTCTATTTTACCTTGTCCCGGGACTGTGCATGAGTCACCTCTAACAAGTTTTCCTGACACTAAGAGATAAAAGGTGACAGGAGAGCACAGCCTGTGATTGACAGCCTCAGCTCTGTTCTTGTGTGCTGTGTGAAGGGGGGGGGGGGGGTTGTCCCTTCCCTCCAATCAGCTTTTAGAGATCTCCTCACTGAGCTCTGGAGTGTGTAATTTCAGCTCTCTGCCTCCTGTTTTCTGAGAGCTCAGACAAGCTTTAAAACATTCTGGGCATTCTGGACTATATATATGCAGGTCATCTGAAATAATGTGAATGCCCTAATGCTGTTATTATTATACAGCATTTATATAGCGACAGCAGTTTGCAAAGCACTTTACAACATTAGGGCAAACCGTACAGTTACAATACAATTTAATACAGAAGGAATCAGAGGGCCCTTCTTGTTAGAGCTTACAATCTAAAAGGGAGGGTCAAGTAAGACAAAAAGGTAATTACTGGGGGGGGGGGGGGTGAGCTGATTAAGAAAATGAAAGTACAGGCATTAGGTTTCGGCAGGATAGACTTCTCTGAAGAGAAAGTTTTCAGGGATCGCCTAAAAGTGGATAGAGTGAGAGACAGAGATACAGATTGGGGTAGGGAATTCCAAAGGATGGGAGAGGCTCGGGAGAAGTCCTGGAGGCGTGCACGGGAGGAGGTGACAAGGGAACTAGAGAGCAGGAGGTCATGGAAGGATCAAGGAGAATGATTTGGTTGGTATTTTGAGACTAGGTTAGCGATGTAGCTGGGATAGCTGTGTAGTTGTAATATAGTATGTAATAAGTAGTGTCATGGCTTCTTTGGATTTGTTAGAGGCGTTACCTCCTCTGCCTCATTTGGACTTAATTTACTGGAGACAAATAGACTGTTCACCTTGCAAGGGAATTTGCCTCAGAGGCTTAATGAATGAGGAGAAGGTCTGATGACTTCCATCATCCAATGATTTTCTTAAATTTTCCTTGAATGTGATTGGGTATTCATTGCAAAGTGAAGCTTCACCACATTCACTAAATCCTGGGGAAAAGTGCAACTTCCCTTGCAAAGTGAACAGTCTAATTGCCTTTAGTAAATTATCCCCAATATGTCTACCCTAGATGGGGCTTATTGGCTTTTTACTCATGAACTGGTCTTTAAATATGACAAGAGATGTTTATAATGCTGGCTACCACCAAGAATATGGGAAATGATTTTAATACTGTAAGATGATGCTAGCTTTTGTGAGTAAGAAACAGATGGAAAAGAAGGCTGTGTTCAGAAGACAAACCACAATCTATGCACTTGATTGGTTTCCAACGCTCTGTGCACTTGTCATGTACTAAGGATTCCCAGTGTTTTTAATCTGAAACAGCTTGAGTCATCTTGTGTGAAATAATCATGCTGAAGATGGTAATTAGACAAATTGAGAAGTGGACCTAAGGAATAAAATAATGACAAATGCTGGAGTGAGATCCCAGTTTTGATATTGCTATTATTTTCTTCCATGCCAAGTCTTTCTTTCCTAAAGGGTCTGCTTCTATGGGGTTGAGAAGACAAATGGACTATTCACTTTGCCAGTGCAGTTGGACTCTGCAAAAGAATTACCCCAAAGCTTAGTGAATGAGGTTAAAGCGGAGTTTCAGCCATTTACTCACCTGTCCAACGGTCCAGCGATGCGGCCGCCGGAAGCCTCGATCCTCTCCCTCGGCGCCGGCATCACTGCTGTGGGCACCCGGCTGTTACAGTTTGCGGCTTCACAGCCGGGTACCCACTGCGCATGCGCGAGTCACGCTGCGCGCCGTGATTGGCCGGCAATCTTCTGGGACCTCTGACGTGTCCCAGAAGATTGCAGGGAGGGAGGGGGAGAGGAGAACTTCCGCTCAGGGCGCCGCGGCGCTCCGAGCGGAAGTGGGAGCGGGTACCTGTCAAAACTAGGTACCCGCTCCCCCCCCCAAAAAATGACATGCCAAATGTGGCATGTCGGGGGGTCAGGACTCCCTAAAGCGGAAGTTCCACTTTTGGGTGGAACTCCGCTTTAAGCTCTGCTGACCTCATCCAATCATGTTATCTTGGTCAGGTATCAGGCTAGGAGACCTAGGAGACTAGTAGCTATAGCAATAGAGAGACCCCCACCGACCAGCAGAATAGGTATACAAGCAGGTCACCATGGCAGATGATGCAGGCTCACCTGAGGTGCGGGGTCTAAGCACTTATCGGTATTCTCCAGAGCTCCTGATGGTAGAGATGATTTTTGCTGTGTGTTAGTACCAGGTTGCCGTCCTTAGGATTACTCCACCAGTTGGTGAGCAAGCTGGGGTCCAGTAGCAAATATAGCAGGAAGAGATCAAGCAGAAGCATAGTAAGTAAACAAGCCAAGGGTCAGTAACAAGTGGTTGCAGAAATGTAGTCGAGGAACAAGCCAAGGATCCATAAAGAGTGGTAGGAAAGATAAGGACAGCAGCAGGAGTGAAAAGAGAGGGATATTGACTGTGCAAGGGCATGGCATAAATAGGAAGTTCATGGAAGGAGCTAGGAGATCCAGGTTCAGCAGAAACAAGGCAAAAGGCAGGATTGTCCAGTGGATCAGACAGAGTGCTGTCCAGCAAGAAGCCACATTGTCGAACACAATGAAGGTCGCAAGGTTCCGAACAAGGTCGTGATATATGTGCCAGCAAAAATGCATTTTAAAATTTTCCTTACATTAGGTTAGGTATTTTTTTCAAAATGAAGCTTCACCACAGTCACTAAGTTCTGGGAAACAATTCCCTTGCAAAGTGAACAATGTAGAATTTGCCTTTAGTAAATGAACCCCTATATCTCCAATTCTTAATAGCTGGTACTAAATTAAATTATTGATTTAAAAGTTAGGCTAATAACATTCACTTTTACTTACACAGATTATTACCTAAAATCCTAGATTTCAAGTCAGGTCACCATCGAGTCAGGTCACCACCTGCAAAAGTTTTGATACTTAACAACTTGCCATCCTTAGGATGTACCTGTACGTCCTAGGGAACACATGGTAATACCAGGATCATGGCTGCACACATGATCCATAACCCTACATTTTTTTAACCAGAGTTTAGGGTCAGTTTAGCCCTACCTTTAGAATACATTGGAAGACCAATTGGTAGCCAGGTCTTTATGGACATTAACCAGCTTGATAAAGGTAGTGAACGTCAAAATTATTTTATGTTGTGCATTTGCGTTTATATAGACCGTACCCCTATTGTAAACTGAACCAAGGACCCCTTCTGCAAGGCAAGGCTGTTTTATATTACTGTATTGTAAAGGTAAGTGAAGAATAGGAGGCGGATGATTGATAGGTCCACCACCTCCATTCCTAGATCATGTTCCATTCACAGAAGCTGTAGTAAATAGATTCTATGAATAGTAGAGCTCGGCGGAAAAGGTAGTGTTGCACTCTTGTTGAGATCCTGCAACTTCTCCCACAGTTCTATTATCCCCTGCTGCATCAAAAATTTCCTGCCGTGGAAGTGGATCAATGGAGGAGGATTTCACCTAACAGTAGAGGCATCAGCACAAGGGACACATCCCACTGATTGTAAATTATGTCCTACCTTTTAGAATACATTGGAAGACCAATTGGTAGCCAGGTCTTTATGGACATTAACCAGCTTGATAAAGGTAGTGAACCTCAAAATGATTTTATGTTGTGCATTTGCGTTTATATAGACCGTACCCCTATTGTAAACTGAACCCAGGACCCCTTCTGCAAGGCAAGGCTGTTTTATATTACTGTATTGTAAAGGTAAGTGAAGAATAGGAGGCGGATGATTGATAGGCCCACCACCTCCATTCCTAGATCATGTTCCATTCATGGAAGCTGTAGTAATAGATTCTATAAATAGTAGAGCTCGGCGGAAAAGGTAGTGTTGCACTCTTGTTGAGATCCTGCAACTTCTCCCACAGTTCTATTATCCCCTGCTGCATCAAAAATTTCCTGCGTTGGAAGTGGATCAATGGAGGAGGATTTCACCTAACAGTAGAGGCATCAGCACAAGGGACACATCCCACTGACTGTAAATTATGTCCCTTGTACTGATTGTTGTGTTTTTTATTTTGACTGCACTTAGGCTTTACAATGAAAAAAGCCTAAGCTGTTAGAAAAATGGGATTTAACCTAATCGGTTAGCCAGAAAAATGAATCAATATATTTCCATAAACTCTAATAGGGTATTGAAACTTACAGTATAAAATTAGCATTACAAAGTCAGTAAAATATGGATATATGTACTGTATACATATGTTTGCAGGAATAAGGCATATATTTACACATATTAAAATTCTGCTTATTTAGATGCATTTATGCATTAGCTCATATATTAAAAAATGTCAGCTGATATAGTTTAGTTGATCTGCATTACTCTTGAGACCTGCATCTGTCCCCAAGGTATCCTACATGTCTTTTCTTCATTCAGAGCAGATCTAGGCTTTGTTCTTGAGCTATATTTTTCTATTTATACTATAATAATTTAAAATTTATGATATAACTACCTTAGTAAGACCATCTTAAGAAGGGCAATGGAATAATTTAGTAACAAGCCTAAGAGCTCCTCCAAGTACTATACCTCCAAATCAGGACAGAGAGTAATCAAAGTTATGTTTTGACCCTCTGGTGATAAAGGTAAGTAAATTAAAATAAGTGTAAATTTATTTATTTATTGTTAAAAAAAATACCAAACATGTAATACTTTCCTGTTCTGTGCAATGGTTTTGCACAGAGCAGCCCCAAACCTCCTCTTGTCAAGTCCCCTGCCCACGCTCTGAGCTCCTCCCCCTTGCCCAGTTGCCCCCATTGCAAGCCACTTGCTATGGGGGCACTTGTGCATGCTCGCTTCCAAGCTGGCTCTCTGTCTGCATAAGACACAGAGAGCACAGCTCAGCCCTGCCTCGCTGGTTGTAATTGACAGCCAATGGCTCCTGCTGCTTCTCAGCCAATCAGGAGGGAGAGACCCAGAAGAGTCTCGGGTCTCGCGCACATTGCTGAATCAAGGTCAGGCTTAGGTAAGTATTAGGGGGGGCTGAGGGGGGAGCTGCACACTGAAGGTTTTTTCCTTCATGTATAGAATGTATAAAGGTAAAAAATGTTCAGCCTTTACAACCACTATAAGGTGCAATTTTAAAGTGTAACAACTTTCTATTCTATTGAGGTGGTACTTGAGATATACATGTACTTAAGCGTACACCCATGTGAAGGCCGTGCGGGTTTCAGGAACATCATGCCAGCCATGGAACATATTTGCGGGCACAGAAATCATAAGAGCATGCGCAGACTTGTGCGGACCTTCACCAAAGCTATTCAGGCTATTTAAACCTGACCTCTGTACAAGTTCCCTGCCTAATGGTCTTCAGTCTTGCTTCTATAATCATTATCTTGATCCTGATCCTGCTATTGACCTGGCTTCCACCTGACCTGCTTTCGGATTACCCTTGTCTGCTTATGTTTGCTGTCTATTTTCGCTACTGATCTCAGGCTGGACTATAGACAGAGTTGTATAAAGTACTCGAAACCCATACTTGAGTAGAAGTGGAAGTGCTCGATCAAAAAGTGACTTGAGTAGAATTACTAAAGTATTCAACATTTTTTGTAATTAAGTATTGCAAGTAGTTTTTTAAAAAAAATTGCTACTCAAGTACTGAAAGTAAAAGTACAAGTACTGTGTTATGTAGTTATTAAAGAAAGAAGTCAAAAGTTTGAACATCATATTGTTTTTTATTATTTCAAATGCAGCTTTTATTTATACATAAAGTAGCATTTATTTTCGTATGCGCTGATAATACACATGTTTTGAGCTTCATGAAACCTGCCATCTACTGTTCTGGCAGTGGTAATTTTTATAATTGCAACGAGTAACTATGCAGCACAAAAAAAAAATATCAGAGTAGAAGTATTGAAATCATTGACAAAAATGTAGTGAAGTAAAAGTGGAAGTAGGAGAAAAAAATTATACTCTAGGAAAGTACAGATACCGCCTTTCGGTACTTAAGTACAGTAGTGAAGTAGTTCTACTTAGTTACTATACATCTCTGACTATAGACCATGCTTCGGGCCAGTAAATTGATACTCTGCTGCCCCCTCATTGCTGACCTCTGACCATCTCTGACTCTGATCCTTCCTATAACTTGGTGTCTTTCCACTCAGCTGTCACTGGACCAGGCTCGGGACCTGACTCCACCTTTTGGCACATCGACGGTACACTGTCAACTGCACTCCTGCTCTCCTGTCCTGATACCAGCGCTCTCAAGTTCCTGCCCACAGTGTTGGCACCTTGGCATTGTTCCTTTCCTTCGCTCCTGCAGACCCAGTCTCCATACAGATGTCATATTAAGAGCAGCAGTTGGGCAGTCGCTGCATCTCAATTAACATGAATGGGACTGCCTGCATGCAGATTCATGGAACTCCTGTGCATCCTATGCAGACAAAACATGGCCCTCACAGGGGTGTATGCTTAAGTGTGCCCATATGAATGAGGCCTAAAAGAGTTTTCTAATACGCTGCAGATGTGATGAATGTTTGGATATTTTTGTACATTTGTTATAATAATAATTACATATTGTGTATTGAAGAATGGATACCTTCTACGTATCTCTCTTGAGTAAGCAGTTTGTCCATGAAAAATGTCAAGTGGCCTTGGGCCCAATATACCGTATGTCCTTATACATCAGTAATCATGTACCATCCACTTTCATTTATCTCTTGACAGGAAAGACTATCATGGGACTAACTTGGAAGCTTCTTATTTATTGTAATTCATATTCAGCATAATCTCTATATCTAGTGCACTATCTTATAAGTCTCCTTTAATATTTTAATAATAATACATTTGCAATCTAATGCTTTTAAAATTGTTATAAGCGCCTTCCCTTTTTTTTCAATAGTTTTTTATTGGTTTTTTTTCAAATAATCTTTTTCCGAATGGTACAATATCAAAGGATATCTTAAAAGTCCTATTGGTTGGCTCCTCTTTTCTGGTTTAAAGGAGAAGTATGGCAAAGCTTTTTTAGCCATACTTTTCTCATGGGTCCACAGGACTGCACTTAGTTCTGCACTCCTGTGACCCAGGTTCAGCAAAGTCCTGCTGCTGGCTGACGTCATTAAGCCAGTCCAGGCTCTGCAGGAATCCCAACAATAATGCCCCTGAAAGCATGAGCCAGCCGATCCCACCCCCTTCACAGCCCAGCACTCCAGTGAGCACTGGAGGGGCAGAGCAGAGAGCCGATGACTGACAGTCTTCTATTTCACACTGAATTTAATAGGAAATCATTAGGAAACCTCAAATATATAAAGGTTGCCATTGCTGCTTCTGAAAAAGTGAGTTGCCTAACTTTTACATAGTTAGTGAGGTTGCAAAAAGACTCCAGTCCATCCAGTTCAACCTATGATATGTGTGTTTGCTGTTAACCATTCATTGTATACCCCTGTATGTTGTGGTCTTTACGGTGCCTATCTAATAGTTTTTTGAAACTATCAATGATCCCTGCTGATACCACTGCTTGTGAAAGAGAATTCCTCATCCTTACCGCTCTGACAGTAAAAAACCCTTTACGCAGTTTAAGGTTAAACCGCTTTTCTTCTAGTTTTAGTGAGTGGCCCCGTGTCTCATTGAATGCCCTTTCTCTGAAAAGTTTGTTCCTTATGTTAGGGTCACTAGTTTGGTATTTGTACATTGATATCCTATCCCCCCTCAAGCATCTTTTGCTTCAATATTTTCAGAGACATGAGAATGGAGCAGAAGTCAGAACTAATAATCTACATACTCATTCTGGCTCAGTGACTTCTAAAGTTTTAAAACTAAACATAGCCAGGTGACTAGCAATTTACAGTGGTTAGCAGTGGAAGCCTACATGACTCCCCCATACTAAGAAATGTGTGGACTGCCAATCTCAGCACTCCTTTTGAAAATCCAAGCTGCCTGGCGTGTTATGCCCATCTAAAGGCATCCATGCTTTTCAGATCACTGATTCAGAAAATTATGAGATCTAGAGTTTTGACATGTGTCTTACCTATTACTTACAAATACCTTTTTCAGAAAGAGGTCAGTAGTCTGTAGTAGTAGTAGTAGTAGTAGTAGTAGTCAGTAGTAGTCAGTAGTCTGCATTCCACCAAAATTCCACACACTTTAAGATCAGAAATAAAAAGCACCTAAAAGTCCTTGCAAGTATTAAAAGTTGCCTTCCAAAATGTTATTTTATTTATTTCAGGTACTTATATAGCGCTGTCAATTTAAGCAGCGCTTTACGTATACATTGTACATTCACATAATGCCCAGGAAAACCCAAAACCTGAGGAGCCCAATTATGGAAATTCTGTTGGTAGTTCTCCTAAGTTGAACTATGGGAAATTCACTATTCTTCTTCCTCTTGAGGTCTGTTATTGGTCCATAACTAAAATGGATGGCCTAACTCAGTGTTTCTCAACTCCGGTGCTAACACACTAACAGGCCAGATTTTAAGTATTACCTTGGGGAGATGCAGACTAGAATACTGCAATCACTGAGCAGCAAATGATATCACCTGGGATGTATTTCAGTTTTCTTGCAAACTTGGCCTGTTAGTGTACCCTGAGGACCGGAGTTGAGAAACACTGGCCTAACTAACTAATAGTGAGGTCTGTGGGATGGGAGGATATGGAGAAAGACTTAACATAGCTTCCACCCTACCCAGCCTTGGGATGGGGGGTCTCTCTTTGAGAGAGCCAACCACCTAGTACTCAACTACTCATTGGTCGACTTTGGCTGACCATAAGGAGCGGGGTCCGCTGGGCCCTTTGGCTAGGTGAACCTAAGTATGCCATGCTCCCATCAGGAGCTTGAGGGCCAGGGAGACACACCCTAGTTCACTTTTTGCGTATATGTTCATATCAGAGATGTATAGTAACTAAGTAGAACTACTTCACTACTGTACTTAAGTACCGAAAGGCGGTATCTGTACTTTCCTAGAGTAGAATTTTTTTCTCCTACTTCCACTTTTACTTCACTGCATTTTTTTCGATGATTTCAATACTTCTACTCCGATACTTTTTTTTTGTGCTGCATAGTTACTCTTTACAATTATAAAAATTGCCACTGTCAGAACAGTAGATGTCAGGTTTCATGAAGTTCAAAAAAATGTGTATAATGTCATGTGTAAATCAGCGCACACGAAAATAAATGCTACTGTATGTATAAATAAAATGGTCTACATATCTGCTGTTAAGGGGAAAGAGAACCTCCCCCAACCAAGGAGAGTCACAAGCGTACATAGACCTTTTTTCTGGTAAGAGGCTGATTTTGCTTTTTTCACTGGAAGTTGAGAGCACAGGTTTTTGCAGTTTTGTTTCACTGGAAGAGTCTATTTAGATATTATTTTGTAGTTACCTTCATCCGCTTGGTAAGGGGGAAATCCACAAGGTGGTGGGAGTCTGCTCCTATTATTTGGAATAGCACCTGTTTGATTCCTGCACCTTTGAAAATATATTCATCTTGTTTTGTCACATATACAGTATATGGTATTATGGCATTATGGCATTATATATATGGACTTTTTATTGACTTTGATTTCATACACTCTTCCTTTAATGCATTATTGGAATATATTGTTGTATATCACATTGGTTTATATATGATTTTGCGCACCAATAAGCTGTGGAGAAAAAAAAAAAAACCATGCAGGGAAGAGAAGGAGGGATGCTTTAAAGGGGAAAGGGAGGGACAGCCAAAGTTACAACCAAAGGAATTGTGATTGTCCTTTAGGTTAATCATTTGAAATAATAAAAAACAATATGATGTTCAAACTTTTGACTGCTTTCTTTAATAACTACATAACACAGTACTTGTACTTTTACTTTCAGTACTTGAGTAGCAAAATTAAAAAAAAAAAAACTACTTGCAATACTTAAGTACAAAAAATGTTGAATACTTTAGTACTTCTACTCAAGTCACTTTTTGATAGAGCACTTCCACTTCTGCTTAAGTCACTTTTTGATCGAGCACTTGTACTTTTACTCAAGTATGGGTTTTCGAGTGCTTTATACAAGTGTGGTTCATATGCACTTTTTGGTTCACGTTGATGTTTTATTTTTGTGCACAGAGCCGCAAGCTTAAAAAAAAAATACCATCTTTTTGTACTGATAATTAACCCCTGAAACTTGACCCCAGGCCAAGTAAGACATTCGAGTCCCCCTTAAAGTAGTCTAATCACAGATACAAGGTCAGGGGACACGTTTCACAGTGAACAGAGCACGTTTCAGAACTATATTTTTCATTTAAATGATGGGATAAAGTAATGATATTTTCCAGCACTGGAAGACTTTTCAACACTGGAAAGTAATTTAAATAGTGTTAGATTTTATTCTCCTACAGTCACCAGTCTTGGCTGTGTAAGGTCATTAAATTACAAATAAAAGCTCATTTTTGTAGGTATAATTTTAACTTACAAATGGTATGTAATTTTTTTCTTTGCTCTTTTTATGATCCATTCATTGCCACGGGCACATAAAAAGCTTATATATTTATAGCCATGAATTGAGCTAAAAATGTTCAGGTCTTATAACTTAGAAAATTATGGAATATCCCTTGCATGGATGATGTACAATTGTAAAAATGGTGACTTTTAGAACAAAACGTAACAGACCAGCTCAGGCGTGCAGTCGTTTCCCAAAAAACTTGTTAGTGGCAAAGACGACAAGGAAAGGAAACTGCATTAGACAACTTTTTTTACATTGGAAAATGCACTAATAATATTACTTTATATAGTTACAATACTTAATCAGGTCTGGAAAAATCACTGAAGCCAGATATCCAATGGGTGTAACCATCTGAAACTCAATGGGGTTTATTTACTTGAACTGGAGAGTGCAACATGTGGTGCAGCTGTGCATGGTAGCCAATCAGCTTCTAACTTCAGCTTGTTCAATTAAGCTTTGACAATAAAACCTGGAGGCTGATTGGTTTCTATGCCAGGCTGCACCAGATTTTGCACTCTCCAATTTCAATAAATCAATCCCAATGTGTGTCTAAAGCAATTATTTTTTTGGATGGGGAGTAGGACAGGGAATGGTTAAAATGCCTTCAGGGTTTACTTCCATCTGTAACCCTTTGGGGAGATTTCCCCTGAAGTACTTCTCAAGAGCAAGATTGCATGAGTGACCCCATAGCAAGTGGCTTGCTATAAGGACACTCAGTGGAGGGGTGGGGTAGCCAGGAGCGCCAAGGGGGGACTAGAAGAAAGGAGAATCAGGGCTGCTCTGTGCAAAACCATTGCAGAGCAGGTAAGTATACCATGTTTTTTTTGTTTTGTTTTTTTAAAGTATGTCTTTTACCTTACAATCACTTTATTTTGTTAGTCAAGTCCATCTAAATCTGCTAGTCCATCTAATACTACCCTCTAACGCAGGGATACTTAAACTATGGCCCTCCAGCTGTTGAGGAACTACACATCCCATGAGGCATTGTAAAACCTTGACATTCACAGACATGACTAGGCATGATGGGAATTATAGTTCCAGAACAACTGGAGGGCCATAGTTTGAAGATCCCTGCTCTAACGCCTACCCTAAGTGATAGCAAGATGGTCACTGTTCATCTCTATACCATTGGAGGCCTGGAGAGATGTCATGACTTCACTTCTGTATCTTAGACCATGGAAACATTTCTTTTTTTTTTTTTTTCTTTAAACAAAAGATAATTTTTTGTTTTGATCTTTTACTTTTTAAAGGTAGAGGAGAGATTTGGGTTCTTATTGACCCCATATATCTCCATAAAGAGAACCTGTCATGCTGTATTGCTATCGCAAGGGATGGTAACATTTCTTGTGACAGCAATAAAAGTGATAAAAAAAAATGAAAGCAAAAGTGAAAAATAAAAAAGTGAAATAAAAGAATAATAACAACAATAATAATAATAAAAAAAAATGTTAAAGTGCCCCTGTCCCTACATGCTCGCACACAGTGGTGAATGCATACATAGGTCATCCCAAAATATGTAAACGGTGTTCAAACCGCAAATGTGAGGTATCCCCACAAATTTCAAAACAAGAACAATAATTCTAGTGCTAGACCTCCTCTGAAACATTAAACTGGTAGCCTGTAGAAATGTTTAAACGTCACCTATGGAGATTTATAGGTATCATAGTTTGGCGCCATTCCACGAGTACACACAATTTTAAAGCATTTCTTGGTATAACATCATATTTTTTAATATACAAAAAAATTGGAGTATATATTATGTTTTTTTTTTTTTTTATTATTATTCATTAAAGTGCATGTAAAAAACTGCAATGACTGCCATTTTATTCTCTAGAGTCTCTGCTAAAAAAATACATATACTGTTTGGGGTTCTAAGTAATTTTCTAGCACAAATACAGAATTTTTACTTGTAAATAACAAGTGTCAGAAATGGGCCTGGTCCTTAAGTGGTTAATACAGAGCTACCATGCTGAACTAGGTGAGAATGTGGTTGGTTCCTATTGGCCACATAGAAAGTACTTCTTCCAGACAGTGTACATAGTGTTGAAGAATTGTAAAGCCAGCAAATAATGACTTATAATAAAACTCTTTTGTATTCTTCACTGGCTGCTAACAAAAAAAAAGGACAATGCAACCCAGCGCTGTGTAAATATAAAATAATTCCTTTTATGCGGTTTTGTCAAACAAAGCTGAAAAAATCTGATTGTAGCCCTACTTCTAATTTTCCGCATGCTTTCCTGGGAATTAATTTCACACACTACTACATTTTTATTAGGAGGCACTAGCTACATTGTTTATTAGGGGGATTCGTTATTTAAAGCATTCATGTTAATTATTATACAAATTATATATTAGAAGTTATTTAAAAATACAGTAAAAAAAAATAAAAAATGCTGCTTTGCCTAGGCGCCAACAGGAAGCGGATGATACATGAAGATATATACCTGTCAATTATCAAAGAATGCCCCAGATTATTATTACATGTTTCATCAACGAAACAGTCAAGGTGCCTAATCAGTGTTGATTTAGGGATATAAATTAAAAGGTAGAGCTGAATCATGACATTAATTACATTTCTTATAATACATTGCAGTGTAGTAAGCAATTACATGAAATGGTTGCATGAAATAAAGATATTTAAATACCTGGTAGAATATCTATATAGCACAATTGAGTCCAAGCGTGATTTGTATAATAACATACATGGTAAACCTGTTATTACTGAAACAACTGTCTAATGATTCTTATTAGAGATGCGTTAAATATAGAAAATGTACTCTACCAGTAGTACGTCAACATGATAATTTGATTTTGTTGGGTTTGGATATACTGATCTATGTTTAGCATCTTTTTACAGCTGTTTAATAAAAATATTATCCCATTACAAAGATCAGAACTAAGCATGTCAGAGCTGCTTTCTCGATAGAAAATTGATTACCCTGCCCTCCATCATTATCCATATGTAGGCAAATGCAGTTTGTTCTCCATCCAGTAGGTGTCACTGTGTAGATGGAGTGTAGGCTGTGCAGACTCTGTAGATGTCTTAAGATAGGGTCTCCAAACTACGGCCCTCCAGTTGTTCAAGAACTACAATTCCCATCATGCCTAGTCATGTCTGTAAATGTCAGAGTTTTTACAATGATGCCTCATGATGGGACGTGTAGTTCCGCGAAAGCTGGAGCGCCGTCGTGTGGAGAACCCTGTTCTAGGGGAAACAGCTGTCCTTTTAGATGATGTAACTCCTGATGACCTCCAGGAGTCAACTTAAGTGTGGGCCCTGTTAATCTTTGCTGGAAGATTGGTCAAAGCAGTGGAAACTGTAGTTCAATGTTTCTAAATGTAAACTAATGCTCCTTTGGAAAAAGTGTCCCTTGAGGCTTGGTTCACACCTCTGGGTGTGGCTGCGGCTGCCGGCATCGCATCTGTTCCCGCACTCGCAACCGCCCGCAGCCAAATCGTGGACTCATTCCATCTTATTGCTATTTTTTAGTAAGTGAGGTCTACTGAACAGTATTCTAAATGAGGTCTCACTAAAGATCTATATAGAGGAATCAGAACCTCCTTCCTCCTGCTGTTGATGTCTCTAGTGATATAAGGATCTATATAGAGGAATCAGAACCCCCTTCCTCCTGCTGTTGATGTCTCTAGTGATATAAGGATCTATATAGAGGAATCCGAACCTCTTTCCTCCTGCTGGTGATCCCTCTAGTGATATAAAGATCTATATAGAGGAATCAGAACCTCCTTCCTCCTGCTGTTGATGTCTCTAGTGATATAACGATCTATATAGGGGAATCAGAACCTCTTTCCTCCTGCTGGTGATCCCTCTAGTGATATAAAGATCTATATAGAGGAATCAGAACCTCCTTCCTCCTGCTGTTGATGCCTCTAGTGATATAACGATCTATATAGGGGAATCAGAACCTCTTTCCTCCTGCTGTTGATGTCTCTAGTGATATAAGGATCTATATAGAGGAATCAGAACCTCCTTCCTCCTGCTGGTGATCCCTCTAGTGATATAAAGATCTATATAGAGGAATCAGAACCTCCTTCCTCCTGCTGTTGATGCCTCTAGTGATATAAAGATCTATATAGGGGAATCAGAACCTCTTTCCTCCTGCTGGTGATCCCTCTAGTGATATAAAGATCTATATAGAGGAATCAGAACCTTCTTCCTCCTGCTGTTGATGCCTCTAGTGATATAACGATCTATATAGAGGAATCAAAACCTCCTTCCTCTTCCTGGTGCTCCCTCTTGCTGGTGATCCCTCTAGTGATATAAAGATCTATATAGAGGAATCAGAACCTCCTTCCTCTTGCTGGTGATCCCTCTTGTGATATAAAGATCTATAGAGAGAAATCAGAACTTCCTTCCTCTTGCTGGTGATCCCTCTAGTGATATAAAGATCTATAGAGAGGAATCAGAACTTCCTTCCTCTTGTTGGTGATCCCTCTAGTGATATAAAGATCTATATAGAGCAGGGGTCTTCAAACTATGGCCCTCCAGTTGTTCAGGAACTACAATTCCCATCATGCCTAGTGTCTGTGAATGTCAGAGTTTTACAATGCATCATGGGATGTGTAGTTCCACAACAGCTGGAGGGCCGTAGTTTGAGGATCCCTGATATAGAGGAATCAGAACCTCCTCTTGCTGGTGCTCCCTCTAGTGGTATAAAGATCTATATAGAGGAATCAGAACCTTCTTCCTCCTGCTGTTGATGCCTCTAGTGATATAACGATCTATATAGAGGAATCAGAACCTCTTTCCTCCTGCTGGTGCTCCCTCTAGTGATATAAAGATCTATATGAAGGAATCAGAACCTCCTTCCTCCTACTGTTGATGCCTCTAGTGATATAAAGATCTATATGACGGAATCAGATCCTCCTTCCTCCTACTGGTGTTCCCTCTAGTGATATAAAGATCTATATAGATGAATCAGAACCCCCTTCCTCTTGCTGGTGATCCCTCTAGTGATATAAAGATCTATATGACGGAATCAGATCCTCCTTCCTCCTACTGGTGTTCCCTCTAGTGATATAAAGATCTATATAGGGGAATCAGAACCTCCTTCCTCTTGCTGGTGTTCCCTAGTGATATAAAGATCTATATAGAGGAATCAGAACCTCCTTCCTCTTGCTGGTGATCCCTCTAGTGATATAAAGATCTATATAGAGCAGGGGTCTTCAAACTATGGCCCTCCAGTTGTTCAGGAACTACAATTCCCATCATGCCTAGTTATGTCTGTGAATGTCAGAGTTTTACAATGCATCATGGGATGTGTAGTTCCACAACAGCTGGAGGGCCGTAGTTTGAGGATCCCTGATATAGAGGAATCAGAATCTCCTCTTGCTGGTGCTCCCTCTAGTGGTATAAAGATCTATATAGAGGAATCAGAACCTTCTTCCTCCTGCTGTTGATGCCTCTAGTGATATAACGATCTATATAGAGGAATCAAAACCTCCTTCCTCTTGCTGGTGATCCCTCTAGTGATATAAAGATCTATATAGAGGAATCAGAACTTCCTTCCTCTTGCTGGTGTTCCCTAGTGATATAAAGATCTATATAGAGGAATCAGAACCCCCTTCCTCTTGCTGGTGATCCCTCTAGTGATATAAAGATCTATATGACGGAATCAGATCCTCCTTCCTCCTACTGGTGTTCCCTCTAGTGATATAAAGATCTATATAGAGGAATCAGAACCTCCTTCCTCTTGCTGGTGTTCCCTAGTGATATAAAGATCTATATAGAGGAATCAGAACCTCCTTCCTCCTGCTGGTGCTCCCTCTAGTGATATAATGATCTATATGACGGGATCAGAACCTCCTTCCTCCTGCTGGTGATGCCTCTAGTGATATAAAGATCTATATAGAGGAATCAGAACCTCCTTCCTCCTCCTTCCCCTATCCTTCTGAGCAAGCCAGGAGTGGTGAAAGGCATCAAGGAAGGTTGGTTTTTGGTTGATGACATTACTGTATACAGTCGATTTATTGATTATTAAAAAAAAAAAATTTGCAAGAAAAGCTAAGTGGAATGCGGCTCACAGTCTTTCCTAATTTTTTTGCTCAAGCGTTTAGGCACATTTCTTGCATTTACAAATATTTAGCCATCACCCAAAAGCTCCTCTCCTGAATACAATTTTGGTGCTTTCCGATTTTTGCCCCTAAACGCCCCTAGCTGTAAATGCCTATGTGTGCATAGACACACCGTCTAACATAATGGGGCGTTTAGGGGCAGAAAAAAAAAAAAACTGTCAAATGCCTGTAATTAAATGTAAGCATTAAAATGTGAATTTTGCTAAGAAAGTTTAGTTAATTAAAACCAACAGCAGAAACATTAAGTTACATGAACATCAACAGAATGAATTTTTTCCTAATAGCCCATCAATGGTATTAATTTCTGTAACTAGACATGAAAGCTATTGATGCCTGGAATAAGCTGGCAGCAACAGTAATATTCTGATCTAATATGTGACCTCTCACTTTCTACTCCTTTACACAGAAATTTGTGACTGAAGAGAGCAAAGAAATATCACTATTAAAAATATTCCTTTTTACATAGCAGCTGCTCCTGCCCTGGGCTTCCAGTCGGGCACCATCGCTATTCTAGATCAATACTACAGAGATAAAAAAATGTTATTGATGTAGAAAAGATGACAGGCAGTGACTTTTTTTCAAAAGTGTGATGAATAAAAGACGTGCATTTAAAATAATTTTACTTCTAGCCTAAGGAAATCAGCGGCAAATAAAAACTGATGTAGTTAATGGCATTTTCACCTCGGATACGTTGTTCGTGATATGACTATGTGCAGGGGGTGTGCCTGGGCACACCCTAATCACTACGTGCAGTGCCAATTCCCCCTACTGCCTGGGCTTCTTCCCGTGCTGTGCCTCCCCCCCTGCAGTGTTGCTGGCTTCCCTCCTCTCCTCTCCCCCTGACTGCTGCAGGGATGTTTCAGGATAGAAAGCAGGAGAAGGGGCTAGTCAATATATAATTGACCAGCCTCTTTCTTTTCTAAATGAACACAGTGAACACACTCACTCACTGCATTTATTTATAACTGAAGCATAGTAAACTGTGTGTAGACCGGACTACCATAGTATTTAACATATACAGTATATATATTCGGGTTTACCGTTATGGTTGAGACTGTTGGAGTGTCCCTTTAAGGCTGCTTACAGAAGAGGATCGGCTTTCACAGGAAGTATATAAACTGGATTGTGGGAGATGTAGTTCTAAACTGGATGCAGACTGTTGTTGGGATTGTCAAAGAAACTATACTCTCAGGGAGCATTGGGTGAGTGGAGGACCATGGGAAAGCCTATAAATCTATCTGCTTCACAGTGTGCACGCTCTCTTGTTTCCGGGACTCAGCGAGGACAGACCAGCCTGAGTGGTGTGTCAAGGCACTGTTTGTGTTTGAGGCCTAGTACATGCAGCCTAGTGAGTGTGGAGCCAGTGGCGGCTGGTGCTTCATGGGCCATACCATACCATACCCCCCAGGACCACACCAGCCCGCACACCATACCCCCTCCCCCAGGTCGCCGTCTCACTCACCATGTGGAGGGTAGGCAGGCAGCAGTTGCGGTGGCAGCGGCTTCCCCTCAGTCTCCTGCATTTCCTCCCTCCTCCTTGGCCAATGGCATGGGTTCTTCTTTGGGCCAATTGGAAAACGGGTTTCAGGACCCGCTTCCTGATTGGCCAGGAGAAGGATCCATGTGACAATAGTGAATATCCATTCACTATTGTCACACAACTGGGTGGGCTCAGGGCGCAGTGCTCTGCACCCCGAGCCCACCCTTTTTTTTAAGCCTATTGGAGCCTCTGGCTCTAATCACGTGCTTAAAAAAAAAAAAATCCCATTGGAATCCATGCGTCCGGAGCCTTGCATGTAGATTAGAGGGCCGGATGTATGGATAGGGGGGCACCCCTGCGCCCCCAATGGATGGGCTGCCAGTGTGCGGAGCAAATCCTCAGCAGTGTGGATGCTGGTGACTACACAGAGGTAGCAGATCCAGTGGAGCTGAATGGAGAACGGGTGGAAGCTGAGCTGACTGACCGGAACAGCCGAGTATTGATCACTCCCAGACGCAGGAGCGTGGGAGGGCAGCACATCGTCTGTTTCACAGGATCATCACATGTGGACACTAACAAGTGGAAGAGTGCCTGGTGAAATCCTAATCACAAGTATAATTCTCCCTCAATGACACACTGATTGCAGACAGTATTGCACACATTACTACCCTGGGATTACAAATATCACATTGAATAGTGATACGAGCTCCAACTGCCGGTGAAGACTTAGCAAGGCCTTGCTAGGAGAAGGGATACAATACTTGTTTGCCTTAAAGGGGACTGGTTACAGTAATTTGAATTACTATCAGTTATAACTAATTACAGTTGTGATCAATCTTAGAGGCCTTTCTTTTAGGCTGTAGTCATTTTACATTGCAATAGCATTGACAGACATTGCTGACATCCTGCTTGGTTGCATTATTAATGATCTCTTTTGACACTTCTTATTGATCATCTGTATCTATCTTGTGTCAGTCTGTTGAACCTCACTGAGTTTGGTGGGGTTTAAGTTATACCTGTTTATCTCTTCAGTAAAATAACAACACACCATTTCAATTGTGTCAGTGTGTCTTTGGAGAATATGTTTGACATGTCCGAACCTAGAGTGTCAGGTGGGTTGGATGGTTCACAGGGTCAGGTGAGTGCTGAGGAATACCCGCTAACCAGCAGCCCTCACTGGGGCAGTGATACATGTGTTTACTATGTTTCAGTTTTGTGAGTGAACAGGAATCTGCTCAGCACAGCAAGGTTAGTTGAGACCTATCCCAACAGACTAAAGGTTGTAAGTAAAGCAAAAGGTGGTTCAACAAAATACTGACACAAGGGGCTGATCCTTTTTCCAACTCAATTATTCTGTTTTTGATTTTCTTTTTCTTTCAGACATGTTGGTGTTATATCTGTTACTTGAATGCTATAAGTTGCACTTGGTAAATACAGCAGGATAAAACAAAAACTATACCTGTCTTCATTTCAGGCTGAAAAGCAACAAAATGTGATTATTTTAAAGGGGAGTGATTATTTTCTATACCCACTGTATACAATGTGTTGTGATTAGAGAGCTTAACTAGTTCCCGACTGTGCTAAAGCCAAAAGACAGCTTCAGTGCATTTGCCAGTTCAGGGAGGGCATCTATGGCTGTCCTCCCCTAGAATGCACTTCCCATACACCCCTGGGGCATGCATCAGGAAGTGACTGTGATTGCTGTGTGCCTTGGACACAGCACATCACAGATCTTGGTAAAGGGCCAATCACAGAGGCCCTTTACCACATGATAGCTCTGTCCAATCTCAGGCGATCACAATTTATGCAGCCTAGAACACCTGAAGGTGATCCTTGGATGTTGTTGGGCCTCTTTGTGTGGCCAGGCTGTGAAAAAGTCTCACAGATGTGGTATCCCTATACTCAGGAGAAGTAGCAGAATGTGTTTTGGGGTACAATTGCAAGTATACCTATGCCATGTGTGAGAAATAACTTGTTAATATCACAATTTTGTGGAATAAAAATATTTTATGTCTATGTTTCCTTTTCTAAAGAATTGTGGAAAAAAATCATAACTCCAAAAAACTTGCCAATGCCTCTTACTAAATACCTTGGACTGTCTAAAAAGAGGTAATGTGGGGGATATTTGTACTGTTCTGCCATTTTAGGGCCTCGAGAAATTAAATAGGCTATCAGTACATCAGGATTGCTAAATTTTCATTGATTGATACCACAGCTTGTAGATTCTAAACCTTTCACACAGACTGAATAATATACACTGATTTTGGTAATTTTTATCAAAGAAACGTAGCAGTATAAATGTTGGCCTAACTTTATGAAGAACGATTACTTATTTGAAAAATTTTGTAACAGAAAAATTAGTTTTTTTTTTCAAAATTTTCATTATTTTTTCACTTATATTGCAAAAATGAAAACACTTAGTGGCGATTAAATACCACCAAAAGAAAGCTCTATATGTCTCAAAAAAAAAAAAAGATAAAGATTTTGTTTGGGTACAGTGTTGTATTACTTAGTAATTGTCATTCAAAGTGTGAGAGCGCTGAAAGCTGAAAATTGGTCTGGGCAGGAACGGGGTGAAAGTGTCCGGTATTGAAGTACCGTATATACTTGAGTATAAGCCGACCCGAATATAAGCCGAGGCCCCTAATTTTACCACAAAAAAGTGGGAAAACTTATTGACTCAAGTATACGCCTAGGGTGGGAAATGCAGCAGCTACTGGACCCAACTGCACCACCACGAGACACAAAACAGGGGCTGTGGGCATGGTACAGGAGATGGTTCAGGCATGATACAGGAGATGGCACAGGTCATGGTACAGGAGATGGCACAGGTCATGGCACAGGAGATGGTACAGGCATGGCACAGGTCATGGTACAGGCATGGCACAGGTGATGGTATAGGCATGGCACAGGTCATGGTACAGACATGGTACAGGTGATGGTGTAGGCATGGCAAGGTCATGGTACAGGCATGGCACAGGTGATGGTACAGGCATGGAACAGGTGATGGTATAGGCATGGCACATGTCATGGTACAGGCATGGCACAGGTCATGGTACAGGCATGGTACAGGCGAGGGTATAGACATGGCACAGGTCATGGTACAGGTCATGGTACAGGAGATGGTATAGGCATGGCACAGGTGATGGTATAGGCATGGCACAGGTGATGGTATAGGCATGGTACAGTAGGTACAGGCATGGCACAGTAGGTATAGGCATGGCACACAAGGTACAGACATGGCACAGTAGGTATAGGCATGGCACAGTAGGTATAGGCATGGCAAAGTAGGTATAGGCATGGCACAGTAGGTACAGACATGGCACAGTAGGAACAGGCATGGCACAGGAGATGCATTGCTGCGGGCATGGTACAAAAGAATGTCCTGTACCATGCCCGCAGCACTGCATGAGGAAATGCAGGGGCTGCGGAGGAGTCTCACTTACCTGTCGGTGAGGCACCTTATTATTATTATTATTATTATTATTATTAAGTATTTCTATAGCGCCAGCAGTTTACGCAGCGCTTTACAATATTAGAGGGAGGCAGTACATTTACAATACAATAAAATACAAGAGGATTAAGAGGGCCCTGCTCAGAAGAGCTTACAATCTAACCTTAGATTTAAAAATGGCGCCACCCAGCGCTAACACGTCACCACGCATGCGCTGCAGATGCTCGGGAAAGCCCGTACACGGTTGGCTATTCCCGGGCATGCGGCGCATGCGCGGTGACATGTCGGCGCTGGGTTGTGCCATTTTTAAAAAGTAAGTGAGCCAGTGACTCGAGTACACTATAAGCCGAGGGGGGCTTTTTCAGCATGAAAAAACAGGCTGAAAAACTCGGCTTATACTAGAGTATATATGGTAGTTACAGTGGAATTCCAGCTTAGTCCTAACTCGCCTTAAAACTGTCCCCTCCCCATCCTAACACCTATGCAAACTAACCTATATAAGAAAGATGCTATAGTTACCTATTTTCAGGCCACTCTGGTCTGGTCACATGATCCCCCTCCCATATATCAGCCAGAGTGGCTTCAGGGAGAGGAGGGAGCACCAACAACAAATGAGTGATGTCCCAGCTCCAAGCTTTATTAGCCATTGTCAGAGCCACTCTCTCCTCTCCCCTGCAGCAGACACTGACTGACACAGGGGTAATCATGTGACTGGATCAGAGCAGGCTGAAAATAGGCAAGTATATGCATATTTGTTTTACACTGGTTAGTAAGCATAGATGTTAGGAGGAAGGAGAGAGCTGTTTTAAAGTGAATGTAAACCCTTACATATACCCAGTGAAGGGAACAGCCTCATATGACACACAGAGATTAAACAAATCCTCCTACATATATTTTACTTCTATATCTGCTGTCTTCAGCTTTCTACACTCTTTTCAAAATGAAGATCGTGTTAGAAATCTTTCTTCCTCTTTCAGCAGTGGGCATGGAGTCTGGGCTTACACTGTGTTAGAGCTGATTGGAGGAAAAGGACACACCCCCCTCCCCATAAGCAGAGGAATGAAGGAACATGCAGAGCTATAGCCTGAATAGACAAGCCCCTTGCTTATCTCCCTCTAAGCTCCCTCTCAACACAAATTTTGAGCTGCTGTTATCTCGTGTGTCGGAGAACTTGTCATAAGTTATCATGCTGATAAGAACGGAGCACCAGAGAGAAACGACATTTAGAGGTTTGGAGAGAGATAAGTAAACACTACAGATATATGTGCTTAAGTGGATCTTCGGTAATTTTTTTTATCTTTCCATCTATAAAATCCTCTGCCCTTGTTTTAACTTTGGATAGTAAAACATTTTCTTGTCTGGTCATTAGCCTAGGCTAATGACATCATGCAAAGCTCTCTCTTTCACTCTTGTGAGAGTTTGTCAGCAAGGGAGGAATGAGTCATAGGAAAGCTGCAGAGCTGGAGGGGGCTGGATGAGGGCAGAGATAACAGGAGACTGCAGAGATCCACGTGTATTCATCCAGAGAGGAGAAATGTGCAGGCAAGCAGTGGTGTGAGTGTGTGTGTGTGTGTGTCTGTCTGTATATGTGTGTGTATATATATATATATATATATATATATATATATATATATATATATATATATATATATATATATACAGGGCTTTTTTTCTCAAAGAATAGGTGCTGGATCTCACCTTCCCCGCCCACAACCCCACCCCAACTCCGACCACATCCCCACCCCCAGCCACACCTTCCTCAGAGGTGAAAATTACACGGTCGCCAAATAGTACAGGAGGTGGCCAGAGACTGCAGACATACTACAGGAGATGGTCAGAGACTGCAGACATGCTACAGGAGATGGTCAGAGACTGCAGACATGCTACAGGAGATGGTCAGAGACTGCAGACATACTACAGGAAATGGTCAGAGACTGCAGACGTGGTCAGAGACTTCAGACATGTTACAGGAGATGGTCAGAGACTGCAGACATACTACAGGAGATGGTCAGAGACTGCAAACATGGTCAGAGACTTCAGACATGCTACAGGAGATGGTCGGAGATGGTCAGAGACTGCAGACACACTACAGGAGATGGTCAGAGACTGCAGACACGCTACAGGAGATGGTCAGAGACTGCAAACACGCTACAGGAGATGGTCAGAGACTGCAGACACGCTACAGGAGATGGTCAGAGACTGCAGACACGCTACAGGAGAGGGTCAGAGACTGCAGACATACTACAGGAGAGGGTCAGAGACTGCAGACATACTACAGGAGAAGGTCAGAGACTGCAGACATACTACAGGAGAGGGTCAGAGACTGCAGACATACTACAGGAGATGATGTGAACCATATTACATGGGGACACAGACGAGAACACATTTATAATACAGCAAGAAAGGGGTTAAACCTCTGACAATATTTTTATGGCAGTTACTGTCCCAGGGTTAGGAATTGGGAAGGGGGGAGGAGCAGTGTCCTTTTGGGGGGAGAAGTCTCCTTCCAGTGGTGTCACAGAAATAGGAAATCTCCCCCCATTGGCATTACATGGTCAGGAAGTGAGGGGAAGTCTCCCTCTAGTGGGGTCAAAGGACAGGAATCACAGCATAGGAAGTGAATGGAAGTAAAGAGTCAGACCAGACAGACTGTTCTCCACATTCTATCTAGAACACAATAAAATTAAGGTTGGATGTTAGGCTGTGATGATGACATGCTGAGCCATGTGCTTCCCCAGCAACTTCCACCCTCCTGCTGCACACTGACTCTGCATGTTCTATCTGTGTTATGGAGGGGTCAGGGGGATGGAGCTTCCTGATAACACAGCAATCATCTCCTCTATACACAGATTACCCCCCATACCTGTGCAGTGCACACAGTCACAGAGGACCCAACTACAGATTCCACTTCATCAGTCCACCTTCATACAGTCCACCTGACTGTCTGCACACCACCCCTACTGGTCAGAGGACAGAACAACCACTGCCGACAGTACAGCCAAAGAGCTCTTTATGACCACATTAAAATCACTTGAGCTGTCTCTTGGATGGATGGACAGAGCCTAGTGAATGTCTTAGCTGCAGGCCTCTGTCACTGTGGATGTTGTGTGAGCAAGGCCTATAAGTCTAAACCCCTGGTGCCCACAATGCTGTCCTTTGGTACTTGGACCCCAGCAGACTGCAGTGGGAACATTCATTTATAAAGGTAAGATAGCAGGAATCTGTACTTACCTCATGTAATATTCCCCCAGTCTCTTACAGTCTTCTGGCTTGTCTTCAGCAGTCACCAGTGGCATGGCTCTGAGCCATGCTGGAGGAGGTGGGTGGAGCCAAAACTCACTAGGCATGGAGGAGGAAGAAGTTCCTCCTCTGCTCTACTGCTTCTGCCAGTTTTTCAGATAGGACACATCCATGGCTGAGGTAGCATGGAGGGTGCTGGGGTGAGCGGGGTTGAGAGTTGTAGCAGGCTCACCTGGTTTTCTCCCCTGTGCGGTGGCTGCTGTGTGTGCAGTGTCGGCCATGCTGGGATCCTCTGCAGAGCGGATGGCAGGAGTCGCGGCAGTGCTGCTGTAGGAGCGGGATCTCTCTCTCCTTCGCTGCCCTGTGTTGCAGGGATGATCGGGTCCTTCCGGGGCGGCTTTTAATGCTGGTTTATGGTGCGGAAGCCTGGCTCGCTCACTCCTGCCTCATGAGTGCCAGAACTGGAAGGAAGTCGTTCCCTCCTCCGCTCTGAATGCTGGGTCCTCTCCTCGGCCGCATAATGTGACGTCACTGGTTGCTAGACGCCAAGCGCCAGGCGATTCTAGCAACTAGTGCTAGAGGCAGCGGACAGTGCAGGGCAGCGCTGCTGCTCCTGAATTACATGACACAGCTTCAGCGCCCCCCATCTGCGGCAGCTCGGTGCACCAGCCCAGGATTGGCCCTGGAGCATGGAGAGGACAGGGTTGTCAAAGGTTCCGGAACGGAGTTCCGGTGCGTTCCGGCAGAAAAAAAGCCCAGTATATATATATACACACACATATGCCTATGTGTATATGTGTGTGTGTGTGTGTGTCTGTGTAAATCCAGGAAGTGAACAGGAAGCAGCTTCAGCTGCCCACATTTAAAATGTCTGCAGCCAGACTTAGTGGAGGGAGATTTCGACAGCATATTTGGCAAGTACAGAATCACAGTATATAATAAATAATATGCAAAGTGGTTGGAGGGAAGCTTCAGAATGGCAAATATGTTTTTAATACAAATTATGTGAGCAGACTGCAGTTCCTCTTTAGGTAATTTTTTTATGAATGGGATTTACAACCACTTTAAGACTAGTTAAAACAAAGCTGGAATTCCACCTTAACCACTTCTGGACCGGAAGATTTTCCCCTTAATGACCAGGCCATATTTTGCGATTCGGCACTGCGTTACTTTAACAGACAATTGCGCGGTCGTGCAATGTTGTACCCAAATACAATTGATGTCCTTTTTTCCTACAAATAGAACTTTCTTTTGGTGGTATTTGATCACCTGTGCGATTTTTATTTTTTTGCGCTATAAACAAAAAAAGAGCTACAATTCTGAAAAAAAAAAAACAATATTTTTCACATTTTGCCATATAACATTCCCAAGAAAAAAAAAATTAAAAATCAAAATTTTTTAACATTTTAGGCCAATTTTTTTTCTGCTACACTTTTTTGGTAAAAAAATTACAATAAGCTTATTTTGAATGGTTTGCACAAATTTATTGCATCTACTAACTGTGGGAAACTGTGGGTTTTTTTTACTAGTAATGGCGGCGATCTGCGGTTTTTTTGCATGACTGCGAAATTGCAGAGGACAGATTGGACCCCTGACTGATGTTTTGGACACTTTTGGGGGGACCAGTGACATTACTACAATAGAAAATGGAAAAAACAATGTGCAGCGCTACAAATAAGTGAAGGAGGGTATATAAAAAAAATACCATACAATTATCAAATATACAATCGTGAGCTTAGGTGCAGCTTTTAAACCATATATAAATAATAAAAAAGTCCAAAGAAAGTGCAAAAAAAGCTGTAAGAGGACAAAGTCCAGAAAGGCCACATAAAAGTCCAGTGATGGAATGTAGTAACCCAAAAACAGACCACAAGTCCCAGCTGGAGTGAGATGTCACAGATAGCTCTTCTCAGTCTGGAGCAGGAGGGAAGTAACACCCGTGAGAAGAAAGGCTATAAAATCTGCTTACCAGAAAGCAATGGCTGTTCAAATCAATGAACTAGCCCCGAAGCGCGGTATATGTAACATAGATGACACTGATAGGCAGGATCACTGTTAAACATTCCTCACATCAGATGAACACCATATGGGATGAACCATGGATGGCACGTACAGTATAAGAAACCCAGGAGGAGAAGACACATAGCGTAATCCAGATAAAATAAACGAAGGCTTTATTAAAAATCCACTTACATAAATTCCATCAATGAACGCATAAAATCAAATCCTTATAGTTGTGGCAGGGATCGCGGCATCCCGCGTCCTCGTAAAACACACTAGAAGCCGGCAAGAAGGGGGCGTGTTGATGTCACGTCTGGCACCATTCGTGTTGACGTCACGTCAGTGCTAAAAATATGCACTGTTACTGTAATAATGACACTGGCAGGGAAGGGGTTAACAGTGTGGGTGATCAAGTGGTTAAATGTGAGCCTAGGGCAGTGATTCTTACTGTGGGGGTTGGGCTTGTGGAATCACCATAGAGACATGTGTTCCTTTATAGAAGGATCACAGGGGCTCTGTGCTCATTCCAGACAGGAGAACGGTCAGCTGTGTTTACAACAGCTGACCGTTCTTCTCTCTCAGCGGGGAATGATCGTGGGTGTCAGGCGGCAATCGGAGCCGCCTGCCTGCTGCATTGACTTCCCCGCTGACGAGCGGGGGCGGGAGCGCGCCCCCTAGCCTCCTGCACGCGACCGAAGTATAGCTTTGTCGGTTTGCCCAGGAGCGGCTGCCTGCCGCAGTATAACTGCGGCGGGCGGTCATAAAGCGGTTAATCCAGATATACCAATTTTATGCAGCCCAGTGACTATGCAATTTTCTTTCCTTCCACCACAGTCAGTGCTGATTGGGGGAATCCCTCCCACAGTACTATTGTGTTCTGCTGGCTGGGAGCCTTCCCTGCTGCCATATAGCGATATAGCCACCAGCATTGATCACATGCAAAAAACCTGACAGGCTGGTTGTACTAAAGTTGACTGATGGAACGGCTTTAGTATTTAGTACAACCAGCCTGCCCATAGATGGATTGAATCTCGGCCCGCATTCCATCTATAGCCAGCTTAATAGATAAAGCCTGACAGTAGAGCTGGAGTGACCAAAGCAATTGACTTGAAGCCTCTTCACCAAGGCGTGTTACCACCCAAAGCACGAGTGGCACTACTATAATGCTACCAGGCCACAGTTAGGAAGAAATAAAGCAGTGGCGGAGCCAGAGGGTTAGCTGGGGTGGCAATTGACACCCCAGAAGAAATCCTTGCCACCCCTGTTGCCACCCCAATCCTGGGTGGGTGGATGACAGCGCCGCAGCGGAGGAATCACAGGGGATGAGGATCGCCGTACGGGAGGCGGGAGCTGCGGAGGGAGGCGGATCGGATTCGGATGGAGAGCTGGTAGGTAGTGGGAGGGAGGCGGAGCGGAGGAATCACAGGGGAGCGCCCTGGGCGGTACCATTTACTAGAGGAGGGGGCGCAGGTGAAGTGCTCGCAGTCCGCAGAGTACACTGTGTGTGTGTGTGGATGACTACTACACACCATCCGCTCTATGTAGCTGCAGCCTGCAACGATGTGCCGAGTGCGCTCCTGCACTCGGCACAAGCCTAGAACAGCAGAGCCCTTCCCCTTCCCTGTCAGTAAAGACACTCCCCCCTGACGTGACGTCACTGAGATGCCGGCGCCGGCGGGATGAGAGAGAGAGGAGGACTCACAGTCAGAGGAGAAGAGTGTGCTGCCAGGGCTGCCAGAGGAGGAACCAGAACCAAGTTAGTAAGGCACAAGTAAGCAATACTTAGGATTGGGGGGGCTTGGGGAGAGAGAGACTGAGGCTGTGGGGAGGTTAATTGTTAATGATATTTGTAATATGCAGCATGAGGAGGTAATTCATTTCCACTGGTCATTGATGCATTGGTAACTGACCAGTGGCTGTTAATTAACCCCTATTTGCTGCATTAGTGGCACCAGTGTCAGTGTTAACACTAACATTGGTGCCACTAATGCAGCACATAGGGGTTAATTTACTGCCACTGGTCAGTCACTAATGCATCAATGACCAGTGGAAATGAATTACCTCCTCATGCTGCATATTACAAATATCATTAACAATTAACCACTTGCTGACCCGTCACAGTATATGTACTGTGATGGGGTGTCAGCTACAGGCGTACGTCCCTGCCTGTTTTAAGGTTTCTGGCACATGCCCCCACCCACCTACTCCCCTGTGATTTGACACAGCAAGAGACTGTCAGCACATCTCAGCCAATGATTCACAGCCGAGACCTGCTGATTGGCTGTGTCAAATCACAGCCCAGAGCTCTGTGTTGACAATCAATACAGGGCTCTTTACAGAGGGAATGATCGCTTTTTCTTTCTTTTCCCTGCAAAGCAGAGAAAATAAACGAATCGATCGGTAGTAAAAAGCAGCACACGTTACACATTGTTAGGCACACAATTAGCCCCTTGATTGCCCCTAGATGTTAACCCCTTCTTAGCCGGTGTCATTAGTACAGTGACAGTGTATAGTATTATCACTGATCACTGTATAAGTGTCACTGGTGATGTGGCAGTTAGTTAGTTCCCACAAAGTGTCAGGCCCGTGTCACGATCACAGTCCCACTATTAGGGTCCTTTCACAAGAATGATCTGATCAGATCCGCCTGTACGTTTTTCAGGTGGATCTGATTGGATGCTCCATGCATCCCTAAGGGGCAGCGGATGACACCCGCTGCTATCCGCTTCCGATCCTATCCATGAAATCCGGACGGATGGAAACCCTATTTTCCATCCATCCAGCAGATTGGATGGGATCGGATGAGAATGGACAGACGGTCCATTCTCATCCGATTCCCCCATAAAGGACAGCGGGAATCTGACACCTCTGTCTCCACACACAGAGCGGAGACGGAGCGGTCATCCGCCTGCTCAGCGGGGATCGGCGGAGCGTTCCCCACTGAGTAGAACGGACTCCGTCAGCGGATGCGGACCGTCTGAAAGGACCCTAAGTTGCAGATCACCACCATTTCTAGTATATATAAAAAAAATAAAAAATTCCATTATATATCTCATTTGTAGGCATTTTAGCTTTCACTCAAACACATTAATATACACTTATTTTTTTACTAAAGACAGCAGATTTCATTTTGGTCTAAATTATGGAAGAATTTTTTTTTTTTTTTATTGGATGTTTTATAGCAGAAAGTAAAAAATATTTTTTTTTTTCAAAATTGTTTTTTTTCTTTTTTCATTCACATAATAAAAGCTAACACACACCCGTGGTATGCAAATACCCTCAAAAGAAAGCTTTTTTTTTTGTGTAAAAAAATTACATAAATTTTATTTGGGTACAGCGTTGCATGATGGGGGTAAAATCTTCTAGAGCTCAAGTGGTTAATTAACCTCCCAGAGAGTTAACCACTGCAGCCAGTTAACATGGGGATCGCAGTCACTGCCATCAATGCTGGGGGTTATTAAATAAGCTAGCACCATTGCTGGGGATCATTGTTGCAGAAACTGATGCGAATGCTGTGGATTATTATTGCATAAATTGGCTGCTGTTTTAAGTATTTTCTTGTTTTGAAATTACACTAAATCTTTCTTTACACCTGGGGGAGGGCAGTTTGCCACTGCATCCTGTCCACATGCTGTATACTGTCCGCCAGCTGTATCCTGTCCGCATGCTGTATCCTGTCCGCATGCTGTATCCTGTCCGCCACCTGTATCCTGTTTGCATGCTCTGTCCGCCACCTGTATGTATTTATTCTGCCACATATTTTTTGTAAAAAATCCTAAGTTTTTTTTGATTGGTTTGCAAAAAGTTATTACATCTACAAACTATGGAACTTTTTATTTTTTAATTGTTTTTACTAGAAATGGCAGCGATCAGCAATTATTAGAGGGACTGCGACATTGCGGTGGACAAATCTGACCCTAAATGACACTTTGTATATTGCCCCCCCAATTTAATATCTTGCCACCCCTTTGCCACCCCTGTTTTAAAAGTCTAGCTCCGCCACTGAAATAAAGAAGGAAAGCTGGAAGGAAGGAAGCTGAACGCAAGAATGCTAAATAACAGAATGAAAAATGAAAGATCTTAGCGTGTGTCCCCAATTAGACTTTCTCACTGGGAACTGAGCCAAATGCATCTATGTCACAAGTCAAGAACACAAACCATTTAGCTACTGTGCTGCCAACTACATAAAACCTATCAAATATACACAGAATATAAGACTAAAACTGAAGATTGATACAAAATGTAAACAAAGATAACGCCGTTACTTTTATCTTGATTTCCAATGATTTAAGCAAACCGGTGAAGTATTTACGTGTTTGATATTAAATTCTTTTAAGTTGTTTTACATCACATTTTATATTCATGACAAATGCTACTAAGGTATGTTCACACCGTGCCTTCTAAAGTAAAATCTTTTTTTTTTTTTTTTTTTTTTGTGGTTTTCTCTTCTTTTAAGCAGTACAAGCAAACAAATACGATGTGAGCACAGATAAAAGCCTACACAAATATTCGGCCAAAGTACATCCACCAGATTATGTATTCCTCTCACTTTGTTTCCTTCTGGCTTCGATTTATCTGAAAGGTTAAGTTGCAAGTCATGTTCTTTTTCCTTGCTAGCATTAAATAAAGTTATCAGAAATAAGTCAGGCATAAAGTTTTTCTTCTGTTTTCATTAACATGGTATTCTTTGTCCTCAGCCAGAGACACAGAACATCCGGAAACGCTAAAGCTGGCTATAAATATCAAAAGAATGGCGCCATATGCAAGCACACAATCCAGTTATGATATATTCTACCATAGTGGAAATATAAAGAGGAATACTCAGGTAGTACAGACATTCTATAAAAAGGAGAAAATAACTGCGCTATAGGTCAATGGAAAAAATATTAGCAGCAACTTCAAGTGTGACCACACCCTAAAAAATAATATATGTAATAAGCCGCGCTGAATGAAAATGAGCAAATCAATGTCCAAAACCAAAAAAAAGTGAAATGAAAACAAGTCCCAGTGCAAAAAAAAGTCCTAATAAAAACAGACAATCTCCAAATTGATGTGACTGATATATTCCACACTCAAGGATCCGAAAACTTTTAGGTGATGTGCTTACCAGACAAACGGTAAATATTTGCAAAGATAAATCAAGAAGAAGGGAACTTGATTGTAGAAGACATATATGATGTACTCCCAAGAATAAGGTCATCAAATCATAAAAAGAAAGAAAAAAAATGCCATAGCATAATACCATAACGATAGTTGTTCCTAAAACACCATAAATTACACCATGCAGGAGGTGTGTAACCCGTCACCAAATGTGGGGCTGCTTACCAGAACCAATTATTGTGCAGGCATATAACACTCCACAAATGTGTGATCATAAAGAAAGATGCTGTGGAAAATGGAAAAAGGACCACCACCAATATGAAAGCCGCTTACCAGATTGAGGATGGATATAGGCAAATAAAGACAAATCCCATATGTACCAAGATCACCAACACTGACAGTATGGGCCCCTTACCAAACTCAGATGGTAATTGCGCAATGTATGGTATCAGCACGCCCTGACGTCATCCCTGGAAGCGTTCCAAGCGAGCGGATGTGCCTTGCCGTCCGGCCGGCGGCTTTTCATGCTTTATTGCTTTTAAACAGAATGTAAGTGTGTTTCTTTATTTCAATAAACCAGTGGTTACGTTTTACACTATTGGCGTTTCTTTTTACATTTGGGATTGGTTTGTCCATCTACTGAGAGTATTGATTCATCATTTGGGATCATCTTCAACCCTGACCCTGCTGTATGAGTTTCCATCGGTGTTGAATGTCGGTGGATTGGATCGGCTGATACCATACATTGCGCAATTACCATCTGAGTTTGGTAAGGGGCCCATACTGTCAGTGTTGGTGATCTTGGCACATATGGGATTGGTCTTTATTTGCCTATATCCATTCTCAATCTGGTAAGCGGCTTTCATATTGGTGGTGGTCCTTTTTCCATTTTCCACAGCATCTTTCTTTATGATCACACATTTGTGGAGTGTTATATGCCTGCACAATAATTGGTTCTGGTAAGCAGCCCCACATTTGGTGACGGGTTACACACCTCCTGCATGGTGTAATTTATGGTGTTTTAGGAACAACTATCGTTATGGTATTATGCTATGGCATTTTTTTCTTTCTTTTTATGATTTGATGACCTTATTCTTGGGAGTACATCATATATGTCTTCTACAATCAAGTTCCCTTCTTCATGATTTATCTTTGCAAATATTTACCGTTTGTCTGGTAAGCACATCACCTAAAAGTTTTCGGATCCTTGAGTGTGGAATATATCAGTCACATCAATTTGGAGATTATCTGTTTTTATTAGGACTTTTTTTTGCACTGGGACTTGTTTTCATTTCACTTTTTTTTTGGTTTTGGACATTGATTTGCTCATTTTCATTCAGCGCGGCTTATTACATATATATATATATATATATATATATATATATATAGTACAGACATTCTTCATTTTTCAAAAAAGAGTGACAAAAAAAGTACAACTTCAAAAAACGTCCCATGCCTCTTACTAAATACCTCAGACTGTCTTCCTTCTAAAAAGGAGTTATTTGGGGAATATTTGTACTGTCCTGGTGTTTTCGTGCCTCAAGAAATTAAATAGTTTGTCAGTACATAAGGATTGATAAATTTTCAGATATACAGTATCTCACAAAAGTGAGTGCACCCCTCACATTTTTGTAAATATTTTATTATATCTTTTTATGTGACAACACTGAAGAAATGACACTTTGCTACAATGTAAAGTAGTGAGTGTACAGCTTGTATAACAGTGTAAATGTGCTGTCCCCTCAAAATAACTCAACACACAGCCATTAATATCTAAACCACTGGCAAAAAAGTGAGTACACTCCTAAGTAAAAAAGTCCAGATGGACTTTTGGAGTCCTCTTCCACTCCTCCATGACGACATCACAGAGCTGGTGGATGTTAGAGACCTTGCGCTCCTCCACCTTCCCTTTGAGGATGCCCCACAGATGCTCAATTGGGTTTAGGTCTGGAGACATGCTTGGCCAGTCCATCACGTTTACCCTCAGCTTCTTTAGCAAGGCAGTGGTCATCTTTGAGGTATGTTTGGGGTTGTTATCATGTTGGAATACTGCCCTGCGGCCCAGTCTCCGAAGGGAGGGGTTCATGCTCTGCTTCAGTATGTCACAGTACATGTTGGCATTCATGGATCCCTCAATGAACTGTAGCTCCCCAGTGCCAGCAGCACTCATGCAGCCCCAGACCATGACACTCCCACCACCATGCTTGACTGTAGGCAAGACACACTTGTCTTTGTACTCCTCACCTGGTTGCCACCACACATGCTTGACACCTTCTGAACAAAATACGTTTATCTTGGACGACATCCATGCAGACCAATTTGATGCAGTGTGCGGCATTTGGTCTGAGCACTGACAGGCTGACCCCCCACCCCTTCAACCTCTGCAGCAATGCTGGCAGCACTCATAAGTCTACTTCCCAAAGACAACCTCTGGATATGACGCTGAGCACGTGCACTCAACTTCTTTGGTCGACCATGGCGAGGCCTGTTCTGAGTGTACCCTGTCCTGTTAAACTGCCGCATGGTCTTGGCTACTCTGCTGCAGCTCAGTTTCAGGGTCTTGGCAATCTTCTTATAGCCTAGGCCATGGGTGTCAAACTGGCGGCCCTCAAGCTGTTGCAGAACTACAAGTCCCAAGAGGCATTGCAAGGCTAAAATTTACAAGCATGACTCCAAAAAGCAGAGGCATGACGGGACTTGTAGTTCCGTAACAGCTGGAGGGCCGCCATTTTGACATCCCTGGCCTAGGCCATCTTTATGTAGAGCAACAGTTCTTTGCCATGAGGTGCCATTTTGAACTTCCAGTGATTAGTATAAGAGAGTGAGAGCGATAACACCAAATTTAACACACCTGCTCCCTATTTACACCTGAAACCTTGTAACACTAATGAGTCACTTGACACTGGGGAGGGAAAATGGCTAATGGGTGTAATCTCTTTTGTTGCCAGCAGCTTAGACAGCGGCTTAGACTTTAATGGCTGTGTGTTGAATTATTTTGAGGGGGAAGCAAATTTACACTGTTATACAAGCTGTACACTCACTACTTTACATTGTAGCAAAGTGTCATTTCTTCAGTGATTTCACATTAAAAGATATAATAAAATATTTAGTGAAGGGTGTACTCACTTTTGTGAGATGCTGTATATATATATCTATCTATATATATATATATATATATATATATATATCTATATATATATATATATATATATATATATATTGCTGTGAACAATATGTATTCTAGGATGTCTATTCTAGGATGATTTTAGACTTTCTGTACCAATAAGTGACCAAAACATTATATTGTTATATTGATCGGAAGCAGGTTTGCCATTGGTACAAATTAACAACCATTTTTACACTCTTTTGGTCTGTTCTGTAATTAAACCCATCCTTAATACAAAACATACTATTGATATCACTGCCTTAAAATGAATCCCACAGCTCTTAAGGTAGATTTCAACTTTTAAAATAATTTATAGTCCTTACACTTGACTGGCTGTATGCTTCATCCAGAAGGCCTGACGCCCAGGAAATGCTGGAAAGAGGAGTTAGCAACTCAATGAGTGTGCACACAATTTTAGCATAGTCCCGGGGTACACATGTTACTACATCTACTATAGAAACCAGAAGCTTTGTTCTAGCAAGTTATATTTCTTATTCAAACAAATAGTAAAAGAGGGCACTATTTATAGAGTTATTTAAATACATTTCTGTGATTTCACACATTAAATCTCCTTCACACTAGCGGGTGAGGGGCAGTAAAACCAAAGTTTTTTACCGCGATCCCAACCTTTAGCTGAAGAAGCAGCAGCCGAGGTGTACACATGCCACGGCTACAATGCTTTGCGTACTGCACATCACACACCAGACTGTCTGTCGGACAGCTTGTGAGTTGTCATTCGGTATTAGGGAGGCTGGATGTTTGAGATACATCTTAAAGAGACATCCCAGGACAGGGAACACATGGATTATATGCCTGTATTTTACTCCCAAATGTGGGTGGAACTATTGAGAACTTTTAATGTGTGTTTTACACTATGGTCTGTGGGTAACAGAGGCTTTAAAACTCTTAGTATGGTGATATGACATCTACTAATCCATTTTTTTTTACATGCAAGTGGCCATGGCAAGTAGCAAGTGGCCATGATTTTAATATACGTTTGATTGAATTTATTTTAAACCTATTAAAATTGAGTTTTGATTTAAAATAGTTGTAATACATATATGCTGTTTATATATAGAGGTTCTTTGTTTGTGTTGCTAATTTCCCATTTACTGCTGTTGTCCTGCCCTACTTACTTACTGTTGTGAGTGTTGGTTCACCTCTCCTGGTACGGTCACTTTAAATTGGTTCACCATTCACAATAAATAGCCATGTATTAGTGGTGTGGGTGTGACTTGATAAAGGAGGCTCCACCCCCAAAATGTGTCATCATAGCAACACTCCCGTAAATAGCCATGTATTAGTGGTGTGGGCGTGACTTGATAAAGGAGGCTCTGCCCCCAAAATGTGTCATCATTGCAACACTCCCGTAGGGGTTTGTACTGTTCACCCACTCCCCCATTCCCAGACCATTGTTGTGCATGGCAAGTACGTGGTGCGCGCCGGAGTGTCTGTTGGGCAGTTAGTGAGCTGTCATTCGGCATCAGGGAGGCTGGATGTCCAAGATACATCTTATAGAGACATCTAAGGAGAAGGAATACATGGATTATATGCCTGTATTTTTACTCCCAAATGTGAGTAGAACTATTGAGAACTTTTACTGTATGTTTTAATATATTTAATTTATATGGAGACTTGATTACACACAGGTGGATTCTATTTATCATCATTAGTCATTTAGGTCAACATTGGATAATTCAGAGATCCTCACTGAACTTCTGGAGAGAGTTTGCTGCACTGAAAGTAAAGGGGCTGAATAATTTTGCACTCCCAATTTTTCAGTTTTTTATTTGTTAAAAAAGTTTGAAATATCCAATAAATTTCGTTCCACTTCATGATTGTGTCCCACTTGTTGTTTATTCTTCACAAAAAATTACAGTTTTATATCTTTATGTTTGAAGCCTGAAATGTGGCAAAAGGTTGAAAAGTTCAAGGGGGCCGAATACTTTCGCAAGGCACTGTATGTAGCAATGACAAAACTTCATCTATCCAGCATGGATGAATCTCCATCTATCTAGCATGAACATATCTCCATCTATCTAGCAATGACAATCTTGACACCATCTATCTAGCATGAATGAAATCCAATCTATCTAGCATGGACAAATCACCATCTATTTAGCATGGACAATTCTCCATCTATCTAGCATGAACATATCTCCATCTATTCAGCATGGATGAAACCCCATCTATCTAGCATGGATGAAACTCTATCTATCTAGCACAAAAGAATCTCTATCTAGCTTGGACAAATCTCTAGCTATTCAGCTGGGATGAATCTCCATCTATCTAGCATGGACATATTTCCATCAATCTAGCATGGATACATTTCCATCAATCTAGCATAGACGAATCTCCATCTATCTAGCATGGATGAATCTCCATCTATCTAGCATGGATGAATCTCCATCTATCTTGATTGGGTGAATCTCAATCTCTCTAGCATGAATGAATCTCCATCTGTATCTAGCATGGACGAAAATCCAACTGTATCTAGCATGGATGAAACTCCATCAATCTAGCATGGATGAATCTCTATCCAGCATTGACAAATCTCCATCTATCTAGCATAGACAAATCTCCATCTATCTAGCATGGATGAAACTCCATATATCTAGCATGGACAAATCTCCATCGATCTAGCATAGACAAATCTCCATCTATCTAGCACGGTTGAACCTCCATCTATCTTGATTGGACCAATCTCAATCTGTCTAGCATGAACGAATCTCTATCTGTATCTAGCATGGATGAATCTCCATCTGTATCTTGCATGGACGAATCTCCATCTGTATTTAGCATGGATGAAACTCCATCTACCTAGCATGGATGAATCTTTATTTAGCATTGACAAATCTCCATCTATCTTGCATGGACAAATCTCCATCTTTCTAGCATGGACAAATCTCCATCTATCTAACATGGACAAATCACCATCTATCTAGCATTGATAAAACTACCTATCGAGCATGGATGAATCTCCATCTTTCTAGCATGTACCAATCTCCATGCTGAGCTATCATATTCTGCCAGTCGCTGGCACGATGATTTCATCTGCTTGGATGTCTGAAGTCTGAATACTCAAAGAACGGCTGCATCTAATTGGATGCAACCAATGTTCGTCCAACAACTTTCTGCTTAAATCCATCAATTGTTCAATAATGTCGGGCTGGAGGGAGCCTTCAGAGCCTGGTGGACACTGGTGGAAACTCAGTGTATGACCAGCTTTACATTACATCTGCAACCTACACAAGGCCAGGAGGAAAAGAGCTGATTGAGCCCGCAGCACCAGCGGATTCTACATAAACAAGTTTATATTAATAATTGCTTAGAATATAAATTGTTTAGCATGTTTTATAACAGCTTTAAAATAAAAATAAATCTTTTTGTGCAAATTAGCTACAATCATTGCGTGTTATTAAACACATTAATTTCAACATGCTAATTTTGGCTTGATTGCATTCATGTACAGTAAGTGTATTACACTGCTAGCATAACAAAGCATAGGCTGCCAAGCTCATGCCTGAAGGTATTTATGATTTTAAATAAACTTCTGTAGGCTCCTTATTAAAACAAAAATACTAGTTGGGCCATACTTAGCATGGCACAGAAAATACCTTTACTTTTGCAGCTGGCATTCCCCATTTCTTTCTATACTGGGGCTAATGGTCACCTAGACAGTTAGAGAAAGTATATTCTTCCCAGCAGGGGCCCAGACATGGTGCAGCTGTCCCCGACTGTCTCTACATCGAGAAATGAACAATAACAGACCCCTAAGGTCCACTTTGGGCACAGAGAGACGACTGTCAGTCATCACTCAGTGCTTACTGAAGATTGTTTGGATAAAGTGGAGGGGAGTTAGAATAACCGTCAGGTTTTTATGGCTGTCTGTGCTCCCATTAGGGAGATTTATCTTCTCTATTTGTCTTGTTTACCATTATCCTTGAAAGTGAAAGTTAAAAAAATCCCAAATTTTGGGTTGTCCCCAGAAAAGTAATAGAGGGGGAATCTTCCAATGGGAACACTCGTTCTGATGACCTGGGGGTCCCCAAGGATATCTCTTAATTTGCAGGGATTTCCTCTCACTTCCTGTTTGGCTATGGGACAGGAAGTGAGGGTACATTTCTGCAATGGGACACAGATGGTGAATAAAAATCTCACAGGGGTTATAATTCTTCCTTGCACTATCCAAAAAGAAAAAAAAAAAAGTATCTACAGCGTAGTTCTACTTTGAAGAAAAGTGAAGATTCCTCCATTTATAGAAGCCATACTAGAGCTTCCATAAATGAGATATTAACTATGAATAGAAGAAAATGCCCACTCCCTTCATTGATGGATTGTGTTTCAATCACAGAAGTTGTAGTTTAATTTCAATGAATAGATGAGCTGGGCGAACAGGACAGGCATGATTTATGGCCAGCTTTACAGCGGATTTTCACCCCAACCCTCCCTTTTACTTATCTGGTGGTGAGTTCTACACATTTCAGATCCTCACCTGCCCAGCAGATCCAGGGTGTCCAGCTGAGATCCTCTTCTCCTCTGGCAGCGCACGGTCCCATGCCACCATGTTTTGGCGTGACATCATATAGAAACTTTTGGCTGTTCTGGGTTTAGCCAGTGTGCCTCTCGATGATGCCCTGCTAGGCCCGGCCCCTCATCTTTACTAAATGAAGGGCTTTGCCTCCTTAGATGAATGACGTGCATACCCCAGTAGACAAAGGGAGCACAGTGCACGTCATTTGCTTAGGGACTGATGTTTCCCTTAGCAGGGGCCAGACATAAAAATAATTCAATCCAAAAAAAAAAAATAACGCTATCTGTGCAGAGGAGGAGTGGAGAAGTCATGTTTTAGAGGGTAACTTTAAGCTTTAACCCTCACGCAAATATGCAGCCTCTCGGCCAGTGAGCCTTGGCGCAGAGCAGCCGCAAATTTGCAGGCTTTAGGCACAGGTAACAGTGGCTAACTGTTAGAAACCGTTGTTAGAAACAGCTAATTGGCTAATACGCATGCGCGAATTAGCTCCCATCCGGAAACCGCTAATTGGCTAACGCGAATTAGCCAATGCGCACGTTATGCGTTCTCGCGTTTGCACGCATTGTCCCAGACGTTTTGGCGCCAAAGAAGGCCTATTTAAAGGCAGCTGGTGCATTTGCACTTTGCTGTCTTGTCTACAGCTCTTGCCGTTGTTCCTGAACCTGTGACCTGTTTCCTGCTGATTTCCTGTTGACCTTTTGGCTTGTCCCTGACTCTGCTTGTCTGTTTCCCGTCCTGACCCCGGCTTGATTGACCATTCTCTCGGATCTTCCTTGTCTGTTTATTTGCCTTCGGACCTTGACCGGTTCTCCCTTGGTGGGTCGACCCTGAGGACCGCGAGCTGGTATCCACACGCAGCGAAGTCCATCTTCACCACCAGAGGCTCTGGCGAAAACGGGTGGATACTTAGATTCGGCACCTCAGGCTAGCCTGTGTCACTTACCTTGGGGGTTCCCGTCCAAGCTCCGCCCTCTAGCGAACATGGGGGCCTACCTCTGCCGCCAGGTTACCACCAGCACCCTAACACTAACGGAAAGCAAGTATCGATCGGGAGCTTTCTGTTCATGTGGCAGCCAATCATGGTGGTCACATGATCACAAACTCTGCCCCTACCTTTGGATCATGTGACCACCAATTACGGCGATCATATGATCATAAACCCCGCCCCCACCTCCCAGCTTCTGAAACCCCTTAAAGAGCCAGTAGGTGCCAGCTCCCACGGGTTAACCTTTTCCCACTATTTCCAAAAATTGAAGGATTTGTCTGTTTCACTGAGAACCCATTATACCACATAAACAGAGTACAGAAATAGAACTATGCTAGCAATTATTTAGAATCAAATTTACATCACATCAACGTTCTTAAATCTGTGTTTTACATTACCAGAAAATAAAAAATCCAGTTGTTGTTAATCGTAAAACAAGCAACAAAGGACTCCTGAAAAGTGACTCCTGTCTGTCATCATAGTGATTCTGATTGCTGGCTTTGCATCCTAATTATGTACTGTATACAATACTACTAATATGCCCCTATTGATTAGTGTGTAAAGAGCTGTCAGACTCATCATAAAACAGATTTATGCCAAGTGTCAAAAAGCGTAAATAGAGATGCGATACTGACAAACGCCAAAAGTAACTCTAAAATATGACATGATGTCTAGACAAGTCTTTTTTGCGGTGCCACCTTTGTTTGTAACTATTGTCAAGTCTTTTAATCTCTGTATATTGTATATAAAAAAAAAAACAACAAAGCAACCCACAATGATTGAGCTGCTGTGCGATAGACTGACTTTGGGGAGCCACATGCACCTTTGTGTGCAACTACACTGCAGCACTTGATTAAAGATTGATACAGTATATCCTATTCACAGACAGTCAACTTCATAGAGATACAGTAATACTGTAAAACAATGAATTATATATATATATATATATATATCACTATTGTTAACACTACAGCCATAATTTAAAGGCAATAGAATGGATTTGGCAATTTTAATACATGCAAGCCAGTTTGCTTAAAGTGGTTGTAAAGGCTTAAAGTGTTTTACCTTCATGCATTCTTTGCAGGAAGGTAAAAAAACCTTTAGTGTACAGCTCCCCCGCCCTGCCCCCCCTCCCCCCTCAGCCTCCTCCAAATACTAATCTAAGCCCAATCTCGATCCAGCAATGTGCACAAGACTTGAGGCACTCCTGGGTCTCTCCATCCTGATTGGCTAAAATGCAGCAGCAGGAGCTGTCAATCACAGCCAGTGAGGCGGGAGCAGGGAGGGGGGGGGGGCGGGGATGAGCCGTGCTCTCTGTGTCTTATGGACGCAGAGAGCAAGCTCAGGAACAAGCATGCACAAGTGCCCCCACAGCAAGTGGCTTGCTATGGGAGCATTCGGCAAGGGGGAGGGGCCCAGAGCTCTAGTGGGGGACCCAAGAAGAGGGGGATCAGGGCAGCTCTGTGCACAGCCACTGCTCAGAGCAGGTAAGTATAACATGTTTGTTATTTTTTTTTTTTTCTTATAAAAATGTTTCATTTACAATCACTTTAAATGTATAACAGAAAGCAAAACTTTAGGTTTAGATAGAATGGAGAGGGAATATCTGTCAGGCTTTTATTGCTATTTTTGAATCCAATGATCAAAGTGCATCTGCCAACAGATGTAACAGTGTAACAGGGGTCACACACTACCCCCTACATTAGATTTACAACATTATATGAAAATATTAGACAAAATAAAAGAATGAAGAGGAGGTAGAGGGGCTTTTTTTTTACTAATTTGGCTCAATTTAGATGTCCACTTAATACTAATGGATTCAATTTTACACTATTTAATATCATATCTATTTAAACAGTACTTATGCATGCTGTTATGTACAAAACGTCAATGTGATTGGGTAAGGCTTTAGAAGCAATAACAGCTTTTCTTGCATAAATTGCACTACAGCTTTTTTTTTTGGGGGGGGGGGGGGGTCGTATATGGTGTAATATAGGGACAAGCTTTCAGTTTGGTCTAAACCTAAATTTGGTCTGAATTTTGTTTGTTCAGAAAATGGCCCAACTAGAAGGTAGTTTACATATTTGGATTATCAAAAACCTCCATCTGAGAAATTAATACAATAGGCTGGCACAACTGGGCAAAGAGGCACCTAACCAATTTAGGGATGATCAAACTTTTGAAAAGTTTGGTTCGACCAGAACACCCGAACTTCCCAAAAGTTCGGGTCCGGGTTCCAGAACCCCATTGAAATTAATGGGACCCGAACTTCGGTAAGCAAAAAACACCATTTTGAAGCCCTAAAACCCAATAAATGCCCCTAAAAAGTGCCTAGGGTTCTGGGTCATGCCCCAGGGACTATTAATCACACAAAAAAAAAGTTCTTAAAAATTGTCGTTTTTGATAGAGCCAATTATTGAAAAAAATATTGAAAATTAAAGAGATTTCTTTGGATTTAGTGTCTGGGGGGTCTAAAAAGTGTACCTGTGAAGTTTCAGCTCTGTAGCATGTCCAGAACACCTGGCCGTTTTTGTTGCAGGCGTTTATTGGGCTTTTTTGTGGACGTCTTTGGAGGCAGGCATGACATCTGAACTTCTGTGTAGGGGTATATATACACACAAACATATATGTATATATACACATACACACATATAGGTGTGAAAGTAGCAGAAGCCTATGATTGCGCTAATGAAATTATTTGCAGGCATAGGACTTCGCTCCTATCACACCTATATGTGTGTATGCGTTTTTTTGGGCATTTTTTAGGCGTCTTTGGAGGCAGGCATAAACTGAACTTCTGTATAGGGGTATATATACACACACACATATATGTATTTATACACATACACACATATAGGTGTGATAGGAGCGGAGCCACATCCCTGCCAATAATTTCATTAGCGCAGGCATAGGGTTCCGCTACTTTCACACCTATATGTGTGTATGCGTATATATACATATATATGTGTGTGTGTATATATACCCCTATACAGAAGTTCAGATGTTATGCCTGCCTCCAAAGACGCCCAAAAAATGCCCAAAAAAACGTCTGCAACAAAAACGCCCAGGTGTGTTGTTGCAGGCGTTTTTTTGGGCATTTTTTGGGCGTCTTTGGAGGCAGGCATAACATCTGAACTTATGTATAGGGGTATATATACGTATATACACACACACATATATGTATATATACACATACACACATATAGGTGTGATAGGAGCGGAGTCCTATGCCTGCAAATAATTTCATTAGCGCAGGCATCGGGTTCCGCTACTTTCACACCTATATGTGTGTATGTGTATATATACATATATGTGTGTGTGTGTATACCCCTACACAGAAGTTCAGAGGTCATGCCTGCCTCCAAAGATGTCCACAAAAAAGCCCAATAAACGCCTGCAACAAAAACGGCCAGGTGTGACAGGAGCGGAGTCATATCCCTGCTCTACTGCAATTCTAAGACAAATGATCTTTTTTCTATGGCGGTCCCCCCTGACATGGAAGAGTTTAGTCACCCTGCCATAGCAGTCAGAGTCAGTTCACCCTACACTACACTACAGTCACCCTGACACTTAACACTTTCCCTACAGAAACTAGATTATTAAATCTAACTATAGTGGAAAATAGTACCCTAACTACACTAGATATCCCTTTCCTCACACTAATAATTGCTAAATGACACTTTTGAAGCAGGAGTAACAGAACTGCTTCCACTCTCTTCCACAGCCCCTGTATTACAGTGCTAGAGATTTGGCGGGGCTATGTTATATACTGGGGGGCGTATTCACTATTGATTGGCCTCTGGACCCCCTAGTCACTCCAATCACATTCCTAGCATCCTCCTGCCCCCTCAATTGGCTTTTACTGATGGTTCTGGTCCAATCACGGGCTTTTAAAGCCCAGTTCCTGTCCCATTGCATTTTGGTCGGTTCTGGTTGCCGAATTCCGAACTTTTTCAGCAAAAAGTTTGGAATTCGGCCGAATTTCGAACAGTCAATGTTTGGGTCGAACCGATGGTCGACCCAAACCATTCGATCATCCCTACTAACCATATCAGTAGGAAGCTGGGCACAAATCCCAATAAAAGTTGGATAACTTTTGCTGGAAAATTTCCACAATCTTGGTAGGGTTACAGTTAAAAGTACCTGTATCTATGTATAGTTTAAAAGGTCTAAAAAATAGATCAAGGTTATGTAGATCCTGTTTATCGCCTTTCAGATAGAATTTATGAGCTGTTCTATGGAACCAAGTCACTGTTTTTCAGCATAATCTGTCAACAGCAGATTGAGGTCATCTTTCATCTGTTCCAGTCCTTGTTACAACTTGATGGGTCTGCCTTAAATAAGTCAACAGTTGTCTGGAAGTTTTGTTCTAATTGAGCAAAATACAACTGCCTTTTTTGAGAGTAATGCCCCATACACACGTGCAGATTATCTGCAGACTTTTGTCTGCAGACTTACCAAAACCATATAATATGAGGTCAAACCTAAACACTTTCAATTTGTATGCAATCCGGCAGGCCCTTGCACTACATAGAAAAGGTAAGTCTGCAGACAAAAGTCTGCAGATAATCTGCACGTGTGTATGGGGCATAAAGGCTTGCTCAATAATGACCGGTTTGCGGGTTTTCCATCAAAGAGATGGTGAGGTACCCAGAGAAAATAATTCCTACATAGTTACATAGTTAGTCAGGTTGAAAAAAGACACAAGTCCATCTGGTTCAAACAAAAAAGAAAAAAAAAAAACATTATTGAAAACCCAACCATACAATCCCATATACACAATCCTACACCTGCAGTTGATCCAGAGGAAGGCGAAAAAACAACCCCAGCAAAGCATGATCCAATTTGCTACAGCAGGGAAAAAACTCCTTCCTGATCTCCCGAGAGGCAATCAGATATTCCCTGGATCAACTTTACCTACAAAAAATTTTTTAGTACCCATATATATTATGTACTCCCAGGAAAGAATCCAGGGCTTTTTTAAAGCAATCTAGTGAGCTAGCCAGAACCACCTCTGGAGGGAGTCTATTCCACATTTTCACAGCTCTTACAGTTAAGAAACCTTTCCTTATTTGGAGCCTAAATCAGTTTTCCTCTAGACGTAAAGAGTGCCCCCTTGTCCTCTGTGTTGACCTTAAAGTGAACAATTTAACACGAAGTTCACTGTATGGACCCCTTATGTATTTATACATGTTGATCATATCCCCTCCTTAATCTCCTTAATCATATCCTTTTTAAGAACTGGTGCCCAAAACTGAACTGCATATTCCAGATAAGGTCTTACTAATGATCTGTACAGGGGCAAAATTATATCTCTCTCTCTGGAGTCCATGCCTCTGTTAATACAAGAAAGGACTTTGCTTGCTTTGGAAACAGCAGCTTGGCATTGCATGCCATTTTTTAAGCTTATGATCTACCAGAACACGCAGATCCTTCTCAACTGTGGATTCCACCAGTTCTGCTCCACCTAGTATTTATGATGCATGCATATACTTAGCCCCCAAGTGCATAACTTTACATTTATCAACATTAAACCTCATTTGCTACATAGTTGCCCAATGAAACAGTGCATTGAGGTCAGCTTGTAAGTTGGAGACATCCTGTAAGGAAGTTATTCCACTGCAAAGCTTGGTGTCATCTGCAAAGACTGAAATGCTACTTTTAATCCCAGACCCAATATCATTTATAAAGATATTAAAAAGTAAGGGTCCCAGCACTGAACCTCGGGGTACACCACTGATAACTTTAGACCATTCAGAGTAAGAATCATTAACCACTCTGAATGGTCTAAAGTTATCAGTGGTGTACCCCAAGGTTCAGTGTTGGGACCCTTACGTTTTAATATCTTTATAAATGATATAGGGTCTGGGATTACATGTATGATTGGATAATGCCATCTGCTGGCATTGCATATACGAAGCGCAGACAGTTGTATGGATACCACAGCATAATCTGGGGAGGGGACTGGGACAAAAGCTTGGGCCAAGAGTCTACAAGGTAATATTGGGAAAGCAAATTCCTATGTGCTTTGGATTAATTTATGTCTACTGGAGAGTCCTTAGATTTAAGTGGATAGAGGTTAGGATTGGGGTTACCGCACTTGATAACCCTTTCTGGTGATCTGCAATAGATGAGTGAAAAATAGGATTTGCGCCAGGTTCGGGGCATAGAAGGAGAAAACCGTAACCTTAGAGACCTATCAAAATCAGGTATCCACCTGATGGGTCTGTTTCTGAATAGCAAATAAAATGAGCTAACCTTCTAAAGTCTATCAGAATTCCTCTACACTTATGGGTATTATTTGCCATATAAATTTGTGGATATGAGGACTAAAATATTTGGGAAAGGAGGAATGTGAAAATGAGTCTCCTGAAGACAACTAAAATCTGCATAAGAGCAAAAGTAACAAAAGGCTGGTGTCCTCTTTTTGGAAGCACTGAGACCTTGCACGTTAAGACTTGCCTTTATAAGGGCTATGGGTCTGCATATGTATAAGGCTTTGAAGCCAGAGTCAGGTATGATCTTTACTGCATACTCATACCTGAGGGGGCACTGGGAAAGCTGACAATCATTGTAGTAGTTGATACTACTATAGTGATAACTGAAATCTTTCGGGTCCTGTGCCTAGTGGTTTCCTCTCTGAAAACTGACCTCAAAGCATTACTTGCTCAGCAGTGCAAACATTCACAGAATGCCTTGTATTTTTTTTTTTCAATGAATACATGACATTGTTTGATTGGATGGGGTGGAGAATGGGAGATAGGGGAGATCATAACATCACTGCCCCTCCTCTTCACCTTGTCCAATCAGATAATACCTATTTGAAAAAAAAACATTTTTTTTTATGAATCGCTGTAGTGTCAAGCAAGCAACCCCCTGTGCTGACATGTGCAGAGGGGAAGATATTCCGCACAGGACCCGGAAGATTGGGGCTATCACTGTAGTGACACCAACTACTACAGTGATTGTCAGCCTCCCCAGTTGCCCATTAGGTATGAGATATGCATGCTTACATTGGCCCAAGTTGAACCAATGTAAGTATGCCATAAAGATCATAACTGGAGTTCAGCTTTTAAGTCGTTCTAAAGGTTTTTTTACCTTCATGCATTTCAGTCAGCAGTAAATAGCTTCAAACATGCTGGGGACAAACAAGATCTATACAAAAAAGTTAATGAAAAAACAAACAAAATACAAGAAAATAAAAAATACAAATGGACTATTTTGTCTTGTTTTGCCATCACTTTTCTATGTTTCTATTATATGCATGAAGGTAAAAAACCTCAAAAAGCAGCCCCCCCCAATACTTACCTGAGTCCGATCTCAATCCAGCATTGTGCACGAGAGCAGCTGCTTTCCGGAGTCTCTCTCTTTGCATTGACTGAGACACAGCTGTGAAATACAGCCAGTAAACCAGTAAAGAGGGAGTGGAGGGCAGGGCTGAGCCATGCTCTGTGTGTCTCATAGACACACGGAGGCAGTTCAGGAGTGAGCAAACACAAGTGCCCCCAGAGCAAACAGTTTGCTCTGGAGGCATTCAGCAGGGGGGAGGGGCCAGGAGAACCAGCAGGGAACCCGAGAAAAGGAGGATTGGGACTGCTCTGTGCAAAACCATTGCACAGAGCAGGTAAGTATGACATGTTTGTTTGTTTGTTTGTTTGTTTTTTTTAAAAGTTAACCTTTGGTACCACTTTAAGTACATCCCATATACAGATCACTGGGTATATCCGGTGTAAATCAAATTAATAAATCATAAACTAGAGAAATAGCCTTTAATTCCAGTAGCACAAACCAAGCCTTTCCAACCCTGACTGTGGCTTTATCTGTGCTAGAGTTTGTAGTGGCTAATATTTTTGGATTCCTTTATCCTGCCCAGTTTAAAATAAACATATATCCAAAAATCTTCTTATTTTTTTTTTTCAGACCAAAGAATCTTAGCCAGAGTCAAGGCCAACAAGATAAATCTGAGCCCAGATTTGTTTTGGCAGGTAAGATTTTCCATCCTGCCTTTTTACCATTAGGTTTGATCTTTTAAAAATTGACTTCATCTGAGACACCGATAAATTCAGAGATGGTAGATGCAAAGTGGCAGCCTAGCCTATTGTTTCGACCCATTGAAAAAGCATTGAAGTGTTAAAAGCTTGTTGTACATCACAATACCGCAATGACCTGGCTCTACAAGCCAACCTAAAATGCTTACATTGCATAGAAATGTCTTTCCTTGAACTCAATATTATTTAATATTTCCACAAAGCCTCAGCTTGCTATATCCATTTATTTTACAAATGGCAACTATAAAAAGCAGCAGCTTGCCTTGAATCATATATTAAATCCCTGACTGCGCCCGTGTCAGGACAAGAGCTCAGAATTGCGAAGTTTTCAATAGGCATCAATCAGTTAGTAGAGTCTGATGAAGTAATGTGCTTTCTACACACACAAGTGGGTGGAATATAATATCACTGATGAATACAAAAGGGAGTCTGATGCTCTGACCTCAAGAACTGTATTTTTCATACATTTTGTAAAGGAATACCACTATATGATGGATATATTGGTGTATAAATAATATTTTCAAAAGAAATGGTTCTGGTGGGGTGGGACGGAAAAACCAACTAAAACGTTCCAATTTTACTTTATGTACTATGCTGAAACTTTCCCATCCCAATGCTTATAATTTTGCAATGCTGGCATAACTGACATGACGAGCTATTTTGGACTTGACCTGATAAAACTACAGTAGACTACAAAAATATTGCAGGCTGTAGTGAATTTTCAAATATAAATGGTAAACCACTCAAAAAATGATAAATCAAAAATACAGTGGGTGACAGTAGCAACTAACTATGTGATATAACCATAGTAAAACATATAATAAATAGAGTTGAGCGGACACCTGGATGTCCGTGTTCGGCGGGTTCGGCCGAACTTGAAAAAAAAGTCTGGGTCCGTGTCCCGGACTTTTTCCGAACTTTACCCGGACACCGAACCCCATTGAAGTTAATGGGGACCCGAACTTTCAGGCACTAAAATGGCTCTATAACACCAATGGAAAGGGCTAGAGTGCTGCAAATGGCAGCAAAACGTAGTTAAGAGCATGGCAAGTGCTCTTAAAAAAAATTCCCCTTTAAATTAATTTTTTAATAGCAGATTAGAACAGCAATCTGTAGTGAAATATAGCTGAACGCTGCACACAACAGACTGATAACAATATATTTTTTCTCCCTCCTCCTCAGTGGGCTCAAGTGAGGGCAAAAAGATTGTTCACTGCACCATCCCCCACACAGCAAAATCGATGTAGAAGACTGACCCTGCCTAATCTCCAGCCTCACCCTAAAATGCTCTAATAACTTTCCCTGCCTGCACTCCAACCTGTCCCTGCATTCTTTTCGGACACAATTTTTCACAGAATCACTGTCTGTCCCTAATCAGCAGCCAGCACGTATGATGTGTGCTCTGTCCCTAAACTACAGCAGAATGACCCGGCGCGCTGGGGCTCTCGAACTTATAAAGACATGGTCACATGCTTCAGATGGCCAATCACAGCTACTAATACAATAGTAGGCATGGCTGTGATGGCGCACACCAGTTAAACGCTTGTTGATTGGCTGTTGAAAGCCCGCCATTAAAAGCGCGCCATTACATACAAAACAGGAAATAAAATGACCGAACACGGATTTTAAACCCGAACATACAGTAAAGTTTTCGGGTCCGTGTTCGGGTAACAAAAATCCAATTATTCGGTACGAACACGAATCATACAGTCCGTGTTCACTCAACACTAATAATAAACAAAAAAGGTCCACTAATCTGAATAAACCATCAAAATTGTGAAATTGTAAAAACAAATTATATTGAAAACAACGTACATCAATGTGATGATCTTATACAGTAACAAGCAATATAATGGTAATTATATCCCATTATAAATAGTAATCATTTCTGGGGAAAAAAAGAGTCCACGTGAATTGTGTATATACAGATCCAGAAAGGAGATGCCTCAAAAAAGTTCCATCATCAAAGACAAAAGAATCCTCCTGTGACACCCAGCACCTAGTAATAGGGACGCTTACCAGATATAATGGACTATTTCTAGAATGGTCAAACCAACCTCTGCAGGGGAATATAATAGGGTCTTCTATTAACACTAGAACATGCTGGAGTTAGAGGAATTCTTCCAATGGAGTCAGACTCCCGTTATGATGTCCCAGTCAGCCATGACCATGTAGGGTTGATATATAGAAAGAGAGCTCAATTGTGTAATATTGTATGAACTAATTTATTAAAAAGCCAAAAGACTACTAACAATGCATAGAAACAACATGAGCCTTTATGAAACATTTGTTTGCTGGCAAACAAATACAGGAACACCCTCACGTCCGGGGTCAGGTAGAACGTGATGAAATTGCAGAACTGGTAGAATTGATTCCCATAGCCCGCTCTGAAGCTACAGAGGTGCAAAGGATCATGGAGTGATAGGACATGTAGTATCAGGACCAAGCTCACCATCTGATGCTGCTTGGTCCTGATACTACATGCTATGTTTTTGTGTTGTGACAGAAGGACTCCTCCACTGAAAGAATACACTGATCAATGCTGCAGCCAATGGCCGCAGACCACTAATCAAAGGAAATTTTACAGCAGGACCGTTCTACAGAAGCCAGTCTAACAATCAGCTTCTGTCGAGGGAGGAAAGATCACACACAGATCAAAAATTGGCTAATTAAGAATTTCAATCTGTGTGTGCTCAGCTTAAAGCGGAGTTTCGGGCACAGAAATTATTTTTTGCTGAACATACCCCCGGGACAGTCAGGGCTAGCACATTCCACAATGGCTAGCCTCTGATCTGTCCCGGTTCGCACTTACCTTTTAGAAGAAATACTTACTTAGAAAATTTCTTCCACAGCGTTTCCATCTCTGTTGTGGGCAGCTGAAGCCTGCGCGGTCCTCTTCTCTGTCTTCTTCCGCGTCTTCGTGTCCCAGAATGCACTGCACCGGCCCCTCTCGTCACTTCCGGTGCGGCGCCGCATTCCTAAACAGCTTTTGGGCATGCCCAGAAGCTGTTTAGCAGGGGAATGCGGCGTCGCCCGGAAATGACGAGCGGGGCCGGTGCCGTCGCATTGATTCCTGGGAGCTATGACGTTTAGCTCCCAGGAATCATTGTGAGGCAGGAAGTGACGGGGTGAGCCTCGGCTCCGAGGGAGGAAGCAGTCAGAGGTGAGTATTTATGATCTTCAATAAAAAGGTGAGTAAACAAAAAAAATAAAAATAACTATCCAATTCCTTTTCAGGTGAGCTCTACCTAGCGGAGGGGCACAAAAACAAAAATCGTTTTTGTGCCCGGAACTCCGCTTTAAGGAGACATTTCTTTAACTACTTTCTTCCCGCCCACCGTCAACTGATGGTGGAGCGGTGCAGCTCTCGTACTGGGAGGACGTCATATGACGGCAACCCAAAACGGCCGCTCTCGGTGGCGATCGCAGCCATGCCGTGTTCCTAGGACACAGCATGACCTCGATCCCGATAAAGAGCCAATGACATGGCTCTTTACCCATGTTATCAGCTGTGTCCAATCACAGCTGGTCACATGTAAATGAGTAGGTGGCGTTTATCGGTACTTCTCGCCTCACACTGTCAGAGTGTGTGGCAAGGAGAGCTGATCAGCGGCTCCTCCTCAAAGGGGAGTCCAGGGCAGGTAATCAGGGCACTGATCATCAGTGCCCTGATTACAGTAAAGAAAAAACAATGCCCATACGTGAGGCCCATCAGTGACACCATTCAGTGACCCCAATTAGTGCCCACAGTGACCTCAATCAGTTCCCATAGTGACCTCAATCAGTGCCCATTAGTGATGCTAGTCAGTGCCCATCAGTGCCTGCTCATCTGTGCTGCCCATCAGTGCCACCCACCAGTGCCACCTATCAGTGCCCATCAGTACCACCTATCAGTGCACATCAGTGCCGCCTATCAGTGCTCATCAGTCCCTCCTATCAGTGCCATATATTAGTGCCCATCAGTATGGTAGATTAGTGCCTCCTCATCAGTGCCACCTCATCAGTGCCCATAAGTGCCACCTCATCAGTGCCCATCAGTGCAGTCTATCAGTGCCCACCAGTATCGCCTCATCAGCGCACACCAGTGAAGGAGTGAAGGAGAAACCTTACTTATTTACAAAATTGACTGACAGAAATTAAGAAAAAGTTTTTTTTTTTTTTAAATGTTCTGTCTTTTTTCTTTTTCTTTTAAGTAAAAAACCCAGCGGTATTTAAATACCACCAAAAGAAAGCTCTATTTTTGTGAAAAAAATTATAAAAATGTAATTTGGGTACAGCATTGCATGACCGTGAAATTGTCATTCAAAGTGTAACAACGCTGAAAGCTGAAAATTGGCCTGGGCAGGAAGTGGGTGAAAGTGGCCAGTATTGAAGTAGTTAAGGGATATTGTCTGGGTTTATATTGTAAAAAAAAATAGTGAAAAGGTAAATTTTTAATTTGATATTTTGATATTTGTGTTTAAAGTCTTGTAATACCTACCTAAATGTCCGAGCTCTCCAAGCTCCAGGGGTACTGTAGGGTGGAGGTGAACGACCGCTGATGCTGATACTGTTGCAGATGAGCTATTCGTTCTCTTTACTGATTGTATATTCCGTGTGCAGGAGCACTTAGAACCCTACTTTTTCCGCAGCAAGCTTGAGGTGTTAATATTCAATGTTTTTTACCTATGTGTTTTCTTTTTGTGTATAGCGAGTCGGGAGGGTCTGTTTTTTTACGTCTTTCAAAACGAAAAAATAATAAAATGAATCTGAAAAAAAAAAGGATTGTCGTAACCCACATTGCCCCGCACACATGCACAAACATGTGTATGTAAACTATGGTCGCACCACACATGTCACAGTAAGAAAATCATTCTAGCACAAGCTACTGTTTAACTCTCAACTGATGAACTGTAAAAGCTTTAAAAGCGTCACCTATGGAGATTTTTTTGGGTACCATAGTTTTTTGTGATATCACGGGCGCACACAATTTTAAGACATGGCCTGTTTGGTATCTATTTTCTCAGCGCAACCGCATCTTTTATATTTTACAAAAAAAAATGAGCGGTATATTGTTTGTGTTCTTGCACTAAAAATTTTTCTCTGAAACTTTGCATTTAGTAAACAGTTATGCGAATACCGTGTGACATAAACATTTGCAACTATCATCTTTTTTATTCTACAGGGCCTCTGCTTTCAGAAAATATATAATGTTCTGGGGGTTTACGTAATTGTATTGCCAAAAAAGTGTGCAAAAAAAGGGAAAATTTGCTCTAGAGCTGAACTGGTTTAAGTGTTTGTAAAGGCCGAAGGTGCATTCTATGCATAAAGGTAAAAAACCTTCAGTGTGCTGCCCCCCCCCCCCCCCCCTTAATACTCACCTGAGTCTCATCTTGATCACGCGATGTCCATGGGAGCCTCAGCTGTCCCGGGTCTCTCTCTCCTCATGGGATGAGAAACAGCAGTGGGAGCCATTGCCTCCTCTGTTGTTAATCACAGCCATTGAGCCAATGAGGAGAGAGTGAGCATGCACCAGTGCCCCCATAGCAAGCAGCTTGCTATTGGGTGCACTGATCAAGGGGAAAGGAGCCAGGAGTGTCAGTGGAAGACCCGGGAAGAAGAGGATTAGAGCTGCTCTGTGCAAAACCATTGCACAGAGCAGATAAGTAAAACATGTTTGTTTGTTTTTTTTTTTTCTATTTTAATGCCAAAACATTAACCACTTCTGGACCGGAAGGATTTTCCCCCTTAATGACCAGGCCATTTTTTGCGATTCGCCACTGTGTTATTTTAACGGAAAATTGCGCAGTCGTGCGACACTGTACAGAAATAAAATTGATGTCCTTTTTCCCACAAATGGAGCTTTTTTTGGTGGTATTTGATCACCTCTGCGATTTTTATTTTTTGCGCTATAAACAAAAAGAGAGCAACAATTCTTTTTCACATTCTGCTATATAACATTATAAAAAAAAAAAAAAAACTTAAAAATCTAAATTTTTCATCCTTTTAGATCAATTTGTATTCTGCTACATATTTTTTGTTTAAAAAAATTGCAATAAGCATATTTTGATTGGTTTGAACAAAAGTTATCGTGTCTACAAACTAGGGGAATGATGTATGTCATTTTTATTTATTTATTTTTTACTAGTAATGGTGGCAATCTGCCATTTTTATAGGGACTGCGACATTGCGGCGGACAGATCGGACCCCTAACTGACATTTTTGACACTTTTGGGGGGACCAGGGACATTATTACAGTAATCAGTGCTAAAAATATGCACTGTTACTGTAATAATGACATTGGTAGGGAAAGGGTTATCACAGTGGTGATCAAAGATTTAAGTGTGAGTCTAGGGGAGTGTTTTCTAACTGTATGGGGGATGGGCTTGTGAAATGATCATAGAGACCTGTGTTCCTATATAGAAGGATCGCAGGCGCTCTGTGATCATTTCAGAGAGAACAACGGTCAGCTGTGTTTACAACAGATGTCCGTCCTTCTCTCTCAGTGGGGAGCAATCGAGGGGTGCCCGGCGGCAATCACGGTCGCCAGCCCTGTGGATTGGCATCCCCATAGTGGGGGTGGGAGCGCCCTGCCGGTGGCGCAAACTCACCTCCCAGCACCTCACAGGCAACCAAAGTAGGGCTACGTCGGTTCGCGCAGGAGAGCCAACCTGCTGCAGTAAATGTGCGGCAGGCGGTCGGGAAGCATCACTTTAAGTAGGACTCTGCAGCATATACAGTATATAATGAAGTGCAGGAGCTATAGTACTCAGGGCCGGGATAAAGGGTGGGCAGGAGGGGTGGCTGCCCTGGGCACTGTGGTATTATGTGAGATGGAGGGGCACCAGGAGGAGATTGGGGGAGGGGATTTGGGGGAAGCAGGGGGTAAGAATTGTTATAGGAGGGGAAATTTGAGGGAGCGTGCTAGGAAAGGTGATTTGGGGGAATTTGTGTTGGGGGGGGGGGGGATTTGTGTGTGAAGTGGCGATTTGGGGTGTTTGTGCTAGAAGAGGTGATATGGTAGAGGGGGAAGAGATTTTGCTAGGAGGGGATTTTTTTTCTAAGGAATATGCACCAGTAGGGATGAATGGGGGACATTTGGGGGGAAGGGAAGATTTGTGCTACGAGGAGGGGGGGTTTGGAGAGGGGGGAGAGGATGTGTACCGGGAGGGGAAATATGAGGAGTTGAGTATTTGTGCTAGGAGTGTTTTTTTTTTTTTGGGGGGGGGGCTGTGCTGGGGGGATTTGGGAAAGAGAGGATTTGAGCTGGGGGGGGTGGGGCTAAAGATATGTGCCGGGAGGGGGATTTTAGCAGGGGGGCAGATTTGTCCTAGGAGGAGGGGGAATTTATACTTACGTGGTAAGCATGCAGATAAGTGCTCAGCTTTTTTTGGAGGGGGGGGGGATTTTTGCTAACACCTAATGCTCATACTTTGGGGGGGCGCAGTTCGGCATGTCCGCCCTGGGCTCTAGATGGCCTTGTCCTGGCACTGATAGTACTGCATTCCACCAACAAGGCAACAAGTAGAAAAGCTTGTTGATTTCATGCAACTCCATTTTAGGCATATTTTATAGCAAAAATCAGAAACTTCTAGAAGACTGGGAAAGCAAAACCTTTACTTGTTTTTGTGTTGATTCGATCCATAATGATTTTATGTAAACTTTATTTTTACTGTGGATAAACGAAAATATCTCTGAAGTACATATCTGAAGAGTTTTCTTTTAAACCCACCACAGGAATAAACTAAACATAAAAGAAAAGTAACAAACCGAAAGCATGGAGCATTGCTGAATATTGACTTGGGTGTCCATTAAAGTTATTGTAAATCCAATTGTGTGTGTTCCAAGGGAGAAGTAGACTTTGCTTTATTACCCCAATGCCCTTCATGGGATTGCTAGCATTAAATAAATCCAGTTCAGATGAACCACAGATGTAACATTAAAGAAAGTATTTTAACTGTGTTTATGTGTAGTTATTTCTTGTCATAAATAATGCATTATCCTTTCAGTGATCCTTGTAAAAAGTCAAGTACTGTTAAAAGGTCATAGTTTGTAAATTTGCTCTTACAAATAAAACAACACGTTTAACTACTATTGATATTTGTGTTCTAATTATTCAACGGTTGTTGCCAGAGGCAAAGATTTAGTACAATATTTTCAGACACTATCTTTAAAATACATTTTTAAACAGATGTAGCAAATTCAGTTTAACCACTTGTGGACCACCAGCCTGCAATGTACTGTGGATGGGCGGCCCGCATAGTAGACATGTGTGGTTCGTTTAATTCCTAATTGTAATTCGAACACATTTCTTGTTATTTGTAAATTCGGAATTTAAATTAATCTGAAATAACTAAACTAAATTTCGGACAAAATTAGAATTAGAATACGTTTTCTAATCGAATTTCAATAGTTTTCGGATTCAATTTATTTTTTGAATTTCCAGACAGAATAAAATAGATTAGACAATAAAAGGATTGAATAGAAATGAATATAATATAATAGAAAATAATAGAATAGAAAATAAAAGAATAGAATAGAATAGAGTAAAAGAAAATAAAAGAATAGAATAGAATAGAGTAAAAGAATAGAAAATAAAAGAATAGAATAGAATAGAGTAAAACAGAACAGAATAGAAAATAAAGGGATAGAATAGAATAGAGTAAAATAATAGAAAATAAAAGAATAGAATAGAGTAAAACAGAACAGAACACAAAATAAAAGAATAGAAAACAAAGGTATAGAATAGAAAATAAAATAAAAGAATATAATAGAGTAAAACAGAACAAAATAGAATAGAAATTAAAAGAACAGAATACAATAGAATAGAAAATAAAGGAATAAAATAGAATAAAATAGAACAGAATAGAATAGAATAGAAAAGAAAAAAAAATGTAACCTTCTTCTGAAATCCAAATTTAAATTAGAATAAATTTAAATGTGAATACAATAGAAATGAATATAAAAAAAATAAATAAAAAAGAATAGAAGAGAGAAATAAAAAATAATAGAGTAAAATAGAAACAAAAAAGAAAGAATATAACCTTCTTCCCGAAATTCAAATTTTCGAATGGAATAAATTTGAATTTGAATAGAATAGAAAATAAAATAATAGAATAGAAAAGAATACAGTGGAATAAAAAATAAAAAAGAATAGAAAGAATATAATATAACTGTTTTCCGAAATTCTAATTTTTAATAGAAAAGAATAAAATATAATAGAAAAGGAAAAAATAGAACAGAAAAAAAAAAAAAAAAACGATAATAATGAAAAAGGCACGAATGGCATCTGGAATCACTTTTGAGGGAGTAACTCTACAGATATACGCAGATCTGGCTGTTGAAACACTAGCAAGAAGAAGGCTCCTGAAACCATTGAGAGAGCACATGCGCTTCGCTAATATTCAATATTGGTGGGGATTCCCTTCCTGCCTCAAAGGGACAAAAGATGGAGGTATGGCAGTACTAAGATTCCCAGAAGACCTACAAGACTTTTGTAGCAAGGTAGACCTTCCTCCTCCAGTTCTCCCTGGGTGGGAGGAAATTGGGGACAAATCACCCCCTTTAGGTAATGGGCAGGGGTCTCGAGATAATGGAGGTAGAGAATGAAGATGAGAAGAAGATAACAAAGGGACCTTTTATCTCTGCCAAGCAAAGATACGAAACAGAAATCTGTAGTAAAAAGCAGCACACATTACACATTGTTAGGCACCCTTTTATCACCCTAGATGTCAACCCCTTCCCAGCCGCTATCATTAGTACAGTGACAGTGAATTAAATTTCACTGATCCCTGTATCAGTTTCACTGGTGATGTCAGTTGCAGTTAGTCAGTTACCCCCCCCCCCCCCCAGTCAGTTTGTTTTAGATTTCCTGATGCACTATCACTTTTTCATTATAAGTCGCTGATTACCTTCCTCCAGTTCTAAGTGGCGGTTCACACTGAAGCGGCACGACTTCGGGGGCGACCTGTGAAGTCGCGTGCAGCGCGACTTTGGCGCGACTTGCACGGACTTCACAGAATTAATGTCTATGCAAGTCGCTCTAGGTCGCCCCGAAGTAGTACAGGAACCTTTTTCTAAGTCGGAGCGACTTGTGTCGCTCCTATTAGAACGATTCCTGTACCACACAACGGACCGTGACGGACTGCGACTTGTCAGGCTGGCAAGTCGCCTGACAAGTCGTACTAGTGTGAACCGGCACTAATGCTTACATGTCCATTGTAGGAACTTTTGGACGTTGGTTAGAATGAGCTGGTACCAGGACCTGCACTGTGTTTTCTGATACCTTTCTTTCGTAACCAGCATTAACATTTGTAGCAATCTAAGCTACAGCAGCTCTCCTATTAGATGGGGCTACATGGGCCAGCCTTCCCTCCCCACATACATCAATGATGCTTGGCCACCTATGACCCTGTTGCCAGTTTGCCGGTTTTCTTTCCTTGGATCACTTTTGGTAGGTCCTGACCACTGTAGACAGGGAACATACCACAAGAGTTGCAGCTTTGGTGATGTTCTGACCCAGCCCTCTAACCATTACAATGTGGCCCTTGTCAAAGTCACTCAAACCCTTATGCTTGCCCATTCTTTCTGCTTTCAATACATTAAATTCAGGTACAACATGTTCATTAGCTTCTTAATACCACCCACTTTCAGATACTATTGTAGCGAGATAATCAATGTTATTCACTTTACCTCTCGGTGGTCATGTTATGGCTGATCGGTGTAGGTTTCATTGAGGTTATGTCATGAAAGGGTTAAGAAATATATTTCACTTTTATGGTTCTGTAGATATCTACCGCAATATTTTGTTTTCACAGAGTTGAAAAAAAATGGATACACAAATCTCATGACCAAAATAAAGTCATAATGTTTTCTGGGATTTATTATTTTTATTTTCCCTATGACCACATGGAGTGGCTTGTGGGAGTTTCACATCAGATACCTGGCATTAGTTATTTATATGACGCTGTTTGGGTTTTTTCTTTACAAAGTCTTTCTTTGTACATTTCCTACGCATCAATGTTCTTTTGATCTAGGATAAAATCCTGGAAATGCCATATGTCTTTAAAATTCACAACTAAAATAAACGTACCTTTATCTCATCGTCTCATAGGTGCAAAAGCCTTGTAACACTGACTTCAGTCCACAAAATCTCTCTCTCTCTTAGATGTATAGAATAGATATAAATGTAAATATGACGGTGAAATATAATATATATATATATATATATATATATATATATATATATATATATATATATATATATATATATGAATATATATATATATATATATATTATATATATTTATTTATATATTTATATATATACAGTATATATATACTTTATTACCAAAAGTATTGGGACGCCTGCCTTTACACACACATGAACTTTAATGGCATCCCAGTCTTAGTCCGTAGGGTTCAATGTTGAGTTGGCCCACCCTTTGCAGCTAAAACAACTTCAACTCTTCTAGGAAGGCTGTCCACAAGGTTTAGGAGTGTGTCTATAGGAATGTTTGACCATTCTTCCAGAAGCGCATTTGTGAGGTCAGGCACTGACGTTGGATGAGAAGGCTTGGCTCGCAGTCTCTGCTCTAATTTATCCCAAAGGTGTTCTATTGGGTTGAGGTCAGGACTATGTGCAGGCAAGTCAAGTTCCTCCACCCCAAACTTGCTAATTTATGTCTTCATGAACCTTGCATTGTGCACTTGTGCAAAGTCATGTTGGAATAGGAAGGGGTCATCCCTAAACTGTTCCCACAAAGCTGGGAGCATGAAATTGCCTAAATTGTCTTGGTATGTTGATGCCTTAAGATTTCCCTTCACTGGAACTTTAGGACCAAGCTGAACCCCTGAAAAACAACCTGACATTATAATCCCCCCCTCCACTAAGTGATTTGGACCAGTGCACACAGGTCCATAAAGACATGGATGAGCAAGTTTGGGGTGAAGGAATTTTACTGGCCTGCACAGAGTCCTGACCTCAACTTGATAGAACACCTTTGGGATGAATTAGTGAGCAGACTGAGATCCAGGCCTTCTCTCCAACATCTGTGCCTGACCTCACAAATGCGCTTCAGGAAGAATGGTCAACCATTCCCATTATAGACACACTCCTAAACCTTGTGGACAGCCTTCCCAGAAGAGTTGAAGCTGTTATATCTGCAAAGGGTGGGCCAACTCAATATTAAACCCTACGGACTAAGACTGGGATGCCATCAAAGTTCATGTGTGTGTGTGTGCAAAGGCAGGTGTCCCAATACTTTTGGTAATATAGTGTGTGTATATATATATATATATATATATATATATATATATATATATATACACACTGCTCAAAAATGTTAAAGGAACACTTTGAAAAAACATCAGATCTTAATGGGGAAAAATATCATGCTGGATATCTATACTGATATGGACGGGGTAATGTGTTAGGAACGAAAGGATGTGACAGCATTTGATGGAAATGAAAATTATCAACCTACAGAGGGCTGAATTCAAAGACACCCCAAAATCAAAGTGAAAACAATTATGGTACTCAGTAGTTTGTATGGCCCCCCACATGCTTGTATGCATGCCTGACAATGACAGATGGGGTCCTGGGGTATTTACTCCCAGATCTGCTCCAGAGCATCACTGAGCTACTGAACAGACTTAGGTGCAAGCTGGTGGCGTCGGATGGACCGAAACATAATGTCCCGGAGTTATTCTATTGGATTTAGGTCAGGAGAGCGTGAAGGCCATTCTATGGTATCAATTCCTTTATCCTCGAGAAATAGGCTGCATACTCTCGCCACATGAGGCCGGGCATTGTCGTGCACCAGGAGGAACCCAAGACCCACTGCACCAGCATAGGGTCTGACTATGGGTCCAAGGATTTCATCCTGATACCTAATTGCAGTTAGGGTGCCATTGTCTATCCTGTAGAGGTCTGTGCGTCCCTCCAATGATATGCCTCCCCAGACCATCACTGACCCACCACCAAACCGGTCATGGTGAATAAGGATGATCGAACTTTTGAAAAGTTCGGTTCGGCCAGAACATCCGAACTTCCCGAAAGTTCGGCCCGGATTTCAGAACCCCATTGAAATCAATGGGACCCGAACTTCGGTAATCAAAAAACACCATTTTGAAGCCCCAAAACCCAATAAATGCCCCTAAAAAGTTCCTAGGGTCATGCCCCATTAACTATTAATCACACAAAAAAAAGTTCTTAAAAATTGTCATTTTTGATAAAAAAGCCAATTATTGAAAAAAAAAAAAAGAGAGATTTTATTTTGACTTTGGATTTAGTATCTGGGGGGTCTAAAAGGTGTGCATGTGAAGTTTCAGCTCTGTAGCATGTCCAAAAAATGCCAGCAAAAACACACCTGGGCATTTTTTTTTTGACGCTAGCATTTTTTTGGCATTTTTTGGGGTTCTTTTGAGGCAGGCAAAACATCTGAACTTGTGCACAGTACCACTATACACAAGTTCAGATGTTTTTCCTGACTGCAAAGATCCCAAAAAAATGCTTTCTATTAAACCGGCAAGGTGTTACAGGAGCGGAGCCAACCCCCTGTCAGAAAGTTTTCTAATACAAACAATCTTTTTTTTTTCTGGTTCTGGACATGCTACAGAGCTGAAACTTCACATGTACACATTTTAGACCCACCAGATCTGAAATCCAAAGTAAAAAATCAAAAAATCTCTTTTTTTTTTTTAATTTTTTCAATAATTGGCTTTTTTTTATCAAAAATGACAATTTTTAAGAACTTTTTTGTGTGATTTTGTGTCTGGGGGGTCTAAAAGGTGTACCTGTGAAGTTTCAGCTCTGTAGCATGTCCAGAACCATAAAAAAAAGGATTGTTTGTATTAGAAAACTTTCTGACAGGGGGTTGGCTCCGCTCCTGTAACACCTTGCCGGTTTAATAGAAGGCATTTTTTTGGGATCTTTGCAGTCAGGAAAAACATCTGAACTTGTGTATAGTGGTACTGTGCACAAGTTCAGATGTTTTGCCTGCCTCCAAAACCCCCCAAAAAATGCCAGCAAAAACACACCTGGGCATTTTTTTTTTACGCTAGCGTTTTTTTGGCATTTTTTTGGGTTCTTTTGAGGCAGGCAAAACATCTGAACATGTGTATAGGGGGTATATATAGACATATATGTCTGAATATATACACACCTAGACATATATAGGTGTGATAGTAGCAGAAATATATTACTGTAAATGATTTCATTAGCGCAAGCATTTATTTCCGCTACTATCATACCTATATATGTCTAGGGGTATATATTCAGACATATATGTCTATATATACCCCCTATACACATGTTCAGATGTCATGTCTGACATCAAACATGTCCTCAAAAAAGCACTGGCAGTGGCATCCCCTGCAGCATAAAAAATGCTTGGCTGGTGAGAAGCCATATGCCTGTCCCGAAGCTATTCAGAGAAATGATCATTTCTCTATAGCGGTCACCCTGCTATGGAAGGGTTTTGTCACCCTGCTATAGCAGTCACTGCCAGTTAACCCTACACTACACTACGGTCCCCTGACACTTAGCACTTTCCCTACAGAAACTACATTTTTGAAGCTAACTAAAGTGTAAAGGAGCACTCTAACTACACTAGATATCCCTTTCCTGACACTAATAAATAGCTAAATGACACTTTTCAAGTAAAATTAACAGAACTGCTTCCACTCTCTTCCATGTCCAGTATAACAATGCTAGGAATATGGCGGGGGCGATCTTATATACTGGGGGGCGTATTCACTAATGATTGGTCTAGGGACCCCCTAGTCACTCCAATCACATTCCTAGCATTCTCCTGCCCCCTCAATTGGCTTTTGCTAATGGTTCTGGTCCAATCACGGGCTTTTAAAGCCCATTTCCTGAAGCATTGCATTTTGGGCGGTTCTGGTTGCCGAATTCCGAACTTTTTGGGCAAAAAGTTCTAAATTCGGCCGAACCTCGAACATCCAATGTTCGGGCCGAACCGATGGTGGACCCGAACCGTTCGATCATCTCTAATGGTGAACGATATTACAGGCAGCATAAGGTTCTCCATGGCTTCTCCAGACTCTTTCACATCTGTCACTATGTGCTCAGGGTGAACCTGCTCTCATCTGTAAAAAGCCCAGGGTGCCAGTGGCAGATCTGCCAATTCTGGTGTTCAATGGCAAATGCTAATCGAGCTCCACGGTGCCGGACAGTGAGCACAGGGCCCACTAGAGGACGCAGGGCCCTCAGGCAACCCTCATGAAGTGTGTTTCTAAATGTTTGGTCAAAGACCAACCAGTGGCCTACTGAAGGTCATTTTGTAGGGCTCTGGCAGTGTTCATCCTGTTCCTTCTTCCACAAAGGAGCAAATATTGGTTCTGCTGATGGGTTAAGGACCCTCTACGGCCCCCTCCAGCTCTCCTAGCGTAACTGCTTGTCTCCTGGAACCTCCTCCATGCTCTTTAGACTGTGCTAAGAGACACAGCAAATCTTCTGGCAATGGCACAATTTGATGTGCCATGCTGGAGGAGTTGGACTGCCTGTGCAACCTCTATAGGGTCCAGGTATCGCCTCATGCTACCAGTAATGACACTGACCCTAGCCAAATGCAAAACTATTGAAAAACTGTCAGAAAAAGATGAGTAGGAAAAAAAAATGTTAGTGACCTCCATCTGTAAATTCCTGTTTTGAGGCTGTCTCATTGTTGCCCATCTATTGCACCTGTTGTTCATTTTATTAATGCTAAAGCAGCTGAAACTGATTAACAACCCCATCTGCTACTTAACTGTCCAGATCAATATCCCAGGAGTTTCATTGACTTGATGTGATACCCTGATTAAAAAGTGTTTTTTTTTTCAGTAGGTCCTACTAACGAAGCCCAATGAGTGGGTGACACATGGATAGGAGGGAGGAGCCGAGCCTGTGATGTCATGCAGCCACAGAGATCTGTGTGGAGTGGTGAGCAGACGAATGTGAATGTGATTACAAGTGCTTTTTATTTTATATTTTGTAAGTGTATTTTATGGGGGCTTTTAACCACTTGCCGACTGCCGTCAGTAGATTTACTGCGGCAGTCAGCCCCTCACAGGCAGGTCTACGTCGCTAGCCTGTGAGGCTCTGGGGAGCGAGCACGCGCCGCCGGAGGCGCGCTTCCGCTCCCTCGCGGTCACGGATACCCTCCCCCCCCCCCCCGCGCGCGTGACCGTCGGTGAAGAGGGAGAAAGGCAGGCGGCTGATGTAAACAAGCCGTCTGTCATTCTCCCCTGTGTAGAAACAATGATCATACAGTTCTACTATGTAGGACCGTTGATCATTGTTCCTACAGCTCAAGCCACAGCCAATCACAGTTAGAATCACGCCCCTAGGGACACACATAACCCCTCCCTCTCAAATAAAGTTAAACCCTTCACTGCCAGTGTAATTTTACAGTAACAGTGCATATTTTTAGCACTGATTACTGTAGAAATGTCACTGGTAACCCCAAAAGTGTCAAAAATGTCAGTCAAGGGTCCGATCTGTCCGCCGCAATGTCGCAGTCCCGCAAAAAAAATCGCAGATCGCCGCCATTACGCGTTAAACAAAAAAACAACAAAAATGACAAAAATCTTTCCCTTTGTTAGTAAACGCGATAACTTATGCGCAAACCAATCAAAATACGCTTTTTGTGATTTTTTTTACCAAACATATGTAGCATAAAACAAATTGGCCGAAAATGTTAAAAAATTTTGATTTTTACATTTTTTAGGGGGAATTTCATATAAAAAAATGTGAAAAATATTGTTATTTTTGCAAAATTGACGCTCTTTTTTTGTTTATAGCGCATGATCAAAAAATCGCACAGGTGATCAAATACCACCAAAAGAAAGCTCTGTTTGTGGGAAAAAAAGGACGTCAAATTCGTTTAGGTACAGCGTTGCACGACCGCGCAATTGTCCATTAAAGTCACGCAGTGCCGAATCGCAAAATACCCCCTGGTCAGGAAGGGGGTAAAATCTTCCGGGGCTTAAGTGGTTAATAAACTTTGTTCTAATGGAGAGCACTATGTAGTCTTTCTTTGTATTTGCATGAGGTTCGCAGAGCAGTAAGAGGAGCTTGCAGAGCCGGATGCCAGGAGAGGAGATCATAGCAGGAGATTGCAGGAATGTTTATATACAAAGCTGATTGATCTCATCTGTGAGGTGAGCAGGTTTTCCAGCCAGGGGTGGTGTGCACCTTTTGGTGTCATTAAGTGATTGAAGAACACTGCGGTGGATCACTCTTTATATAGCATTTTTGATTTACACATGGACTTTGTTTTTTTGGGGGGTAGTTTTATGTATTGTTTTATTTAAAAGGACTTTGATAGAAGACACACAATTTTTTAATATGTTTTTTATTATATTTTTTATTCTATTTCTTTTTATCATGATTTTTGATTGTGCTGCTTTGTAAGAATATTTTAATGGGAATGTTTGACCATTCTTCCAGAGGTGCATTTGTGAGGTCAGGCACTGATGTAGGAGGAGAAGGCCTGGCTCGCAGTCTCCGCTCCAAGTCATTCTAAAGGTGTTCTATTGGGTTGAGGTCAGGACTCTGTGCAGGCCAATCAAGTTCCTTTACCCTAAACTCACTTGTCTATGTCTTTATTGACCTTGCTTTGTGCACTGGTCCAAATCATTTGGTGGAGGGGGGATTATGGTGTGGGGTTGTTTTTCAGGGGTTGAGCTTGGCCCCTTAGTTCCAGTGAAGGGAACTCTTAAGGCATCAGCATAGCAATACATTTTTGACAATTTTCATGCTCCCAACTTTGGGGGAACAGTTTGGGGATGGCCCCTTCCTGTTCCAACATGACTGCGCACCAGTGCACAAAGCAAGGTCCATAAAGACATGGATGAGTGGTTTGGAGTGGAGGAACTCGATGGGCCTGCACAGAGTTCTGACCTGAACCCGATAGAACACCTTTGGGATGAAATAGAGCGGAGACTGTGAGCCAGGGTCTTCTCGTCTAACATCAGTGCCTGACCTCATAAATGCGCTAAACTTTGTGGACTGCCTTCCCAAAATAGTCGAAGCTGTTATAGCTGCAAAGGGTGGGTCAACTCAATATTGAACCCTACGAACTAAGACTGTGATGCCATTAAAGATCATGTGTGTATAAAGGCAGATGTCCCAATACTTTTGACAATATAGTGTATATACACAGTGTAATTATATATATATATATATATATATATATACATATATATATATATATATATATATATATATATATATATATATATAGTAGTTGAGGTTGAATAAAGAAAACAGTCCAGCCAGTTCAACCTGTGCAGGTGTGTGTGTGTCACACACACATATATATATAAAGGGTAGGGTAGCACTCAGTGTATGAGGCAAAGGTCCAGGTGCTCAATCACGAAGAACTCCATACAAATCCAAAACAAGTATAGCAAGTGGCTCTATACCTGTGGCGATCTTGGGTGGCCAGGTAAAAATGAAATACCGCATATTAATAATATGTGCTCTTCCATTCACTTAAATGGTGGAGCTTTAGGATCTTTTTCAATTTTCTATCTATCTCTTTTGTGTTAATAGCATGTTACATAGTTACATAGTAGGTGAGGTTGAATAAAGACAATAGTCCATCCAGTTCAACCTGTGTAGGTGTGTGTGGCTGTAATTATCTCACATAGCCCTGAATGTTCTGATCCTTGAGATGTACGTCTAAGAGTCTTTTGAAAGCCACCATACTACCCGCAGAAACCACCTCTTGTGGTAGAGAATTCCACAATCTTGTAGCCCTAACAGTAAAGAACCCCCCACGTTGCCTGAGGTTAAAACGCTTCTCCTCTAATCGCATTGTATGCCCTCGAGTCCTCATGCAATCCCTTCGACTGAACAGCTTTTTTTCTAAGCTGAGATCCCCATTCAGATATTTATAAATTGCTATCATGTCCCCCCTCAGGCGTCTCTTCTCCAGGGAGAATAAATCAAGCGATTGCAGACGCTCTTCATAATTAAGGTCCTCCAATCCCCTAATTAGTTTAGTTGCCCTTCTCTGGACTCTCTCCAGCTCCAACATATCCCTCCTGAGGACTGGCGACCAGAACTGGACAGAATACTCCAGATGCGGTCGGACCAGAGTTTTATAAAGTGGAAGGATTATAGTCTTATCTCTGGAATACATCCCTTTCTTTATGCATGCTAATATTCTGCTGGCTTTGGCAGCTGCCGCTTGACATTGCATGCTATTGCCTAATCTATCATCAACCAAGACTCCCAGATCTTTCTCCATTTTTGATTCCCCCAAGGGTTCCCCTCCTAACGTGTATTGTGCTTTTATGTTTTTAGTCCCCAAGTGCAAAACCTTACACTTCTCCACATTAAACCTCATTTGCCATGTCGTTGCCCACTCCGTTATTTTGTCCAGGTCATCCTGTAGGATATCTGCTTCATGCTGTGCTGTTATTGCCCTGCCTAATTTTGTGTCATCTGCAAAAACTGATATCGAACTACTAATCCAATCCTCAATGCTGTTTTATGAATAAATTGAACAAGGTTGGATTATAAAAATCTGTGACTACAGCTAAAATATATACACTTAAGTGAATGAGTCAGAGGGATAACTAATGAAAGCTCATTCAGATCACTCAAGCTTCCAAACCTAAAAATAAAATAGAATAAATACATTTTAGTTTCCCTAAATAAAACCATGATAGTTTCCACCTTTTTGATGTAATGTAATTTTTATCAACTCTAATTCGCCTTTCAGTATTATTTTGAGTTATGTATAAGGTCTGGAGTCTGAAATGTCGTGTTTGTAATGTTTCTGGAGGTGTACAATGTGCTCTGTACCTTGTAAGGCCCTTGATTGAATCCACAGTAGGTGCTCTCCATTGTATAGCTTCTTAAAACACCAATCTCTCGCCATACCACAACACGGGCTGTTGACTCGCGTGCCTTTTCCACTAAAAAGCTGCTGTTTCCCATTGAGAATGGAGGAGCAATCTTATCCAGAATTTTAGGTAAAGTCTGAAATTTAAAAAACAAATGTAATGCATGTAATAAAACATTGCTTTTTATATATAGTTAATATATTCACCTAAGCCACCTGTAAATAACCTACTTTGATTCAGATTTGTAGCCTATATTTTTCAGGACACTTTTCTCTACAGCAAAACCATGGACCCAATGATTATACTCAGGACTATATATTGCTCTTTGTTTTAGTTAGTAAATTTGAAATAATGCATTTGAAGATGTTGCATTTTCTAAGATCTTTAGAGGAGAGCTCTAGAAACGGCTGATTTGCAAGGTTTTTCAATTCCTTACTTCTGCGCTGTTAAGAGAGTGTATTGATCATTTGCTGTTCTATGCTATTCAAAACAGTTCTGCTAACAGATATTTGTAAGGGTCCTAGCTAAAAACAAGATGATCGCTCTTGCAGCTCTTTTCACCTTTAGCAAACACCTTATAAAGATGCATGTGGGTAGGTGCAGTGTGGTGCGGGAAGTAATTACACAGAGTCCGGTTGCAGGAGCAAGAGCTTTGTATTGAAATAAAGGCTCAATTGAACATACAACCCAATGGGAAAGCACCACGCCAGGGTAACACTCACAGTTCAGTACAATGCATGTCTGTATTCAGAGGGCAGAATACAGCCTGGCCGGTCCGGTCCGGTCCCAAACCATAGGCGTGCGCACAGGGTGTGCCAGGTGTGCCCAGGCACACCCTAATCACCCTGTGTGGCGTAGATTCCCCCTGTTTAAACCCCTGATATTTCACCAAAGCCCCCTATTGGGGCTCCTTAAAAATTTGTAAAAACAAAATAAAATTGTAAAAAAGAATAAAAAATAAAATAATACAAAAAAAAAAAAAAAAGAAACGACTGACACAAATCTCTGCCCTACTGATGCCTCCACTGCTCTGCTGACACTATATATACACATTCATAAAAACATATGTGTTTGAGCTTTGAGGTGCACACCCTAATGCGATAGGCTGTGCACACCTATGTCCCAAACGGGAGGCTTCATGCAGGATTGCGAGTCCCTGGCCTGTCCCTACTTATCTGTAAAGTTTCTCTGCCGGTATCACTTTCCCTGACAGATGGGTGCTCTTTCCCTACTCTAGCCACCTTGCAAAATGCATTCCAAACCCTGGGGGTAGGGACTTATAAAGACTCTACTGACACAAGATGGCTGCCAGAGGTCACCTGAATGCAGCATAGTCAACCAGAGCATTGCCCCCAGGGACAAGGAAATCATAGAGAAACCAAGCTGACCCAAGATGGCTGCCAGAGGTCCCCTGAATGCAGCATTGCCAACTGGAACGCAGCCCCCAGGGACCAGGAAATCATAGAAAAACCAAGTTTCTCCAGACTTCTTCTCCAGACTGTGGTACCACTCCAGTCAAGCTCCATCTACAGTGGAGAAAACAAACTTCACCTGCCTACATTCTTCATATGCTTGCACTGGTATTCCAGATTCCCCATGAATCAAAGCTCTGGGTTACTTGGTTTTAACAAGGAGGCCATTAACAAACAAGGGTAAACTAGGAAGTTGGGTCATATTAAACCAGGGGTGTCAAACTCAACTTCATCGAGGGCCGCATCAGCATTATGATTGCCCTCAAAGGGCGGGTTGCATCTGTAATACTAGATGTCCAGAGTATCCCAAACCCCTTACATCAGATGCTAAGAGTCCACCCACACCCTCCCTTACATCAAAGTGCATCCCCTTACCTTGTGTTGCTGCTGGGAAGAAACTGGTGGCAGAGCTGGGAAGCAGAAAGTGCGGGGTCTGCAGGAGGCCCAAAGGAGGACTGGAGCTTTCCTGCAGCTCCAGGAGAGGTGTGAGGGCCGCATGAAATGGATTGGAGGGCCAGATTCGGCCCTCGGGCCTTGTGTTTGACACATGTGTATTAAACTAAGCAGAGTCAGGGCTAAATTGGTACCAGCAATACATACAAGCAGAGTTGCAACAGTAAAGACTGGTACAGAGACTTTATATATAGCAAAGATCAGGGCAGATGAAGTACTATTAAGTTTAGAACAAGCAAGTTGTCAGATCCAGGGGATGGTAGGGCGTCAGGTTGTGATAAACCCAAACTCACAGAAGACTGTTCTACCTTCTCTTACAGTTACATTATTCTGAATCTTAAACTTTTTTAGTCTGCTGTTTACATAATGAGCTCCGATGCTGGTATACTACATCATTAGCATAATAGCTGGAACTTACATACCCTGTATCCAACATCCTCCAAGAGAACAGAAGAATCCACCACACATCCTGCTTGCCACAAGGTCTCCTTTATGCTGCATCCATAGAAAAACACATTCTTTCTTTGAGAATGGCCATGATAATCACAGAAAACCTGCAAACAAAGATAACATTTAAATACCAAACAAACTACCCTTTTTTTTTACACTCACTTCCAAAAATAAAAAAAACATGAATGTATTTTACTTTTCAAACAGATTCTTCTTTTCTGTTTAATTTCATTTATTTTAATTCATTTGGAGTCAGTGTGCTTTTATGTCCTGCAGACATCATTTCATATACTGCAGCTTAAGGGCACAGAATTTTATAGCTGTAGGCAAGAACTCTAAGATTCACACGAGAGACATGCGGTGGCGTAGCTCCATTTATTAGTCATGCTACTAACTAGTGTTGCTTGAATTTGCTTATGTGCAGTTTGCGGCAGTTCAACTAAACAGGTCAAAATGTCCAGGGTTCAGAAGGCACTGAACCTGAAATAGATTGAAGAAAAAAAAAAAAATCTGGAAGCTTATTTAGGCCTCTGGAGGGCAACTACAGAAACCAAATGCAACAAAATGGCATGAGAAGCCCACCAAATGATGCTGTTTTAAAACAGGGAGAGGGATGTCTACAGTGTAGGGGAGAGGCTTTTTTGTGCAGCTCCAAAGGCAACATTGGAAAGACACAAATCGTTAAAATTTACAGCTTTGTAGGGTCTCTTAATGGTGTGCAATATGCTATGGAATTACAAAGGGCCATGCAATGCCAAGCTGCAGTTTCCAAAGCAAGTAAAGTCCTTTCTTGTATTAACAAAGGCATGGACTCCAGAGAGAGAGATATAATTTTGCCCCTGTACAGATCATTAGTAAGACCTCATCTGGAATATGCAGTTCAGTTTTGGGCACCAGTTCTTAAACGGATATCAAGGAACTGGAGAAAGTACAGAGAAGGGCAACCAAACTGATGAGAGGCATGGAGGAGCTCAGCAATGAGGAAAGATTAAAAGGAAGTGAATTTATTCTCTCTTGAGAAGAGGAGATTAAAGGGGGATATGATCAACATAAGGGGTCCATATAGTAAAATTGGTGTTGAGTTGTTCACTTTAAGGTCATTACAGAGGACAAGGGGGCACTCTTTAGGTCTAGAGGAAAACAGATTTTGTCTCCAAATACAGAAAGGTTTCTTCGCTGTAAGAGCTGTGAAAATGTGGAATAGACTCCCTCCAGAGTTGGTTCTGGTTAGATCACTAGATTGCTTTAAAAACGGTCTGGATTCTTTTCTGGGTGTACATAATATAAATGGGTACTAATATTTATAGGAAAAGTCTATCCAAGGAATATCCGATTGCCTCTCGGGGGATCAGGAAGGAATTTTTTCCCCTGCTGTAGCAAATTTGATCATGTTTTGCTGGGGGGTTTTTTCGCCTTCCTCTGGATCAACCGTGGGTATAGAATTATGTATATGGGATTGTATGGTTGGGTTTTCTTTACTGTTTGTTTTTTTTTTGTTTTTTTTTATTTTTTTATTGGTTGAGCCAGATGGACTTTTTTTAACCTAACTAACTATGTAACTATGTAAGGACCACTTCTGGGATTCCCAACAGCGACACCATTTGTTAGAAGCACATACTTTGCTTTATATGTCAACAGTTTTTTTAAATATCTTTGTCTACACACATCAGCAGCACCAAAAACTATTTTTTTCAATAAATATCCATCAAATTAAAAGGTTTTTCTCTTGTAGTATAACTATTGTCTGTTGTAGGCAACTAATGTCTTTTTAGCAAATGGTATAAGCTGTGAACGGGTGTGCTCCAAAAAAAAAAAAAAAAAAACATATTTTTTATTTGTTGCAAGAAGGATAGCAAGCTAGAAGCCGAAATAGACAACAGCAGGCACCAGTCACAGTAACCAAAAATTATTCTTTGAGTTTGAGGGTTAAAAAGTACCATGTGGCCTTTCATTTGAATGGCATAGCATGGCAAAACACAAACAGCTATCTAAAGCCCCGTACACACGTACCGAATGTCGGCTGAAAAGTGCAAAAGACTGCACATGAATTTTGTCGGCCAACAACAGCCGACTGCAGAAGTGATGTCATGTGATGGTTAACTTTCCGTGTGTTTTTTCTTTTCTGAGCATGCACAGTCTTGCTAATCGGCTGTTTGTTGGCCGAATTCTGTACTGACTGGCGAACAATCGGCCGTTCTGGTTTGGCCAACAAAAATTTTTTTTTTTTTTTTTTTTAACAAGAATTTTTATTGAAGGAATTTCCAGTGTACAGAGCAACAACATATCAGTAAACATAATACAGACAGGAATTTTATCTGAACATACAAATATACATCCATGAGACCGATATGCATAAACAAAAATAGCATAAATGGAGGTCAGTGTACAACCGAACATATCGAACTCAGAGAGTAAGCAAGTATGAATAAATACCTGTTCTAGGCAAAGCTAAATGAAAAGGGCAATTTACCCAAGTCTGGAATTATCTGACATAACATAGCAATACCTGTCCCCCCTATCGGGAACAAACTGCGGACAGGTATGCCCAGAGAGACTCAGCTGAAGAGGCGGGCTGCCACCACCCACCCCAACAGTCCAGACACAGTATACAAGGCATAGAGTAAACCTAGAAGAATATCCAAAATTAAGTGAGAGAACAGACGCTCCATCATGCATCTGAACAGAACGCTAAATTAGCCAATGTCTAAATAAGGCACTAGGATGTACTTGGGGGGGGGATGGGGAGGGGGAGGGCCACCAGATGTCCTATTAAGCAAGCAGAGAAAAAAAAAAAAACGCTGCTTTATACCTAATACCAAACATTCCAACTTATACTTCGTTAAAGCAAACATTCAGTCAACGTCAGGGGATACTATAAGCCAAGTGTGCCATTTTCTTTATATGCCAGCAGCTTCTCCATCGTATACTGAAAGTCAACCCTATGCTTAATTTCCCCTATAGTCGGGGGAGACGAGGTTCGCCATCTCTTGGCCACCGCAATTCTAGTGGCAAAAAGAAGGTGAGCTATTACAGTTCTGACACCCGTAGGGAATTCGTGTATACCAACACCAAAGAGGGCTAAAGCAGGATACATAACAAATTTCTTCCCCGTGATGGAGGAGATCAAGGAGGAAATATCCTTCCACAAAGGTGTAATAAGCTGGCATTCCCAAAAAACATGAGTAAGGTTCCCAATACCGTTACACTCTCTCCAACAAAGAGGAGATAGGGACTTGTCGATCAGGTGTAGTCTATGAGGTGTCATATAGTATCTATGTAATATCTTTTGGGCATTATCCCAGTGATCAATGCAGGCGGAAGAAGTAGCATTAGCTTTGAACGCCGCCAACCATTGACTCTCAGGATATGAGTGAGATAATTCGGCTTCCCATTTTCGCATAGCTGGGGTTTTGCGCAATCCCGAGGGGTAGTTAAACGAGGCGTAGAAAAGGGAGATGCCTCTACGAGTAGTGGGCGACTTGTTCATTAGAAAACTCCACAACTTGACAGGGATACGTAGAGCTGGTGGTTTATTCGACTTAAGGTAAGAGTGTACTCGGTGAAGGGTAAATGAATCCATAGTGCTAGACTCAAGGGTTTTGTCTGGGAGATAATTCAGCCCTCGCTTCTTCCAATTAGAGGTGGGCATGGCTGGGAGCAAAAGGTCATAGCTGGCAGTCGGAATCTGGAGAGAGAAACAAGGCTCCTCCCCAAACTCGAGCTGCAGTAGTGCCGTCCAAGCATTCAGAGTGGCCAAAATCGTCGGGTAAGGCGGAACCTGGATTTTACTATCAATGCTCTTAGCCACCGCTAGTGCAGGGAGATCGTGGGTGTCAGTAACAGCACACTCAATTTGGTTCCAAAGATTGTCTTCCTGTGCAGAGAACCAATACTTAGCTTGGCTTATGACAGTAGCTAAGTAATAAGCCCGTGCATTGGGAAGGCCAACCCCACCCAACGACCTTGGGACGTACAGTTTAGTCAGGGAAATCCTAGGTTGTTTACCTGCATTCTGTATGCCGCTATGCGACCTAACCAGGACAGGTGTACCTTCCGTATGTGTGAAAATTCCTCACCAATTTGATCTAGTAGAGGTAAATAGTTTTTAGAATAAAGATCAGCTACTGGAGAAGTCAAGTGGATGCCCAGGTACCTCAAGGTAGTGGAGTCCCACTCGCAAGGGAAAATGCGTTTAAAACAATCCAGTTCACTCGTGGAGACATTGATCGGCAGAGCAGAACATTTACTCGTATTGATCTTATATAGCGAAACACTACTAAAGATTCTAAGAAGACGGTCAATCTCCACCAGTGAGACTGCAGGGTCTGAAAGAGTCAAGAGAATGTCATCCGCAAACAATCCTAATTTATGTGACGTGGGGCCAATAGTGATTCCCGATATGTTCGGGTTAGTCCTGATTGCTTCCGCCAAGGGTTCAATAGCCAAAGAGAATAAAATGGGTGAAAGAGGGCAACCCTGTCTCGTGCCGTTAGATAGTAGAAATGGACTTGACAGCAAGCCATCAATAAATACCTGGGCAGACGGGTTTGAATATAAGGACATGATCGCTGAAAGGATCGTACCCCTGAACCCAAACTTGGAAAGTGTGCGGACGAGATAACCCCAGTGGACTCTGTCAAACGCCTTTTCGGCGTCTAAGGCGACATAGACCGAAGGGGTATTGCCCGATTCAACATATTTGAGGAGGTTTACCATTCGTCGAGTGCCATCAGGGGCCTGTCTCCCTGTGACAAAACCCACCTGATCCAAACCAATTAGCAATGGGGTGACAAGAAGTAACCTATTGGCCAGTACTTTGGCGAAAATCTTAATGTCGACGTTCAGTAGGGATATGGGACGGAAATTTTGAGGGGAATCTGGTGTTTTGCCCGGTTTGGGTATCGTTACAATGACTGCCTGTAACATCTCTTTAGGAAAAGAACCTGACTGCACTGCCGCGTTGAAAACCTCTGCTAGTGACGGGGCCAAAATATGCGAAAAGGCTTTATAATATTCCGCCGAGAAACCATCTCTGCCTGGGGATTTGTGTAGGGGCAGGGAGCGAATTACCTCTATGATTTCTGCCGCAGATATAGGTTCATTTAAGGTGCTTAGGGATTGATCGTCAAGGGTTGGTAGATGGAGACTATCGAGGAATCTGTCAATGTCAGGGGCAGTAGGTTGGTGTTCCAAGTCCGAATCACGTAAGTTGTAGAGAGATTCATAGTAGTCCTTGAAGACGTTAGCAATATCCCTAGGGTTATTGTAAGTCGTCTTAGTGACATGGTGTGTCATGTGTGGGATATGAGACTTCCCGCGTCTCACCTTGAGTTGAGACGCCAGAAATTTGCCGGATCTGTTACTTTGTGAGTACCAAGAGACCTGCAGTCGCCTGTAATGGAAGTCATGGTCCGCCACTAGAAGTCGTTTAAGTTCATTCCTCTTTTCATTGAGTGTAGGGAGTACATTCTGGAAATCGTTTGGGGAACTTTTATGTTGTTGTTCCAGATGAATAATGTCTTCCTGCAAGGCACTAACGCGGGAAGTCCTAATCCTCTTATCTCTGGCTGACAACTGGATGAGGAGGCCCCGCGAAACTGCCTTATGAGCACACCAGATCGTAGCAGGAGAACAAGATTCTGCACCATTTATCTCGAAATATTCTATAAGCTTACTCTTTAAGGTCTCGGAGTATTGGGGGTGAGACAAGATATATGCATTGTTACGCCATAAGGGTTTGGAGACTATCTTGGAATCATCCCTAACATCCATAGTAATATGGCCGTGGTCAGACCATGTAATAGAGTGCAGTTCAGCATTAGATACCCTTTGCAGTAGAAACTTGTCTGTTAGAAACATATCAATTCTCGAGTAGGATTTATGAACATTAGAATAAAAGGAGTAATCCCGTTCAGTGGTGTGGAGGCACCGCCACGGATCGTATAGACCCTCTCCAAAGCACATGGGTCCCAAACTCGGTCTACGCCTTTGCCCCACTGAAGAACAGTCAACACTCCCATTCATGACTGCATTAAAGTCGCCGCACACAATTAGGGATCCCCGCTGATGTTGTTTAGCTAGAGCAATCATTTTGCGAATGAATTTTGTCGGTTTCTGATTGGGAGCATAGAGATTCAAAATTGTGTAGGCGACCCCATTGATCTCTGCAACTAGGAGGACGTATCTGCCAGAGTCGTCCGATAGTACAGAAAGCAGATTGAACACAACCGAATCCCTAACTGCTATCATGACCCCTCTATTTTTAGATGGACCATTAGCCCAAAATACAAACGGAAACCTGCGATGTGTGCAGCGTGGTGGTTTAGAGTTGAGAAAGTGCGTCTCCTGCACACAAAGAATGTCACACTTAGAGTCCAACGCTGTTCGCCATAGGCTGTTTCTCTTCGCTGGATGATTAAGTCCCCTGGCGTTGATGGACATCCATCTAAGAGACATGGAGGTGCAGCGAAGGGTTAGAGCTCCATCTGGTGGGAGAAAAAGGGAGGGAGGGGGGGGGGAGGAAACAAAAGGGGACAACATTGTGGAGAACAAGGGAAGGCCCAAACAGTAGGCCAACAATGCCGTTCCGATTGCTGTCAGTTTGAGGCAGATCGCACAGGTCAGTGATGACCTAAGGCTGCGAGAAATCTCGCAATACATTCGGGGGTCAGTACGGTAAGTGAGCCGGGCAACGGGTAAACATGGCTCCATCCGTAGTGCTACCAACCATATGGGAAGGAACATAAACAAAACCTGGTGGCTTATCAAAGGAGAAGTAGCTCCTTGCCCCAGATGGGGTGTTCCGGCACATCCTCAGCGAGCATTTCTGCTGGGACCTGGTACAGGCGGTGGTCTTGAAGAGTGAGACGGTGGAGGTTCATCCCTGGGGAGAAGACCAACTTCCCTCAGCAGTGCCAGGCCCTTATCCAGGGAGGTTATGGTGTGTGTAGCATTATTCAAAGTCACAGTCAGTTTGGCAGGGAAGCCCCATTTATATAGTATTTTGTGGTTTCGTAATGGGGATGAGGTTATTTCTAGCGGACAGATCAGCATATAGAGAGATACCAGCATAAGGGTCGGGTAAAGCAGCATTCAGTCGGGAGAATCTCATGAGCCTGTCCTTCACATGAAAAAAATGGATTCTAGCTATGACATCTCTCGGAACATTGTCAGGGATATGGGCCGGTTTATGAAGTCTGTGTGCTCTGTCAATGGTTACATCCGACGCAGTAAGCTCAGGAAGAGTTTTCAGCATAAGTTGCTGCAGGAAGCCAGTGAGGTCAGCAGGTTTAACCGTTTCTGGTATGCCCCTAAATTTAACATTGTTCCTGCGTGACCTGTCCTCAATGTCTGCCACCTTTAATTTAAGCAGTTTTAGCTCTTCTTCCAGGTGAGCATCCACTAACTCATTGTGGGCCCCTGTAAAATCTTCCATGCGTTGCTCAGTGTGTTCCACTCTGTCACCCAAAGCTGAAAGCTCTCTCCTGGTACCTCTCATAAAAACTGCCATTTCCTTCTGAATAGCGCCCCTAAATGTAAGCAACATGTCCTTCATAGTCGCATCTGTTATGGGCTGCCCTGTTGTAGGAAAGGCATCTAATTGCTGAAAAGCACTATCAGACTCCTCCATGTCTTCCTCAGCATCTTGGGGCAGTGAATCCGTGTCATGAGGCAGAGAAAGTCTCCTCTTCTGTTTAACAGGGCTGTCAAATGGGGAGGGCGGCATGGGATTATGTGCAGCCAGGGACTCACCGGTAAGCGTGTGATCCGATGCCGGAGGATGTGCTGCGGAACGCTGGCGGGAGACCGCACTGTGTCCTGAGCCGGCGCCATCTTGGCTGCTCCGGCTCGCCGCTGAGGTGAAATATTCAGTTAGTTTGCGCGGCTTCTCCCTCTCTTTCCTCTTGCCCATCGCTGCCATTGTGTTCCTGGTATGGACAGGAGGGTGAAAGGAGACAAAAGGGCTGCGGATGTTAGCTGGGAATCGCTGAGAAGGACCCGTTGTGGAGAGCAGTGGCTTCACTCAACCATCAGCTCCGGCCGCCGGCTCCGCCCCCCGGCCAACAAAAATTTTAATGCCTGCACAACAGATTCTGTTCGGCCGAAAAGTCGCTGTCGGCTGTCGAAAGCATCATACTAACAAGCCTACAATCGGCAGATCGTTCGGCGGCAGAATATTTGCGGCCGACAATCGCTACGTGTGTACGGGCCTTTTGTAACAAAAAAAGTGTCAGCCTACCCCTTTCAGGTCTCTCTGATTACCCTTCAGCAATTTCCCTGATTTATGGCCTACTCCCTCAGCACACATTTTCCAACCGCCTGTTTTACATCAGAGACTGTCAGAGAGAGCTGGACAATTTGCTGAGGGTTGAGGATTAGGAAAAGTAATTCTGTCTTACATTCAAATTGAGCCTTTCCACTCATGTCCAGAAGAGGAACTATAAACTATAAAATGAACTATAAAACTATAAAATATTGTCCAGGTGGTATAGGTATCCTGCTAAACTACACAAAATGTTGCCAAAATATTCTGACAGTTGCTAGTGCTGTGAAGAAGAAATGTGCACCATGCTCCACATATGGTGGACCTGCCCCAGATAAAACAGTTTTGGGAAGCAAACTTCCAGTTGTATTCTCATATTACAGGCAGGGACTTTCCGATGTTGCCGGAACTGGCCCTACTCTCTCTTTTTCCATGTTCCCCATTAAAGGCCAAAAAAAAGATTGCTTCGCTTCCTTCTCTCAGCAAGGAGGTCCTTAATATCTAGATGTTGGAACTCAACATCTGTGGCAAATATTAGAGAATGGGTGACTGAAATCAACCACATTATGAGAATGGAAGAGCTCACAGGGAGTTTAGAAGAAATATATTCTAAATTCATGGCCATGTAGTATGCATAGACTGAGTCTTTGAACGCTAACATTCTGAGGTCATTCCTTTGAATGGAGTTTTCATAACCTGCTGCATAAGTCTTGATGGTGCTGGCAGGCTCAGCTTTCCCTTTTGTTCTGTTTTCTTTCCTCTTTTTCTGTGACATTTTCAACCTAGTATCCTCTTTTCCCATGGCTACTTGTTGTGCCCCGTTTTTCTTTTAGTTTAGGGCCCTTGGGTATATATGATAGATTGTGTGACTACAACTGTGCCCACACTAAATTACGTATTAGTATGGTAACAATAACTTGTTGCAACACACCAAAAAACTTTTAGGCGCACTTTACTGGTACCACATGGGGAGTTGGGGACCACAACATTCAAATACATAGAAATATATAAAACACACTGGACCACACATTAGTGCAACATATCCATACTAGCATATAGCTAACACCGTTAATATGGAAAGCCAACAGTCTATTATAGGTTGATGAAATAGTTACAGATATAGGGATTGATTTACTAAAACTGAAGAGTGCAAAATCTGTGCATGGTCATGGTCATGATCTGTGCAAAATCAGTGTCTAACTTCAGCTTGTTCAATTGCAGTGGTTGTAAACCCTCTCTTGGAAGTTGTACCTATAGGTAAGCCTTTAATAAGGTTTACCTATAGGTACTGTAAATATCTCCTAATCTTACACAGTTTAGGAGATATTTGCTTTTAATGCAGCTGATGACGCCGGCTCCTGCGCGCATGCGAGGGAGTGATATAATCGCGCCTCCGGCCAATCAGATGGCTGGAGGATCCGAACCAGAAAGCAGGATGGCCGAACATGTCAGCTGTCCTGTCGCTGTGCGGGAGGCACTGCGGGGGCTTCGTTCTAGCTCATTATGCCTTTGTCTTACAGGTTTTATTTTCTCTCATTTTTTTGTGCAGGGTTTACTTCCTCTTTAAGCTTTGACAAAAAACCTGGAAGCTGATTGGTTTCTATGCAGAGCTGCAACAGATTTTAATAAATCAACCCTACAGTATCAATGTATGTTCCTTTATGACATGAGTATTAGAAGTATTATCTTTCCATAACATGATAGACAAAAATCTCACCCAGCAAATCAATGTCTTGCCCTTTAAGACATCCACCAAGTACAATTGATGAAAGAACTTTCTATAGCAGATTTTTCAATGGGATCAACGCAGGCACAGCCTTCCATGTGCTAAGAAAAATGTATATTGCAAGGATCCTCAAATCATCCAAGGGAGAAAAGCACCCTCAGGCACAAAACCATATGCCTGGCACAAGTCAGACACAAAAGAAATGACAGACACCCTTTACAATTGGATGGAATGTGTAAGTGAAAATATATGCAGAGTAGTTTTGTGCTTTCTTTTTTTTTTTTTTTTTTTTTTTATTTAACCACTTCTGGACCGAAAGTATTTGTCACCTTAATGACCAGGCCATTTTTTGTGATTCGGAACTGCGTTACTTTAACAGGCAATTGCGCGGTCATGCGATGCTGTAATTAATAAAATTAATGTCCTTTTTTTCCCACAAATAGAGCTTTCTTTTGGTGGTATTTGATCACCTGTGCGATTTTAATTTTTTTGCGCTATAAACAAAGAACATAGCAAAAATTAAAAACTATATTTATATTTTTTTTTCTCGCATTGTGCTATATAAACCCCCCCCCAAAAAAAAAAAAAAAAATTAAAAACGTTCATCCTTTTATCCTTTTAGGCCAACTTGTATTCTGTAACATATTTTTGCTTAACCGGTTGCCGACTGCTCACAGTATATTTACTGCGGCAGTCAGCCCCGGCCAGGCAAAGTGACGTAGATCTACGTCACTCGCCTGTCACTCCTTTTAGAGCCAATAGCCAGAGGAGTGCGGGCGTGTGACCAGCGGACCCGATGTCTGCCGGTCACTCGTCGATCGCCGGTACAGCGGGAGAAAGGCAGAGCGGCTTATGTAAACAAGCCGCCTGTCATTCTCCCCTGTGTAAAAATGAAGATCAGACGGTTCTACTATGTAGAACCGTTGATCTTTGTTTTTATACTAGTAGCCATGTCCAATCACAGTTAGAATCACGCCCCTAGGACACACTTAACCCCTCCCTGTCCAATACAGTTAACCCCTTCCCTGCCAGTGTCATTTTTGCAGTAACAGTGCATATATATAGCACTGATTACTGCAGTAATGTCACTGGTACCCCCAAAAGTGTCAAAAATGTCAGTCAAGGGTCCGATCTGTCCGCCGCAATGTCGCAGTACCGCAAAAAAAATCGCAGATCGCCGCTATTGCTCGTTAAAAAAAAAAAACAAAAATCTTTACCTTTGTTAGTAAACGCGATAACTTTTGCTCAAACCAATCAAAATACGCTTTTTGCGATTTTTTTTTACCAAACATATGTAGCGTAAAACAATCTGGCCGAAAATGTTAAAAAAATTTTTTGGGGGGAATTTCATATAAAAAAAGTGAAAAATATTGTTATTTTTGCAAAAATTACGCTCTTTTTTTGTTTATAGCGCATGATCAAAAAATCGCACAGGTGATTAAATACCACCAAAAGAAAGCTCTATTTGTGGGAAAAAAAGGACGTGAAATTCGTTTAGGTACAGTGTCGCACGACCGCGCAATTGTCCGTCAAAGTCACGCAGTAAAAAATCGCAAAAAACCCCCTGGTCAGGAAGGGGGTAAAATCTCCCGGGGCTTAAGTGGTTAAAAAAAAATTGCAAAAAAAACATTTTGATTGGTTTGCGCAAAAGTTATTGCATCTACAAACTAGGGGAAAGATTTATGTTTATTTTATTATTATTATTTGTTTACTAGAAATGGCGGCGATTTGCAATTTTTAGCGGTACTGTGACATTGTGGCGGACAGATCGGACCCCTAACTGACATTTTTTACACTTTTGGGGGGACCAGGGACATTACTATAGTAATCAGTGCTAAAAATATGCACTGTTACTGTAATAATGACACTGGCAGGGAAGGGGTTAACACAGTGGGTGATCAAAGGGTTAAGTGTGAGCCTAGGGGAGTGTTTCTAACTGTGGGGGATGGACTTGTGAAATGACCATAGAGACCTGTGTTCCTATGTAGAAGGATCACAGGCGCTCTGTGATCATTTCAGAGAGAACAACGGTCAGCTGTGTTTACTCTCAGCGGCGAGCGATCACGGGTGCCCGGCAGCAGTTGGTGCCACCAGTCCCGTGCATCGGCATCCCCGCTGCCTAGTGTGGGAGGGAGCGCGCCGCCAACAGCGTGCGCTCGACCCCAGGACTGCTCCCGCGAACCGACGTACCCTTACGTAAGTTCACGCAGCCAAGCCAGCCTTCCACAGTAAATCTGCGGCGGGCGGTTGGCAAGCGGTTAACAACAGTAACACAAAGGGGTTGATTTAGCATCCAATCACTTGAAAGCAAAAATGCTTTATCTCATTTACTAAGCTCTGGAGCAAATGCACTTGCAGAGGGAAAAGGCAAAAGCTAACTCTGTACAATAGCAGTTTTGCCTATTAAGGTATAAATACTATAGGCAGTGGCGGCTGGTGCTCCATGGGTTGGGGGGGGTGGGGGGGGGCGTCAGACGGACCAGACCACGGACCACACCAACTCCAGCCCGCACCGCACACCATATCCCCCCTCCCTCGGTTTCCGGCTCACTCACCCTGTGCTGTCCCTGAACTGACATGTGGAGGTGGCGGCGGCTGCGGCTTCCCCCTTCATTGGTTGGGCTTCCCCTGCGTCTCCTCCCTCCTCTTCATACGCCAATAGGACGACTTCTCCTTTCGGCCAATTGGGAAATGGGTCTCAGACCCGCTTCTTGATTGGCCAGGAGGAGAATACGTGTGACAATAGCGAATATTCATTCACAACTTGGTGGGCTCAGGGCGCAGCGCTCTGCTCCCTGAGCCCACCCTTTTTTAAAGCCTATTAGAGCCTCTGGCTCTAATCATGGGCTTCCAAAAAAAAAAAATCCCCCATTGGAATCCATGCATCCGGCGCCCTGCAGGTAGATTAGGAGCCCGGACGCATGGATGGGGGGCGGCGCCCCTAATGGGCGGGCCACCGCTGACTGTAGGATAAGCCCCAGAACACACAGCAATAAACAAGTACAGGAGTTTACAACCTGATTATAGTGTGCTGAATATGCAGTACTGGTGCTGAATTCCTGGTCTTATATCCTAAAAACGTAGTATAATAAGCCCCACAGCACAAAGCATTGATGAAAAGCATGGGTAGTTCATGGCAATACTGTGCAAACAAGCAGAGTTGGTGCTCGGTGCCTGATTTATTATTAAGCAATTGCAAATGTAGTAGAAATAAGTCCCACAAAACAAAGCGATGTCGAACAGTAAAGGTAGTCGTTTCCAAATACAATATACTGTAGTTGGGACCTTCCTTTGGTTACTCTTCGGGCATCATCCCTTTACTAGAGACCATGCAATAAACTTCCTTCTGCCCAAGCGGAGGGAACCAGGAAGTTAGAAGAAATTGTTTGGGGACTTTAAATATGCTAAAAAAAGAACATACAAAAAGAAATCTCTAAAATATTCTTTTTTATTATACAATTAAAACATCTTTAAAAATAAGCAGGTAGTTTTATTTAAAAAAAAAAAAAAAGTTTGGATCAAAAAAAAAAAAAAAAGATCATTGCATTATACAGCTGTGTTCAGTTGGCGCCATTTTTATTAGGGTGTGCATCATGAAGCTCAAACACACATGCCTTTCTCTGCAGCCTCAGCTGCACTGTACTGAATGAACGGGAAGTGCTCTGTGCTGAGGCACTTCCTATTCATTCACAAATTGAATCATAATAAACACAGTTTACTATGCTTCAGTTATGAATGAACACTGTGAGCAAGTGTGTTCACTGTTTTAATTTAGAAAAGGAAAGGGCCGGTAAATTAAATATTTAATAGTCCCTTTCCCCACTCTCCATCCTAAAACATCCCTCACAACAGCCGGGGGAGAGGAGGGAAGCCAGCAGTACTGCGGGGAAGGGGCCAATACAGATGGGGGGGCCCAGGCAATAGAGGGAACCGGCATCAAACCTAATGATTAGGGTATGCCCAGCATACCTGTCTGGCACACTCCTTGTACAGGCCTTTGGTTGGCACATGCAAGTAACTCCAAATTGAGGTAATGGATCAACACGTTTCATGTTAGTCTTGCTTCCTCAAGATCAAAACCTATATAAATGCCATGAATATATCAATCTCAAGAAATTCGAAGGACAACATCATCACACATTGGGGTTGATTTACTAAAGGCAAATAGACTGTGCATCTTGCAAAATGCAGCTGCACTCGGCAAGTGCAGTTGCTCCAAAGCTTAGTAAACAAAGCTTCACTTCACAAAGAGTACCCAATCACGTGCAAGGAAAAAAAAAAAAACAGCATATTTGTTTGCAAACGATTGGATGATGGAAGTCAGCAGAGCTTCTGCTCATTTACTAAGCTCTGGAGCAACTGCACTTACAACTGCATTTTGCAAGATGCACAGTCTTGTTGCCTTTAGTAAATCAACCCCCATAGGGGACGGAATGATGTCATCATCCATCATATAAGGCCATAAGAGAGCCTGAGAGACTTTGAATAAGTGGTGCCATATATGATGGATGATGATGACATCATTCCATCCCCTATTTGTGTGGATGTTGTCACTTGAGTTTCTTTAGCTTGATACTGGTTGCCTATATATAGGCGTAAACCCTGAGGAAGCAAGACAAAACGTGTCCATTATGCCAGTATGGAGCTACTTATATGCGTCAACTGAACACAACTGTATATGGCAACAATCACTTGTTTCTTTTTAATGATGTTTTAATTATATAATAAAGATGATGTATATTTTAGCAATTTCTTTTTTTATGTTCTCTTTTTGGCACATACAGTCCCCAAATGATTTCTTCTTCTCTATTGTTGCTAGGGCAGCAGGAAGTATGTTGCATGGTTAACAGTAAAGGTTATTTATGGCAGTACCGTGCAGACAAGCAGAACTGGTGCTAGGTACCTAATCTAATATTCTGCAGTTGCAAATGTGGTAGAAATAAGGCCCACGGCACAAAGCAATGAGCAGTAACAGTGTTTTGCAACACAGATATGCAGTACTCGTCCCTGCCTAAAATACCCTGCCTTGTACTAAATTCTAATATTCTGCCAATTCTGTAGAATTTGCCCCACACACCAGTAGAAATGATCTATCCTTCCTACAAACATCCTATCTATCTCCTCAGGAGAGCACTAATCTAAATAGTTAGACCACCTGGCTTTGAATGCCCGGTAATGTGACTGGTATTTAAAGGCCCTAGGTGGGGGCCAAGTTCCAGGTGACTGTGGACGTCCAATAGGACACCTGTCACCACAAACATGGTGTCTGAAGCAGTGGTATATTTAGGTTTTGTGCTGCCCTTGGCCTGACTAAACCTGGGCACTCCTAATTTAAATATGACCCACCCCTTTCTGTAAAGGCCACACCCTTTCCTGTTTATGACCCGCCCTGTCATCTGTAAACCACAGACCACAGCCACAGTCTATCAGTGCCCATCAGTGCAGCCTCATCAGTTCCCATAAGTTCATCTTCTTCAATGCCCATCAGTGCAGCCTTATCGGTGCTCATCAGTGCAGCCTCATTACTGACTATCAGTGCAGCCTCATCAGTGCAGCATATCAGTGTGGCCTCATCAATGGTCATTAGTACAGCCCCATCAGTGGCCACCAGTGCAGCCTCTATGTGCCCATGAGTGCAGCCTATCAGTGCATCATATCAGTGCCCATCAGTGCTGCCTTTACAGTGCAGCCTTATCAGAGTAGCTTATCAGTCCTGCCACATCAGTGGCAATCAGTGCAGTCTATCAGTGCCCATCAGTGCAACATATCAGTGCCCATTAGGGCAGCATATCAGTGCAGCCCCATCAGCTTTTTTTGCTGCCCCCCCTGCAAAGTGCTGCCCTAGGCCTGGGCCTTGTTGGCCTAGGCCAAGATACAGCACTGGTCTGAAGCCTATGACAGAGACATGTTTTTCCCCACATAGTATTCCATGTTCCTGCTCATCCCTGGCTGCTGATTGACTGTTGTGGATGCCCATTATGGGATAGATTATTATGGCATTATGGGATAGCCCATTGAATGTTTCCACAAATGTCCCATTTTTTCGGTTCCCCCAATCAAATATGCGACTTTCTGGAACAATTTCACTTTTACTAAAACACAAACAGAAACACTATTGCTAATTAGAAAACTCTTTTATACGATTAAATAAACCTTCATAAATGTTACAGTGGCCATGTCAAGTCAAATAAACAAAATACATTAGATTTTACTAGTTTTACAAATTTTAAGCTATCTTTCCTCCTAGTTTGTATTCCCTAACTGAGCAAAGCAGAGACGCCTTCTTGTGAGGAGCTCCTTTGGGGAAAATCTAAATACAGAATAAAGAGAGGGTAATAATACTCCAGAGACAGGTAAAAATGAGCTGATGCAGTCTGTGGTTGGAAATTCTCCATATACAAATGTGCACTTTTTGCCCATTATAAAGTCTACCTGGGTAACCAACAGCAGTTTAGGCTCCTAAAATAATGAAAAACAAACACAGCTTTTAAGAACAGTTTCTCTCTCAAGGGCTTTAGTGTAAGCAGAATAAGTTTGAAATATGCTCTTGGGTCATGGCAAAAAGTGAAAATTACTTTTATTCAAGCAAGTCTGCTAATAAAAAGTATCTTTTAAAACACTATCTGAAAAGTATTGTACAATATTCATTAATTAAAGTGGAGTTCCAGCCTAAACACACACTCACCTGTCCAACGGTCCAGCGATGCGGCCTTCCGAAGCCTCGCTCTTCTCCCTCTCTGCTCTGCGGCGCCGCCATCACTGATGTGGGCACCCGGCTGTGACAGTTGGCTTCACAGCCGGGTACGCACTGCGCATGCGCGAGTTGCGCTACATGTCGTGATTGGCCGGCAATCTTCTGGGACCTCTGACATGTCCCAGAAGATTGCAGGGAGGGAGGGGGAGAGGAGAACTCCCGCTCAGGGCGCCGCAGCGGAAGTGGGAACGGGTACCTGTCAAAACTAGGTACCCGCTCCCCCCCCCAAAAAAAAATAACATGCCAAATGTGGCATGTCAGGGGGTTAGAACTACCTAAAGCGGAAGTTCCACTTTTGGGTGGAACTCCGCTTTAAAATTAGGACCGATATGTTATTTTCAGGGCCGATACCAATATTTTGGTCACAACGTATCAGTATCGGCTGATATGGGCCGATATTTTGTACATTTAAAGTTTTGAAAAATAAAGACAGTTTTTGACACAAATCTGGCACTGAACATGTTAATTTTTGTTTAATAGTTAATGGCTGGCTTGTTGGCACCCTGTGGTGGGTGGCTGGCTGGCTGGCACCCTGTGGTGGGTGGGTGGCTGACTTGCTGGCATCCTGTGGTGGGTGGCTGGCTGGCTGACACCCTGTGGTGGATGGCTGGCTGACACCCTGTGGTGGATGGCTGGCTGGCTGGCACATTGTGGTGGGTGGCTGGCTGGCACATTGTGGTGGGTGGCTGGCTGTCTGGCACCCTGTGGTGGGTGCCTGGCTGGCCAGCACAGGGGCTGTGGGCGGCTGGCTGGTACAGGGCCTGTGGGCGGCTGGCTGATACAGTGCGTGTGGCTGGCTGTTACAGGGTCTGTGGGTGGCTGGCTGCCTGGCACCCTGTCTGTGGGTGGCTGGCACAGAGGCTGTGGGTGGCTGGCTGGTACAGGGCCTGCGAGTGGCAGACTGGTACAGTGCCTGTGGCTGGCTGGTACAGGGCCTGTGGATGGCTGGCTGGCTCGCTGGTACAGGGCCTGTGGATGTGGGTGGCTGGCTGGCACCGGGCTGCTGTTGGTGGGTGTATGGCTCTGATACACTCCCGCGAGACTAGTCCCGACTCCAGACGAGGCTGTCCAAGGCGAAGGAGGTGGCTAAGAAGGCAGAATGACGTCACAAAACTATAAGCAATATTGGCCAGTTCCAGGGCCGATACCGATATTTTGGGGATAGTGCATATCGGCCACTGATATATCGGCCTTGCTGATAAATGGTCTATCCCTAATTAAAATGTATTTGCTCATAAGGCTCCTGTCACACGGGGCAGACTCCATCAAGCATATCTGCCTGCTCAGCGAGGGATCTGTCCACTGATTCCTGCTGAATATGCAGATGATAGGTCCTTGTTGGCTCCACTATGCAGAGCGGCTGTTCTCTATGGGGTGGTTGGATGGACACGGGCCACCTGTCTGTTTCCATCTGACTGTCAGCCGATCCACTACATGGATGAGGAATGGATCCCCATGCATTACTTTTAGTGGCCCAGATCTATCCCCATCCCCATAGAGAACAATGGGTGGTCCGTTTGGATCTGCCTGAAAAACAGACAGATGGACTTGAGGTCCACTTGTGTGAAAGGGGCCTAATACATTTTTTTAAGGCAATGTGATTTAAAAAATTAAACTAGTTACTATGTGGCTTACTAAATAAGTCCATATGTGTATGTTATTTAGGAATCATAAAGATATGACATGCACCATCATTTACCTGTAGGGTGGGCCTATGCACCAGTACTCAGATGCCTCCACGACCTTAAAGTGAATCTAAGTGAAACATTTGATTTAAGTATAGATTTTTAAATTGAAACCTACCTTATATGGCTCACTGCCTCCTGCGATCTGACCTACTGTTAGAGTGTGGCTACATTGAGTCACAATGATCCCACTGTATGTACGAGTTAGAATCACTTTAAATTATGGTGCATGTCATATCTTCTTCATAGCCTCAGCTTATCTGCTTATTCCATGCTCCCTAGATTGCCCTTGCTGGGGCATTGTGGGATTGCCCCACGTCTGGGAAATGTGGGATAGTCAGATAAACTGAGATCATAACTAAGGATTAGCTTTTAGAATTCATGATGACTAAGAGTTCAACCTGAATCCGCAATCCGAGAAAACCAATGAATGAATGCAATAATTTGCCACTATGTAGGCAGGTCCAGTCTACTTTCTACACTGCTAGTGGCGATCTTCCACAGCGACACTGCAGTTGGAAAGCTAGTCAAGAGGAACACAGTTCCCCTATGGTTTCCTGGGTCACTGAGGAAGCATCCAATTAGATGCTGCCATCCCATGTTACTTTGGCAGCCATCTTGGATCATGCAGAACCTATTTTAGGCCCTGGCTCCCAGATTTGGTTTGCATTTGCAAGTTGGTAGAGAAGGGACAGGAACCCCGCCCAGTAGGGACAATACTAGCAGAAAAGGAAAGGTTCCTGACGAGGAGCAAAAGCGTAGGCTCAAAACATCTCTGGACAACTGCCTGTTTGGCACAAGAAAGCCAGACCACATTCCTCCCCCTTCTGCAAAAGCTGACAGCTGGGTGCTCCTGGTTGGGCTGCTTACCCACCGGGTTATTTGCCAACTGTTTCTGAATTATTTTAATACTTCACTGCACCGCACTGCACCCCACCTACAAATATATCAACAAAGCATGTACTTCCTAGTCTTTGAACTGTTTTCAGGTGGCTTCAAAAAGCCAATTTTATTTTATTTTTTTTCACGTGCCAGCCCCCTTTCTTTAAAACCCAGGGTTCCCAGAAGCCTTTTGTTAGTGTATGTGTGTAGAGTAAAAAGCGATGACAGATGACAAAGTATTAGTTGCTGTTATACAATGCTATCTTGCGCTATATATGCTACTTTACATTGTTGTATTGTACTATATTATTACAGTAAATCGTAGTGTGGTGGGCTACATAGTCTACACTTGCTGGAGGGGTAGGCACAGGAAATCATTTTAACTGAAGTCAAGGATAGAAGTGCCAGGAGCCAGGGAGAGAACAACAGGCAGGGAAACAGGGAACATCATTGTCATTGATGTTTCTGCAGTTGCAGCGTACTGCCAAGTGAGCTTGAGATATGAGGGGTATGGAGATAACGGGGTAATAGCTTGGGTGCCAAATACTTTAGAGGTGTAAAGTGAGGGAGAGGCACAAAAAAAAAAAATATGAGTGGAAGAAGCATATGTTCTATTCCATAGGGAAACACTGTCCTATGGGTGTAAGCTACCACTGTCCCCCAGGCAGCCCTACATTGGTCAGCAGTCTCTGCCTTTTTTTAATTCATCTGCTACCAGCAGCATCACAGTTATTTGAATCTTCTGCCTGCAGTCTATCAAGCTTGGTACTGTAAATATACCAGTCATTTCGGTATCACATGCATGAGGAGATACATGTTTCTTCACCATCAAGCTCAGTGACAGTCATCAGCAAAAGTCCACAAGAACCTCCATTTGCCTCTGCTGCAATGTCTGCAGCCTCAAACAATAGGGATGTGAACCTGACAAGGGGCTTAAAAACCTATAATTTGGCATATCAAGAAGAGGAAGAGGGTCAGATTGGGGCTACACAGAGTAAGGCAAAGTGCAGACTATAAACTTACCAAGTCTCCTAATCCAACCCTATTAACTCCAGTAGCAACCTTGGCCATGCAGGCATCTCTTACCTAACTTCTGGTGCTCACATAAATTGTCACCCTGTCACCCCATGACCAGCGTCTCAATTTCAGCTTTTCAAATTTACTTGGTTTACAGCTACTACAATTCCAGTCTGAGCCATCCAAATTTGTGGTCTGTGCTGCACTACAGTGGCAGGAAACCAGCTGCCTTTTTTCCATCCAGAAGACCATCTCTGCCCTCCAAGAGCATGTGTAATGTAATGTCTCTATGTTACTGGGCCACGTGATTAACTGCAGGATCTATATGACCACAGACACAAGCATGGACAGGGACTTTTCAGTTTCTTTATGGCACATTGGGTACATTTGCTGGTTGCTGTAACAGATGCAGGATGAGGCATATTGCTGGAGATGATGTTGCTACCCCAGTCAAAGCCATGAGTGACAAATTGACAATGGCACCAACCTACTGTCCGCCCTTTGGCAGGAACAGTTCACACGCCTGCCTTGTCTGATATATGCCCTGAACTTAGTGGTGCAGTGATTACTAGTTAGGTACCCTGTCTTCCAGAAGGTTCTATGACAAGCCAGAAGAGTGTGTGTCCACTTTTGGTGGTCATACACACCAAAATGCAGTGGCAACACAAATGCATGATATACACCAAGACAATGGACCCAATGTCGGTCATGGTACAGCAGCTTCAATAGCAGCAGCAGGCAATCAACAAGTAATTTGTACTCTGCACCATGTCAGTGGCTCATGATTCAGGATGCATGCACCATCTCTTGTACCCATTCAAAGAGTCGACCAAAATGGCGAGCATTGGCGACGAGGCAGGGATTAGCAGCACGCCTATTGCTAGATAAATAATCAGGTGTCACAGCCAAGAAAAAATACATGAGCATGTTTGGCACAACTGCCTAACACTCATCTGGGAGAACTCACAATAGACAGGTCTCTGGCCTCCATATGCTGATGCAGAAAATGTCCTAGTACTAAATAACAAAAGAAGGAGACATATTAAGTTTAACCACTTCAGCCCCGGAAGATTTTACCCCCTTCCTGACCAGGCCCTAATTAGCGATTCGGCACTGCGTTACTTTAACGGACAATTGAGCGGTTGTGCGACACAAAACTTACATCCTTTTTTCTTACAAATGGAGCTTTCTTTTGGTGGTATTTGGTCACCTGTGCGATTTTTATTTTTTGCGCTATAAACAAAAAAAGAGCGACAATTTTAAAAAGAAAACAATATTTTTCAAATTCTTTTATATGACATTCTAAAAAAAAAAATTAAAAATCTAAATTTTTTAACATTTTAGGCCAATTTGTTTTCTGCTACATATTTTTGGTAAAAAAAATCGCAATAAGCGAATTTTGATTGGTTTGCGCAAAAGTTATTACGTCTACTAACTACGGGAAAGATTTATGTCATTTTTATTGGTTTTTTTACTAGTAATGGCGGTGATCTGCAATTTTTTGCGGGACTGCAACATTGCGGTGGACAGGTCGGACCCCTGACTGACATTTTTGACACTTTTGGGGGTACCAGTGACATTACTACAGTAATCAGTGCTATAAATATGCACTGTTACTGTAATAATGCAATTGGCAGGGAAGGGGTTAATACTGTTGGTGATCAATGGGTTAAATGCAATGATTCTAACTGTGGAGGGACGTGGCTTGTGAGATGACCATAGAAACATGCAATCCTATATAGAAGGATCACATGGGCTCTGTTATCATCCCAGGGAGAAGAACGGAGGGCTGTGTTCACAACAGCTGACCCTTCTTCCCTCTCAGCGGGGAGAAATCGCACTGCACTGGCTTCCTGGCTGACAAGCGGGGGTGGGAGTGTGCCGCCGCCGGCGCGCGCTCGCCCCCTAGACTCCCCAGAGCGAGCGCCGTACATTTGTGGCGATTTGCCTGTAGTAGCCAGCCTGCCACAGTACATTTGCAGCGGCTGTCCGGAAAGCGGTTAAAGTAGTTGTAAAGGCTGAAGATTTTTTATTTTTTTAAATTCTATGAATGAAGGTAAAAAGCCTTCAGTATGCCCCGCCCCCGAACTTACCAGAGCCTGATCTCAATCCGGCAATGTGAAAGAGAGCGGCTGCTGTCCCGGCTCTCTACCTTCTCACTGGCTCTCTACCGGCTCTCTACCTTCTCACTGGCTCTCTACCGGCTCTCTACCTTCTCACTGGCTCAGAGACAGCGGCAAGAGTGGCAGCGACATACAAAATGGCTGCTAGTTCACTTATTTATTTATTGACTATATTGATGCTAAGAAAGTTCTTGGAATAGGATGGTTAAAGCTTGGAGGGGGCCAATGGAAACAAGAAATAACAAGCACTTTAACATTCCTCTTCTAACTGAATGTTATGAAGAGCTTGTTAGAACATTTATATTTGATATTTTAAAGATTATAGTATTTCATGCTAGCCAAACTTTTTTTTTCATATAGGTGCGTTTAAGAGTTTGTATACACGGGTATTGTTTGCCTGCATTAGGCTTGCTTTCGAATCACACATCACATGCAAGTCAGCAGATTCCCATCTACCTCAATGGTACAATGTGATGTGCTAACGCTAAATAATTGGTTGCAAATATACTAAAAAACTCTTTTATAAACCTCAGGATGTGGGAGGTTGTCGTTGTGTTGCTAATTTGCTTGACGTACACTCACTGGCCACTTTATTATGAACACCTGTTCAATTGCTTGGTAAGACAAATTGCTAATCAGCCAATCATATGGCAGCAAATCAATGCATTTAGGCATCTAGATGTGGTGAAGGCGAATTGCTGAAGTTCAAACTGAGCATCACAATGGGGAAGAAAGGGGTTTTAAGTGACTTTGAACATGGCATGGTTGTTGGTGCCAGACGGGCTGGGATTTTCACGCACAATCATCTCTCGGGTTTACAGAGAATGGTGGGGAAAAAGAGAAAATTTCCAGTGAGCGGCAGTTGTGTGGACGAAAATGCCTTGCTGATTTCAGAGGTCAGAGGAGAATTGGCAGACTGGTACCAGATGATATAAAGGCAACAATAACTCAAATAATCACTCATTACAACTAAGGTATGCAGAATACCATCTTTGAATGCACAACACATCGAACCTTGAAGCAGATGGGCTATAGCACCAGAAGACCACACCAGGTGACATTGCTGTCAGGTAAGAACAGGAAACTGAGGCTACAATTCACAGAAGTTTTACCAAAATTGGACAATAGAAGATTGGAAAAATGTTGCTCGATTTCAGCTGCAACATTCAGATGGTAGGGTCAGAATTTGGCGTAAACATGAAAGCCTGGATCCATCCTGCCTTGTATCAATGGCTCAGGCTGGTGGTGTAATGGTGTGGGGGATATTTTCTTGGCACACTTTGAGCCCCTTATGCCCCATACACACGTGCAGATTATCTGCAGACTTTTGTCTGCAGACTTACCTTTTCTATGTAGTGCAAGGGCCTGCCGGATTGCATACAAATTGAAAGTGTTTAGGTTTGACCTCATATTATATGGTTTTGGTAAGTCTGCAGACAAAAGTCTGCAGATAATCTGCACGTGTGTATGGGGCATTAGTACCAATTAAGCATTGTTTAAATACCACAGCCTACCTGAGTATTGTTGCTGACCATGTCCATCCCTTTATGACTACAGTGTCCCCATCTTCTGATGGCTCCTTCCAGCAGGATAATGCACCATGTCACAAAGCTCAGATCATCTCACCACTGGTTTCTTCAACATGACAATGAGGTCACTGTACTCCAATGGCCTCCACACTCACCACATCTCATCCAATAGAGCACCTTTGGAATGTGGTGGAACGGTAGATGTGCATCATGGATGTAGTGCCGGGACTAAGTCACCTGGAGCCCAGGGCGAACATGCCAAACTGCACCCCCCCTCAAAGTGTATGAACATTATGTGTCAGCCTGCTTACCCCCTAAGAAGAAATACCCCGTCCTCACAGGACAAATCCACACCCTGCTAAAATCTCCCCTCCCAGCACAAATCCCCCCCCCCCCCCACCAAAAACAGATCACTTCTCCAAGCGCAATTCCTCTATCCCTCAAATTTCAAAATACACATTTTCTCCTCACACTCCAAATCTCCCCTCCCAACACAAACCCCCCAATTTTGCCCTCCTAGCACAAATACGCCCTACTCATCCCTACTAGCACAACTCCACCCCCCACCAAAATAAATGTTTCCTCCTAGCACCAATCCCCTCTCCCATATACCATATCACTACTTCTAGTACAAACACTCCAAATCCCCCCTCCTAGAACAAATCCTCTTGCCCCATCCCCCCTCCTAACAATAATCTCCACCAAATTACTTTTCTAGCACCCCCCCCACCCTCCCCAAATTTCCACCTCTACAACAATTATTACCCCTGCTGCCCCACAAATCCCCCCACCTAACACAAATACCCTCCCCCCAAACTCCCCATGGTGCCCCCCCCCCCACATCTCCAAAAGAAATCTGCGATGCTTAGCACCTTACTCTTGCTCTCAGATACAAGGCTCCCAGACCACTCCTATCACAGGACTCAGACTTGGCATTGCCAATGGCTAGGCCTTGCTGCCCTCTACGACCGGGGTGGTCGACATATTACTTCAAACAAAGAAACAAATATAGGGCACACCGGCCTAGCACATTATCCTCAGTACAGCTTTATTGAATACAGATTAAAAATGTCTACTCACAAACAAGTTATGTAAACCAGCATATCAGATCCAAATAACGGAGTCCAAAGTATAGAGTCCACAGTCTTTGTTGGTATGACGGCTAACGCGTTTCGAGGCTTCACCTCTTCATCAGAGCCCTCCCACATCACCTGATACTACAGTCGTCCCTCCAGCCCACCCCTTGTCCCAGCCCTGCATGGATGTGCAGCCGACAAATCTGCAGCAAATGCGTGACGCTATCCTTTCAGTATGGACCAAATTCATATGGACCAAATCTAAGGAAAATCATACAATCCTATATACACAATCCTATACCCACAGTTGATCCAGAGGAAGGCAAAAAAAACATTAAGGCTACTTTCAATCGGCCCGCTGTCCGGTGCAGTCCGTTCTCTGCTCAGCGGGGGATTAATACACCTATCTTGTCCCGGCCCTGCATGGATGTGCAGCCGACAAATCTGCAGCAAATGCGTGACGCTATCCTTTCAGTATGGACCAAAATCTCTGAGGAATGTTTCCAACACCTTGTTAAATCTATGCCACGAAGAATGAAGGCAAAAGGGGGTCCAACCCAGTACTAGCAAGGTGTACCTAATAAAGTGGCCGGTGAGTGTGTATCCCTTAAAATGACTTTCCTTGTACCAGCAGACATTTATTGTCAATGCAACCAGAGTGCCTGATAATTTACAGATTTCTAAGCACAACAGAAGTTTTGTACATGTTCTAACTTCTGAGTATTCACTACTATTATTATTGCTATTGAACTCTTACACCAATGTTATGATTATCAGCCATCCATTGTAATCCCGAAGAACCTAAAAGAAATTCTCTTCCCCTCAGAGGATAAAAATATACTTGGTACTGCTTGTTAGCTGAAATCAATTTTTAGGGATAAAAAGAAATCAGTGTTATATCGTCCTTTCATACAATGGCAGCCCAGGTAGGACAGCAAAGAGATCAATACTCTTCATACTAAAATATATTGACAACGTCCTGTGGCCTCAGGGCAAGCTGTTTTGAGAGAGCTGAAAAATCTAGAGAATGGGTAATGCTGAACTATAACACTGGGATATTCTCCAGGCACTTAATACCTACCAGGAATATGCAATTGCTCTCAGCCCTCATGTTGGGGCTGTATATTTGCTAAAACTGTACAAAATCTAATCTAGTCTATGTGCGGAAGAAACCCCACTAACACAGTATGAACAAAGAAAAACATGAACGGAAGGGTAAAGTAATCACTGGAAACACAAAAGGCAATCATAACAAGAAATTTTCCACGGCAATTTGTTTTCTTTAAATAATTCATCTAAATCCTGTCTAAAGTTATAAATATATCTAAAGGTGACCTTACACTTTACTATCCAGTCATACAGTACTGGTAATTTGTATCATTTCCAAAGCAAACAGCAGCATGCAGTGGCATTTTCTAAGAAAATAGAAGAACAACGACCAGTTGATGGTACTAGGGTGTCCTTAGTTAATTAGCTCAGTACTTCCATATTGGCGGTCCCCGGGTTACAAACAAGATAGGGTCTGTAGGTTTGTTCTTAAAGCGGAGTTCCGGCCACGAAAATGTTTTTTCACTAAAAATACCCCCGGGACAGTCAGGGCTAGTACATTCCACAATGGATAGCCTCTGAACTGTCCCAGGTCACACTTACCTTTTAGAAGAAATACTTTCCTTGAAAATTTATTCACCAGCGCTGCCATCTCGGATGTGGGCAGCTGAAGCCAGCGCGTCCTCTTCTGCGTCCTCTTCTCCCAGAATGCGCTGCACTGGCCCCGCGCCGTCACTTCCTCTTTGCATTGATTCCTGGGAGCTGAACGTCATTGCTCCCAGGAATCAATGCGCCTGCATCGGCCCCGCTCGTCACTTCCAGTGCGGGCGTGTCATCCCTCCACAGCTTCTGGGCATGCCCAGAAGCTGTTTAGCAGGGAATGAGGCGCCGCACCGGAAGTGACGAGCGGGGCCGATGCAGGCGCATTGATTCCTGGGAGCAATGACGTTCAGCTCCCAGGAATCAATGCAAAGAGGAAGTGACGGTGCGGGCCGTGGCCGCAGAGGGAGGAAGTAGAAGAAAGGTGAGTATATTTTTCATCAATAACAAGGTAATTAAACTAAAAAAAATCGTAACTATCCATTTATTTTTCAGGTGACCAAAAGCAAGCGGATGGCCCAAAATCGACTATGTCGATTTTGTGGCCGGAACTCCGCTTTAAGTTAAATTTGTTTGTAAGTCGGAACAGGTACATTTTTTTAATTGTAGCTCTAGCCAAAAAAATAATTTTTAAGTATTTTGGATAGCATAGGGAAGGGTTAACACCCCTGTAACATTTGTTTTGCTGTCTGTGCCCCTGTTCAGAATATTTAACCTCACTTTATGTCCCTATGACAATTGGATTTTGAAAATTTTGGGGGGTTGTGGAAGGATTGATGATAGAGCTACAGTGGAGACACCATTTCCCATGATAACTCTAACAGGAGTGAATTTCCCTTCCTAGGGGTATAATTCCCCTCCTTTCCTGTTGTCTTCCTCTGTTTGTAACCTGGGGACCCCCTGTAATATGGCTGAAGTAAATCCTTTAAAATGTTTAAAGCATGTGACTTCTATCAGTGTCTGGGTAAAGCTTGTAGGAGGAGTTTTTATTCTCCTCTGACTGTCCTATGAGGCTGCATGACCCCTGACCCTCTGTCTGGACAGTGCTGATTGGCCCTGTGCTAATCACATGCACTCTCCCAAAAAAAAAAAAAAAAAACACACCAAACTGAGTATGTGCAGAGTGACTCCTAAGGTTCTGTCTTATCAGGAGATAAATTGGGGATAGTGGAAGAAGGGGGGGGGGAGATCAGAGAAGACAGTTATCAAACAGTATTTTTACACAATGCAGAGGATTAACCCCTTAGGTTCCTGAGTATAACAAGCATACTTTATTGCATATACAGACTAATTTTACTTTTGTGGATTTAGCAACATTTTAAGCCCCGTACACACGGGCTGAATGTTGGATGGTATCGGCTGGTTCAGTGTGTATGGCAGTAAGCCTGACAGAAGCCGACCAAACGACTGGCTTCTGTCAAAAGGGCATGACTGAAAAAGGTCTGCCGATCGACTCGGATCAGCACTCTCAGCTAATGGCCGGAGTGTGTACTACTAGTGTGTACTAGGCTTTAGTTTAGGTAGAACTTTTTTTTTTTCTGCACAAGGGATAGTACTTGCATTTAATCCAAAGTGTCCCTTGTGCTGGTGCCAGCTGTCATAGTGGAAATCCCCTGACCACAGGAAACCTGGACATGTGAACCAACTCACCTTGCGGGCTTAGTGGATGCAACCCTATCTATTCATGTGACGCGTTCATGGAATAATCACGTCCAGCTTGGATGGTTTGGAAAATACCTAGAGATTCCCTACTATGATATATGTTGCAGGCCTTTTGTCCATTGATTATACAACTGTAGCCTGAATTGCTCTCAAACCCTCAAATTAAGTGGATGGATAGTATATTAACTGCTAGTGCTCCTACACCAGTTGAGAATCTGTCTCAATTTATTCCACACTTGAGGAGAGTTTCCTTCTATGTTCCAGCGCCCGCCCAGGGAAAACGTGTGAGTGCCATTCCGTGCTTAGATGAGTGCTGTGTGGTTTTCATGAACCCTGCAAAAAGTTGGTGAAACGCGTCTGTACATGAAGACCCGTTTGTATCAGCATTTATCCCTATCTCTAACACAGTGATTCGCATCAGCACCATTATTGTTTTTAGATATTGAGACATACACATTTGTGTGAACTCCTTTTATCTTTGTTATCAATAAATTGTAAAAGTTTTATAAAATTTTTTGCTCCTTGCTTGGCCTGTATGCAAAGAGGGGGGAATTGGGACATTAAATGAGACGCCTAGTCTGAACCGACCGGTGTCTCCATCCCTGTAAGTCAAATGACAAAGAGAAGAGGGGGCCTGACTTGCTTGGCCTGTACAGTCAGTACAGTCTGATATCTCTCTGCCCATTCTCTATATCTATACAGTACGGATGATGGCCTTGAGTGTCACAATAACATATTGATTGAAATCCCCTGTGGTCCTTTTCAGTGGTGTTGCTTAGGTTGGTGTCACCTGGTATGACAAAACACCAGATAATCCCCCCCATCAGGCTTTTTCCTGTCTAGCCTGTCTCAGTGCCTTGCAGCATGCTTGGCAGGCTAGGTTTGGACTGGCAGAAGGCCAGTACCAGCCCCTGTAAACTATGTGGTTGGTTCTGGTGCGCCGATGGGGGTGACACAACCGCACTTCCTACTTGATGATGTCACTTCTCTTGTGAGTGTCACCCAGGTACAGTTAGCATCCCCCACCTCCCCATAGCAAAGCCATTGATCCTTCCCCATCCCAATCTTCTGGTGTTAACAGAGCGGGGGAACCTGTCAAGAGTGTTGACAATGTCCACACTTTCTTCTCCCTCCTCCATTCATAGAAGCAGTACTAAAGCTTTCATGAATGAAAAGCCTTCTATGAATTGTGGACAGGCAGAAAGGTCTGCTTCCTTCATTCAGAGTTCTTTCATTGCTGGAAGCCATAGCACAGCGTTTATGATTGGAAGAGGGTGGAGAAAAGGGTAGTCATAGTTGTCACTCTTGATAAATGCCTGTGACAGGTCCCTTCAGCTCTTATAACCCCCCCTCCCCCCGAAGCATCGGAAGATTACAGTTGCAGAGTATAGGAGGGGGCAGATGGGAGAGCATTTCAACTATGACAGTCGGCACCAGCACAAGAAACACCTTGGATTAAATGTCAGTTCTGTCCCTTGTGCTGATTTTGTTTTACGTTTTACCTATACTTAGACTTTTTAAATGTAGCACACTATATACTGTATCTTGATGTCCTGATTCTCTCCAACTTCTATTCCCGAATGAAGCTTCAGAGCACTTGAATTCTATTGGAAAACTCCAGTGCTCAGACACTCATGAGCTCTACTGGTCAGCTGGAAGCTTCCACAAACATTTAATGTAATTGCTACACTAATGATATTTATAGTTAAGGATGAAAGATCGGTTCGGCTCGAGCATGAGTTCGGGCCAAACATTTGCCTGTTGGGTCGTTCGTCGAACAACCGGATTTGCAGGGTGTTCTTCGGGTGTTGGCCCCGACAAACACCCTGCAATGCACTGAGCGATGCACAGTGCATTCTGTGCCCTGATTGGGCAAAGCTTTTCCCAATCACGGCGCAGTGTAAACTGGTTGTGAAGGAACAGGGTTGGAAAGCCGGCCACCACGTCCTTAACAACCGATGAGTCATCAGCTGTCAATGGGTTTCCCTGCTGACAGCTGAATAAAAAAAAAAGTGCCTGTAAAAAAAATAAAGAAAAAAATGTGATGTCAGAAGGGGGCAGTGCCACTGGGTGATGTAGCCGAGTGGCCCTGCTCCTTCCCTATATAAGAAATGTCAAAGCACAGAGCAGGCATACGGCAAGAGGCCTCCCAAGAGGCGAGAGTGTTTTTTTTTTTTCGGGTAGGGCGGGCGGTGTGATTGAGGATGGATTTACATTAAGGGGCATTATTTTTTTATTTTTTAATAAAGGACTTGTCAAAAACTGTTTCTTTTGGGTATTACTTTCTGACACTTTTTTGGAGAATGGGTAGGGGTACGACGTATCCAATACCCATTCACATAGGGGGGATCTGGGGGCCCGCTTGTTAAAGGGGGCTTCCAGATTCCGATAAGCCCCCCTGCCCGCAGACCCCGACAACCACAGCCAAGGGTTGTTGGGAAGAGGCCCTTGTCCCCATCAACCTAGGAACAAAGGGCTTTGGGGTGGGGAGGCAGAGCCCCCCCGCCCTATAGCACCCACCCCCCCATGTTGAGGGCATGTGGCCTTGTATGGTCGAGGACGGCGGGCACTCGCTTGTCCCCTCCCCTTTCCTGACCTGCCGAATTGCATGCTCGAATAAGGGTCTGGTATAGATTTTAGGGGGGACCCATCGTTGTTTTTTTTTATTTTGGCGTTATGGACTGGTGGGGCCCCATGCCATTTCTTTTAGGGAGGGGGACCCCATACTGTTTCTTTTCTTTATTTTTTCAATAGCTGGGTGCCAAAAATTGTAATCGTGAATCATTTTAAATGGGATTTGACTCAATTTCTTTTCTTTAGAAATGTCATATTTGCTGTAGCATATTTTATGCATGCTACAGATGTGCCACTTTACAGACACATTAAGGGGACCCCCCAGGCACTATATTTAAAGGAATTTTTCATTTTTATTGTTGCACATCAAGCATAATTTAAATCACTGCTACTGAAAAATACTATTGTTTTTATTTTTTTATTAATACATGTCCCCCAGGTCAGTACCCAGACCCACATACCCCTTTTATGGGCAAATACTTGCATATAAGCCTTCAAAATGGGCACTTTTGATTTTTCCTGTTCAGCAACCATAGACTTAAATGGGGTTTTCCGTTCAGGTTAGAAAATGTCCCCTGTTCGGGAGTTTTGCTGCAAACCGAACAGGGGGGTGTTCAACCCATCCCTATTTACAAACTGTAATCACTCAGCTAAGCTCTGGCCTAAGGTTGTAGACATACAGTAAGTGGTGGTGGTTCCCCATCCGGGGAAGGTGTACGTCCCATGCAGGATCTTCTTGGTTGTGTAGCCTCCAGTGCTTCAACCTTTGTCCTAACCAGCTGTGGTTTATCCATATTGTGGCCTCCTACCTCTGTCTTATTAAGCCATACAAGATTTAAAAGGGGTCCCAAGATATTGCTGGACTTGCAATTAGCCTGTCCCCAATGTAATCCTCTACCAGGATAGCATCTACACACCTGTTACTTACCTTGATCCTGCTCACAGCCCTAACACCTTCCTCGTTAGACCTATGCTGCTGGCATTACCCGTCCCATTGAACTACAATACTATGCAGAATTATGTTATAAGCTCCTGATGAAGCTATTAAAATAGCGAAACATGTCGAGCATTATAAACATCTATCTTCTGAATACAACATCATGTGATCCTGACGGACGGCAGTTCCTCTCCTGTCACCCCTCACGTGATCCATTTGATGTGATGTAGTATGATAATATTTATACACTTACCGCATTATTGTTCATTCTGTGTATATTGCAGTACTAGTTTGATGCCTCCGAATTCCTTTTTTCTGGGGCCCATGTACCATATCTGATGTTTTTTTAATGATTTCATGAATGAACTGTTTATTTTATAAAAATTACTTTGATGCAGTTAAAGTCCTTGCCTGATCCATTCAAACATACAGTAAGTACCACTTTTTTCTATCCCTGCAAACTGAAAAAACTTTGTCTGGAAACAGGCAAACAAAACATTTGATTCCAGACCTGGAATTAAATGAATACAAGTTTAAAGCAAACTCTTGGAAGATAAAATAATATCGACCAAATGGTGGCCCAATAAGGCAGTCACTGTGAAAGAAATTATAAATTATGTATGTAACTGTATTCTATATTGTATGCCTTGCTTATGCATTGCACAAAGCACTAATAATCTTTTGATTACATATTTGCATTCTTTCGAGTCCTGAAAAGAAATTAGACTGCCTATGTAACTCCCCTTGTTACCTTAAACCTGTACTAATAATGTGATACCTACATAGGCATAAAATGAGCCTCATAAACAGAACAGTGATTTGGAAAGATGTTGGGGGCATCTTTTTGAGTCTGTTCCCCACTGCCGTAGTTACTGTAATATTAATTTAAAACCACTGATTAATATGAGGATAGGGGTTGCCTATCTATGAAAGTTCCAGAACAGTCACCAAAAGATGCCTGCATATGCCTCTAAAATGGTCCAAAGCATTTTGTACACTCCCCAAACCTGGGCTCACTTCTAACATGGGCCCCAACTTCAACTTTAGCTCTGGTAAAACTCTGTGGCCAGTAAAATGGCACCTAAATAGGATAACAGTTCTGTAGGGAATGTTGAGTTGAATGGGTTAAACTTGTAATAAAGGCCTGAAAGGTCATTCTTTGAAATGAATACTGTTTTCCTGGAAATTCATGGCAACTTTTAATTGAGCCAGTCTTATGAAGAAGATACTTTTTAGTTCCCTATGAAAATGTCCTGATGAGCATGCAAGAAATGGAAGAAATGCAGGAAATCACGCCTTGGTTGTTTGGATAATGCTAACGCAACGCAATACCAACAATAACATGATGATGCTCTGGATCAGTTTGAAGACATACAGTACATTCTAAAGACTGCTTTGTGGAAATTCTGTTAACTTAATATTGATTTTCTTATAAATTGTACACATTTTTGACAAATTTTCACTCTTATGAAGATGAGTCTTATTAGTTCCACGGGAAGATCTATCATCCATTCTACGTTTGATGACTTACAGCAATTAAACTTGACAGGTCAAGTTGAAATAAAAAACTCCAGCCAAAATGTGTTAATCTTTGGACAGACTAGACATGGATGAGATTATCTGTCTGTTTCCACTGGGTAGAAAGTACAATTTAAAATTGACAAATTATGTCCTATTATAGGTTTTGGCCAAGAAAGATTCTTGCATCAGTTTGATATTCTAAAGCACTTATAAGCTGATTCTGTACTTTGAGTATCCAGTCATATCTGCAAGTCATTGTAGTATGTAGAAACTAAAGTCTGTTGGTACACTGAGTGTATGAAAGTTACAATGGAACTTCACGGAAGAGGTAGTGTGCTGAGAAATATGTGGGGGGGGACATGTATTTTGTTAGGATAATGGCTTTCCAAAAGCTCCGCTCCCATCCACATCACTATACCACATCTTCTGTAAAGTACAGTTGTAGCTTTATTTTCCCATTTTGCTGAGTATTGTATGGGCTGGCTTTAGAGAAGATGAGGCTGATATGCCAGTACTGTGTACTGCCGTACATGGGAACATGAATGTGTGCCAAAATCACACTTATCCAGTAATTTATATTATGGGAAATCTCTGAAAATGTTAATAATTTAGTGCATGCCAAAAGCATGCTTAGCACCATGGATAATAGAATCAGGAGAATTGCTGAATCATCACTTTCTGATTCTCCTAATACCACAACTTAGCAATGTAAGCAACCATGATTCATTAACTGTATGATTTTTTTTTTTTTTTTGACTAGACAAATCTGCACTTACATTAATGTATGGAATTAAAAAAAATGTTTTTCATAGATTTTCCTGGTTTTCAAATACATTTGTTCATTACTGTTTGGCACAATGCCCTCATTGGTAACAAAATAAATCAACTTCATATAAGAGTATGCTGGAAGCAGGATTAAGTTGTAAGCGGGGAGCCCAATTCCTTTTCACATGGCCGATATGTATAGCCAGGCCTTACCTATGTACAAGGTCCTAAAGTGGAACGTCGCTCTCCCAATCAACATTGATTATTTTTAATCCTCATGCTGCTAGTACAGTGTGTTTTAAAAAGAATGACCCGATTTTATATAGTTATATTTAATAATGAAAATGCGTTACAGTTACATAAAAAAAAATTACAAACTCAAGCTTCACTCGCCATGTTATAAATGCTCTATGTGCCCTCCAGCTGCTGCACAGGTAACATCAAGATGATTGCTGAATTTGCCCCCAAGGTGTTTGAGAGTGTCTTCTTCCACAGAAGTTACTGCAGCCATAATTCGGTTTTTGAGCTCATCCAAGTGAGCGGGTAATGATGGAACATAAACATGTTGTTTTACACATCTCTCCAAGAAAAAGCCGCAGAGTGTAATGTTTGGAGATCTTGGGGGCCAAGAATGTAGTATCAAGTCTTAGGGGCCCATGTGACCTATCCAAGGTTGAGGCAATGTTTAATTTAGAAACTGACAAACTTGGTTGTTCCAATGTGGCGGTGCCCTGTCTTGCTGAAAAATGAAATCTTCACTAAGGTGTCCTTTTATGAAACGGAGATGAGCAGTGATCCTGCTGATCACAGCTCATTTCCGATCATTCTCAGTTTATGAAACAGAAATGATCGCAGGAGAACATGTTCTCCGCTGATCATCTCTTCACACGGGAATCTGTCATTGACTGACACAGAAATGGCCAGGCTATGAAGCTGCGATCTCTGCACTTCACTGGCGATCTGGGTCAGAATTCACACTCCCGGGTTCACCAGCCTGGAGCTTGTGAAGCGGGGAGTGAAGACAGAATCGGGGGAGAACTGAGGGGGAAAAAGGAAGATTATGGACCCCCCAACACAGTAATCATGTCCCCCTGCCATATTTATGTATATATATATACATGTATATATATACACACATACATGTAGATATATATTTAATGTGTATATATATATACAATGTATGTGTGTGTGTATTCAGTGTATATATATATATATTTATGTAAGGGGACTATTATTTATAACCTCGTGTACTCAGCAGTGATAATTTATCTCTGCTTGTTAAAGCGCGCGAGGGATTTTCATACTACTGTAATCTCGCTTTGTCTCACGAGATTACAGACGCTCCATTGACTTCTACACAGATCTCCGAGAAAACTGTTCTCCTCTGATCACCCTGGGCGAACTGAAGTTCTCCAATTCATAAAATGGGTGCCAGATGTGATCATTTTCCCCGGAGAACTGTAGAGAAGCCAATGGAGAAAAAAATTCACCCATTCATAAAAGGACACCTAAACACATACATTTTTGGAGAATTTTGCTCATTTGTGTGGCTTTTCAAGTCCCCAAAAGCGAAAATCGTGATGCAAAACTTTACCACTTAGGTGAAATGTTGCTTCATCACTAAAACTCAACCGCTGTAAGAATCTGTCATCCTCCATGTCATTTAAGAGAATATGACAGTAATCTAAATGTTTTCTTGGGTCACTTACATGAACAGCTTGCACCAGTTGCAATCGGTATGGCCTCAGAAGCAAACAGTCATATGAGGGATCGCAAGTTCTTGGCTAGCATGATGAGTGGACTTTTACAGGCTTCGCTGAAAAGCCTCATTGCACATTTCCTCTTAGGTGTGTGGTCATCCTGGACTCTTTCCCATACTTAAACACCCTGGTTTTTCAAATTGTTTATATCAACAATGAAAGGGAGTCCCGGAACAAAAAATAAAAATAAGCCCCCGTTCACATTAGGTCGCTCCGACTTCGGGGGGCGACCTGTGAAGCCGCGTGCACCGCGACTTCGGCGCGACTTGCACGGACTTCTTATAATGAATGTCTATGCAAGTCGCCTCCAGGTCTCCCCGAAGTAGTACAAGACCCTTTTTCTAAGTCAGAGCGACTTGTGTCGCTCCTATTAGAACCGGTCCTGTACTACTCAATGGACCCGACGGTGCGCGACTTGCCAGGCTGACCAAGTCGCCTGGCAAGTCGTAATAGTGTGAACCGACTCTAAGTAAGTAAAAGGACAGCATGATAGTTGTGAATAGGATGACAGCAGGGGAAGGGTTGAAGATAGTTACAGTAGTGGTGGCCGGCCTTAGGGGCAGTGTTTTGTGGCTGGGAGGAGTCACAGGAAGTTTAGGGGGAGTGGTGTGGTGTGAGAGTCCAGTTGGGAGCAGCATGGAGGAAGAGAAGCTTCCCACCCGCCCTCCCTATTGTTAAGATTAGCTATGGGATTGTCATGGCAGCCTGGCAGTGGTGGGTCTTTGGAGGAGGAGAGAATTCTGGATAATAAGAATGGTCGGGAGGCATCGGTGGTATGGGGTTCTTGGGTACATTCCTTTTAACAAGGGGTTAACTTGGAATATGTAAAATGGAGGCCACTGTGAGTAATGAGGATTGTCTCCAAGCCAGTGTGTTGCGGCAGGGGGCCTAAGTGTAAGCAAAGGTTATCGCAGTGAGTAGTTTCTGTGTTGTTGCCCTCAAAGACCACCAAGCTTCATTTCTCAGTTTCTGTTATAAGGAATGTTATATTTTTAATTTGAAGTTACTGTTTTGTAATAAAAGGCTGCAATGGCCAAAGTTGTTGTGTCCTTTATTGTATAAGTGGGGTTGAAGGGGATGGCCTAGAAGGCTGGGGTTAGTTCTGGTGGATATCTATGCTACACGTGTCATGTTCTTTGCCACTGGTGGATAAATAATGAAATGCTGCAGAATTGCACGCTGCACCATTATTACGGACTCAGGCTTGCCAAATTAGAGAACATGAAACGCCTTTTGTTGCATAGATGGCATCTTGTTAATGACTGAGGTTAGCATCTATTTGGGCTCTAGTAGTTGTATCTAGCAGGCCATCATTTGAAATTATAGGCCACGCCCATTCAAGTAGTACAGGTTTTATTCAGTGACGGTGCATGGTTGCACAGATGTAAGGTTTTACGATTGGGTCATTCTTTATGAAACACACTGAATATCATATTTACTAATTTTAAACTTTTTTTTAAATATTTCTTTAGTTACTTCCTGGTTTCTTGTTTAAGCAACTGATGCCATAGATCCCAGGTGTCTACAGGAGGGGAGGAGAGGAAGAGGGGTTTTCTTAGCTAATCACGCCCTCCTGCATGCATACCTGAGATAAGGGCAGATGGATTCCAGGAGGTAAATACTATATTAATCATTTTCCCTTACTCAAGATGACCATGGCCAGAAATGCTAGGGGGGTTCTTTTTCAAAGAAGACATGGATGGATGAGGGAGCTTGCTTTGAATATTAAAAATTAATTATGTTGTTTTTTTGGTTTTGGTGCTCAGATGCAGTGAAGATCCACTTAAAGGGCAACATGCTTTACTCTTCGACCAAACCCACACATTGTTCATGTGCATGGATGTAGGTTCTGGAAGTCTCCACACCTCCCTGGTCACAGTTTACATTACCCCCTTACATCTTACATAAGCCTATGTTTTCCATGGTCCAGATACAGGCTCCAGAAGATCAATCAATCACCTGGAGCCCATGAGACACAGAGGCCCAGTCTGCCTGATGCGTAATACATAGGGGGGTCCTCACTCACTGCCAAATGGGCTACTGCTTTTACTCTATTACCACCCACTCCTGAGATGTCCAGGCTTGCACCCATAAATACTGTACACATGCTGTAAATCTTCTCCACAGGCATTGGCTGAGCACCGTACATTATTTTAAATTTCTTCCATGAAGGTAGTCTGAAAAGTTCATGGCCTGACCACACAGATTTGAAAGATTTGCTTTAGCACTGCACCAAGCCACTCTTTAATATGTTCACAACTGAAAATGTTGCATGTGCCCTATATGGTTTTCATGCGCTCTTTGCAAACAGTTGGCATCCCTCGTAGTCAAGTTGAAAATGGGAAAGATTTGAGCAATCTGAGCATCCGAGAAATATAAGAATAAAGGTTTCAAATATATATATAAAATACTGGTTGATATGATGGGGCCAACAATACGGCCATTCATTGAAAAATGGATGAGGGAGTTGGGAACACAGAATAAGGACTTTCACTTAGAAAAAAGTTTAAAACTAATACACAGTTCTACAGTAGACGTGAACACAGTTGAAATGAATTATAAATCCATTGCAGGATGGTATATTACCCCTGATAAAGCTCATAATTACCAAAAAGAGAAATCAAAAAATTGTTGGAGAGGTTGTACAGAAGTGGGCACAATGACCCACCTATGGTGGGAATGCCCAAAAATTAAAAAGTTCTGGAAGGAGATTTTAGTTCAAATCAAAAACATCATGAAAATAGAAATCCTGGAAGATCCCTGGTATTGCCTATTTCATGGCACAAAAAACTCAGTAAGACAATATAAAGCAACACTGGAACCCCATCTGATGAATGCCACAAAAGGATTAATCCTGTTATTTTGGCAGAAAGAAGAGGCACCAAATATAGGAGATTGGGTGCAAAGAGTAGAGAGAATAGGAACATTGGAATACCTAAAGGAGTGGGAGGAGGATGAGACAGAGGAATGGGGTGATATATGGGAAGATTGGAAGGAGTTAAAGAAAACAAAATAGTATACTAAATGGAGTGGAGAAAAAGAGAAAGACAACTAGTACGGGGAAGGGACCGGGAGGGGAGAAATAGGGGAAAAACAGGGGAGAAGTTACAAAATTGGGAAAATTAATGTTTTTATCGTGTGAAATGTATTTGTAATTCTTCTTTCTTTTGAAAACAATAAACAAATTTAAAATAGAAAAAAATAAAAATAAAAAAAAGAAAATGGGGAAAGTGGAAGAAGAATACTTAAAGTGTTCTCTAATGAGCAAAGTGATGGCAACAGTCTTCTGTGAGTCTGAGAGTGTGCAGCAAGCAGTTCAGAAGACCATTATTTTGCATTACTTTAGCGAACATGTGCCATTTTCAGCACCGAACGTCTGGAAGAGTGGCTTAGTGCGGTGATAATGTCTCATTTATGTGTGATCACTCCTTCCATGTCAGGCCATGAACTTACCAGACTACCCTCATAGCAGAACACCACACAGAGGCTTCTGGTTGCAAAAGTAACTTTTATACCTGTAAATGTAGTAACAAATGTCCCATTCCAAAGACTGTAATAGTTTACAAATAATTGCAATAAGATTAAGTCATAACATTTGTAAATGAAGGGAGAGAGAAAGGGAGCATTGAAGTACTCACTTTAGAATTTTAAAGTCCTTTTCCTGATTCCCATACTCAGGCCCAAATTCTGTAATCATTTTAAAGTCCCTCCTCTGCTCTCAATGGCTTTCTCCTGTGGTGAACCCATTTACAACCTTTGTGTAAAATAGTAGGGTATGTTGGCGCTGCCATTTTTATTTGTAGACTTTGTTGCCAACATACCCTACTATTTTACACTATTTGAATATAGCTTTATACTATATTTTTTGGGGTAGGCTGCAGCCAATTAGCTTCTTACATTTTTTAATTTTTATCCATTTTGCGCAGAATCTCTTCTATACCATTTACAACCTTTGGCTCCTAAATTGGCCCTTTCCAACCCCTAAATCTCTAAAATGACCCCACAGCTCTTGCAACAGGGAAGACCAACAATTAGAGGGACTGACCCCTGCCTACAAAGAAAGGAATTAAACAAATCAGCACAGGTGACTCACCATTGGCGTTCTACCAATGCTGCTCAGATAGTACAGCAATCCCTTCACATGATAAATAGTAGGCTGTAGATTGCACTTTGGGGAGAGCCAATGTCTGTTCAAATCTTCACCATTTAGGGAGCACCTGTGACTGAAAAAAAAAAAACAAGAGGAAAAATAAAGCAATACATAACAGCACACATTTTACACCATCATCTAGGAAATCATCATCACCATCAGCAAAGAAAGATGCTAAATGCAGTTAGTGGCTAGTTGTGACATTTCTGTGTTTTTGTTGGTGTGATCATTATTACACTGTGTGGGTGGTTCTTATTCAATTCAAAGTCAAACAACAAAAATGACATACAAACTTCAAGTTTCAATCCTCATTTATTTGTTTGTGTTTCCTTTAAACTCTGTGTACTACTCTATGTAGTCCCTATGTAAAACCTTACAGTCGTTTCAGAGATCCACATGTGCATTCATTTCCTTTATGCCTGTGCCTACAATTTATTCTGATCTCTTGATATCTACCCTTTTAGGCACCTGTTCAGATGCACTGAGAGAAGAGACTGTAAGTGAGGATGAGCCAGAGTGAAAGAACATAACATTGGCATCCTATTAGATGTGCACGTTCTTCTCTGCTAGCTACTAGACGGTGCAAATCTTAGCAGTGTTGTTTAGCAGCTTGATTACTGTTCCAGAAGCTCCTTATAACAAAGTGGTTCACACTACTAAATGTAGGTCAGCAGTATAGACTGCGTTCGTAGGCTTTACATATGAAATGGAACAATAAATGCTCTGCAAAGAGGAAGTGAACATGCAAAGGAACATCTACTGTACATGCCAGTGAGATTGCCATGGTATCATCGCCATGGAGTGTCCTCAAGCATAACTCTCCTGGTGCTGTAAACCTTACACACTTGCTGGATATGTAGTGGAGTGCCCATTTACTCACCATGTTTAAATACAGATTTCACAGAAAGGCCACATTTGATAAGTCCGAGGTAGCTGGACCAGGAGAGAGTTTCTCCACTGTCAGAACAGGCGTGTGGGCAGTCAAGAAGGAGCCTATTTGAATGAAACTTCTCAGAAAAACCTAGCTACTGTAGGGAGCTCCTCCTTGATTGCTACTGGAATACTCCAGTTCTAGTAGAGTGGTCCTTTGTCCTTGAGCCTTGGATCTCTCTAGTTGTTATCAGTGCTACCCTGGATGTAATTGTGAGGGACAGTAGTGATTCCCCCGAGACTCTCTGTTGTTGAGTCATAAAGATTATGCCACATACTGATGGAGTCACAGAGACATGGTTTTCATGTTCTTTGCCATCATAAACCTGTTTTTCATTATTCTGCTGTGTATGCATGTTTTCTGCCATCTTGAACCAGTTTTTATTATCACTTCTAACTTTGTACCTGCTCAGTAAACTGCAAGTTAGAGTTACTCCCTGTCTAATCATGACTAGGGTATTAAAGATGAACTGTGACACTCATGCTGCCTGGCCACCTCTCTGCCATAACCTGCTACCTAAATAAACCACACCAATGCCATTGGTGTATACTGGAGCCTCACGGTTCTTGTAGGCAATTATCTTAGTGCCTGTGACCTGTGACAACCCATAAAGTAGGCCTCCAGCCCCACCACACTGACTAGGAGACAGCTGCCTGTAACCTGCAGTACTACCATAAAAACGTACACAATGTAGGGGAGCCAAACCCAAGAGGTTTCCCTAACAATTCACCTTTAACCTGCAGCCCACATTCTATGACCTCGCACCCTGCAATCTGCCATGACAAGTAAATTGAGGGGGAGGGAGGGCAGGAACACTCCACAATGTCTGCTGTCCCCCATCAGAAACTCTCCTGGGGCCCTCCTGCCTACAATCATTCGAATACCCCAACTATTCCTGTTCGGCCACACCGATCAGGTCAGTTCCCTCCACCTCCTTGCATCCTTTCAAAAAATAAATAAAAATCCTCCCATGCTTACACCCCCCTTTTACCCTACTCATACCATCCCTCAATGTCCATATCATGTCCATATCTTGTGGTCTTTTCCGCCAGGCCTGACTTTCAGTTGATTATCTGCATGCAACAAGCTACTTGTAAATAACTGTCAAATGGTCCAATTGTGATGTCATGGTTGCAGAAATATTTTTTTTTTTTTATTTTAAACAGTAATAGAAAAAACAATGGCCATACAGTGAGCAAGCGTCATCAGAAACTGATCAAAATTCACTTTGTGGGTAACCCTGTCAGTACTCACCTGCTGATGGGGGTGAAGGGGGGATTTAATCCTCAGCCAAAGAGTGGCCAATTAGATACAGCCGCTGTTCGGGTATTCTGAAACCTGTCATTAACGGCTGTCAGAATATTAAAACCAGCATTGCAGATTTGTCCATCCATGCTGTATAGCGTGGGTGGAGGACTTGTTTTTAAGCCTCATTTTTTTTGCTCTGCCTGCACTATGAAAATCTATTAATATATGACAGCTTTTATGCTTTTTTTACATTTTTTTAATATTTTGCAAGCATATTTCTGAAAGCTCCATTTTGAAGATGTAACTCCAGTGAAAGTGTCTTTTTTAAACTAAAAGGACAGTTGCAAATATAAATGATGACTAGCTGTTAGCAGCCGTTGAAGAAAACAATTGACTGCTGGTGACAACAGGTTTTATTTGCTTTTTGTGATGTTATCACATTAGCTACAAATGAACACAGTTCAACCCATTGTGAATGGCATTCAAGGGTGAAAGAAATCCTATTGGAAAGATCTTTTCTTGATATTAAATATGAAGCAAACACTAGAAATGGCTTTCTTGTGCCGTCTACAGCATAATGAAACTTTTTCCTGCCAGGATTTTTTTCAGCTTTATTTTAATTAAACTTAAAATGCTATTGTATCACAAATATCAGAACCTCCATTACATATTTTTTTTTTTTTTGTTTGGAAGATGTTATGCATGAATTATGTGTTCATTAGTTAAAATAGTTGCTCACAACATGTTCATAGATCCATCAAAAAACACATATTGTGTAGGTTATTTATCATAGCACCATAATCCGTTGTGTTTAAAAAGCTGTTCATAGAAGTTAGCCACAGATCAAATTATATGATTTTTATTATACAGGATTCATACAGTGCCAACAGTTTGAACAGCACCTTAAAAAAGGGAGACAGTAAGTTACAAAACAATTAAAGATACGAGGGTTGGGGGGCGCTTTTTAGGTGGAGGCAGGTTAGGCTTTTATATATATAACCCACAGATGGCTAACAACCTACACACACTCATATTTATACCTTCCATTTATTAGGAGTCAGTAGAAATATATGCCTTCAACAAAAACCTCTTTAAAAAAGAAGAGCAGAATATGAAAAAACAAACATTTACTGTATACTCACATAGGTGGATGCAGTATCAATCCGATGCTGCATCTGTCCCCCACCACCTCTACTCCGAGAACTGAGTGATCAAAGACTGCTGATCACTCAATTCTTTGTCTTCAGTCAGCAGAGAGGTGGTACTGTCAATCACTGGCTCTGCCCCCCCCCCCCCCCCTGCTCTCACTGGAGAACCAGACTGGAGAGGGGGTGAAAACGGCTGGCTCAGGCTCTCAGCGAAATGCTGAGAGGCTAGGCTAGCAACTAGGTGGATCCTGACATTAAACTCGGTATCTCTCCAGAGTCTGAATGGGCTGAGTGACATTAGCCGACAGTGGGCATTAGCCTGCTGTCGGCTGAATATGGGACACAAGCCACCTCTACTCCGAGAACTGAGTGATCAAAGACTGCTGATTGCTCAATTCCTGGTCTGCAGTCAGCAGAGAGCTGGTACTGTCAATCACCGGCTCTGCCTCCTCCCCCCCCCCCCCTCTGCTCTCACTGGAGAACCAGGCTGGAGAGGGGGTGAGAACGTCTGGCTCAGGCTCTCAGTGAAATGCTGAGAGGCTAGGCTAGCAACTAGGTGGATCCTGACATTAAACTCGGCATCTCTCCAGTGGCTGAGTGATGTTAGCCGACAGCGGGCATTAGCCTGCTGTCGGCTGAATATGGGTCACAGGAGTGCAGAACAAAGTGAACTCCTGTGACCCCCCAGGAGAGTTAGGGACAAAAGAGCTTTGGCCATACTTCTCCTATAAGTTTGTGGTCAAAGTAACTCTTAAAAAAATTTCTCTATATTGGTGTTTTTTTGATAGAACCTATTACATTTTGGTTAGTGCCTTCTATACATTGGTGGTCAAGTGTTAATATTTATACCCTTTAGGATGGTGGTAAATGCCTCCATTACATTGATGATCAAGGTTAAATCGAATCTTGCACAAAAAATGTCCCACTTCGTGTAAAAAAAAAAAAAAGTGTGCAGCTCAGTGTACGTTTATGGCATGGCTCTGTGCCATGATGGCGTGACTCCCGTGTGCATGTGCGAGAGTAACATTGCTGCGGCCCTGCCAACCAAGTACCCTATGAGTAACCTGGAAGGAGGACCGGGTGAAGAGGACGCAGCACTGGAGGGGACCACTAGACAGATATGTCTGCCATGATTGCTAACACGCTGTGCATACTAGTACATTATGGCGGAAAGCTTCTGGTGCCCAACTTTTTTCTTTTTTTCTTAGCGGTCTAATTCAACTTTAAACAAAATATAAATGCCTAAATGTCCATAGTTTGGCCACAGTTTCACTTTAAAGTGTTTGTAAACCTCAGACATGAAATATGAACAAAGCATATCCCCTTATAGTGTGTACTTGTCTCAATTAAGAACACTATTAAGAACACTAAGTGTAATTTCTGTCTTCTGCTTTGTTCCTCTAATAGCATGAATCACTTCTAAAAAGTTTTCCTGATACCAACAAAAAAATGTGTCGGGAGGTACCTTCAGCACACAGCCTGTGATTGACAACCTTAGCTCTATTCCTGTGTGCTGTTTAGAAGGGGCTATGTCCCTTCCCTCTGAGTTATGCTGAATGTATTCAGAAAAGCTCAATAAATTCTGCACTTTGAATGACTGTAGAGAAGATATGGCCACAGATAAACAGGTACAACTTATGTAAAAGGATGTGTTTCATCCCCGCGTATCACCTGAAGCCAGTCACTTCACTGGGAGTATGGAAGAGTTTACAATCACTTACAGGTGCTTCCTTTGATAGCAACTGGACAGTATCAGTGATCCCATCTTTCTTCTTGTTATTGATTGATAACCACTTCAACCTTCTCATAGTGAAAAATATATTGTGTGTTCTTGGCTTCAGATTGCTTTGAATACTTGACTGTCCATAGCATGGCCACGTGTTCACTTTAAGGAGCTTTTTTTAAAGTGGTTGTAAACTTCAGAAATGAAATATGAACAAAGCATATTCCTCTATAGTGTGTACTGTTCTCAATCCAGAGCACTAAGTGTAATTTATGTCTGCTGCTTCCTTCCTCTGCTATCAGCATGAATCGCTTTTAACAAGTTTTCCTGACACCAAGAAAAAAAAGGTGACAGGGGAAGGAGCTCCAGCTGATTGACAGGCTTAGCTCTGTTCCTGCTTGCTGTGTGAATGTGGATGTGTCCCTTTCCTCCAATCAGCTCTCAGAGCTTTCATCATTAGGCTCTTCAGAGTGTAACTTCAGCTCTCGGCCCCCTGTTTTCTGAGCTTTAAAATGCAGCACTTTGAATTGATGTAGAAAAGACAAGACTGCAAATAAACACGTACAACTTATGTAGGAGGTCATTCACTTTACTGGGGATATGTAAGGGTTTACTCCCACGTTAACAGCAACTGACCAGTATCAGTGATCCACTCTGTCTTCTTGTGTATGATTGACAACCACTTTCTCCTTCTCATAGTGGCTTCAGATTGCGCGAGGGACATTGCACTTGCCCCAGAGTAGAGGAAGCCATTAGTCAGTATACATACCCAAGAAAAGAGAGAAGATTCTTCTGTCATCTTCCTGTTAGTTATATAACTTCTTAAAACCAAGAGAAGAATTTTACATAAAAAATTCAGAAGACAGGTGGAAGATCGGGTCTGGGTTCTTCGCTTACCAGGAAAGGAACTAGTGGGCTCAGTATTATACGAGTTGTGTCTGAAAAGTCAGAAGAATGGTGTCAGAAAACAAACTATACAGAAAATACAAACAGATTACCTTAAGTCTCCATTCACACTGGTACGACTTGTCAGGCAACTTGGTCAGCCTGACAAGTCACGCACCGTCACGTCCCATAGTGTAGTACAGGACCGGTTCTAATAGGAGCGACACAAGTCGCTCCGACTTAGAAAAATGGTCATGCACTACTTCGGGGCGACCTGGAGCGACTTGCATAGACATTCATTTTATGAAGTCCGTGCAAGTCGTGCCGAAGTCACGCCGCACGCGACTTCACAGGTCGCCCCGAAGTCGGATCCGACCTAGTGTGAACGGAGTCTTATTTGCCTTCAAAATAATCGTCATCCTTCACAACACGTTTGGCAACTTTCATAACATTTCTGGAAACTGTCAGCAAAGTCTCTTTAGAAGTCAATTGCAGAACCACTGTCCCACATTCTTGGACAAAATATGTGCCTTTCACGAAGCTCTTCAGGCGGGGAAACAGACAGAAGTCCATAGGTGCCAGACCAGGGGAGTGAATGTCATTCCATGGATTGCTGCTTGGATTCCGGATCAAACTGGTAGCACCAGGTCTCATTCCCAGTGCCGATAGTATGCAGAAAGTATGGATCCTGGTCACACATGATAATGAAATCTCCAGAGGTTTCCATTCTTTTTGCTTTCTGTTTGTCCATCAGCTTGTGTGCTACAAACCGGGAACAGATCTTCTGCTTACCCAAACCTTCGCGGACTATGATGATCACCGTGTCCTTGCTAATGCCCAATTCCTCCACCATCAATTGTAGAGTCGCCGATCTCATGCCAGCATTTGTCGCGCCTGAACATGGCTCATCCTCAGTCATTTTTTTCCCATTGTGAAAGCGTTTGACCCCGTCCTACACACATTTTCTGCTCACGGCTTCTGTCCTGTACACTTGCACCAATATTTCATGTGTCTCTGTCGCCACTTTCCTCAATTTGCATCTGAACCTCTTTCACTCGTTGCTCCATGGCACTGTGACCCTATCTCTCACACTGATTATGTCTGACTACCCGCAGCAGGTTTACTCTGACGGACACATGTACTCCATGCTAGGTGGCGCTTCTCGACGTGTCTCTGGATAGCCACGCGTGCACACCTGGCCCATGTTGCCATTGAAATATCAGACCATTCACCAAACTTTTTAATCACGCAAAAAAAAAACTTGGGGGGGGGGCACTGGTGCCTTGGTCCACTACTGGGTATGATCACAATGGGTAATCTATCATCAAGTCTTCTTTATAAGACGCTATCCACAGGTCTTAATCCCAGCATTAATGTAACTTGCGTTATAAATAGGATTTATTTCCTCCAATCGCAATACTAGGAAATATTTCACCCAAACGACCCTCTGAACTGCCAGTCTGAAGATACATCCACAAGGGGATAAATAACAGAAGGAGAAGAGAGACATGAAGTAAATAGTTATAAAGAAAATTTAATGCCACAGCTGGGAAAATAAACTTATTTTGAAAAATCTCCCATCCATTACAGTTAAATGTCGAGACAGGGCCCATCATAACTGGTGACGGATGGCTGACGTGATAATGGTGCCTTGGGCACTGTAAGTCATAAACTCTAAAGGGATGCAGAGAGTTTGATGTTTATAGGACATCACTGTTCATTGTAACTGGTAGAAATAAGATGAATATCGATGGGTATCTATATAAATAAACTAACCACAGAAAATATCATAATCCTCTTATGACATTATGAATGAACATCAATATGGCAGCTAGGCGTTCCGAATTGTAAGCTGAAAAAAAAAAAAGTACCCAGACTTTTCTTCTTACGGGCTGTACTGAAAATATTCTACACTAGAATAAAACTAGGTACTGCAGGTTTTTGGAATTGTAGAGCACATTGGGTTCCTGAAAAAAATTTTAGTTAAATTGAAAAATCTTGTTCTTATTTAGAATAAACAGCTTTGAGAATGTACAGTATACTATGGTTTTGCTTTTTGTGGATGTGAGATGTGAGGTCTTTTTGACCCCAGATCTCACATTAAAGAGGACCTGCCCTGCTTATTTCTATTACAAGAGATGTTTACATTCCTTGAAATAGGAATAAAAGTGATAAAAAAAAAAAAAAAAAAACTTTTAAAGGGACAGTGAAAAAATAAAAAATAAAAGGTAAAATAAATAAGAAAAAAAAAATCCCTTAAAATATTTTATATCATAGAATAAAACTAGGTACTGCAGGTTTTTGGAATTTTAGAGCACATTGTGGTACTGAATACATTTTTAGTAAGGCTGGCCATACACGATACAATTTTCTGATCAATTTTCTTGAAATTTGCCTTCAACTATGTAGTACAAAGGCCTGCCTAATTAGATACAAGTGAAAGTGTTGTTTAGCTTTGACCTCATATTATGTGGTTTGTGGTAAATCTAACAGAAAGTGTACAACAAAAGTTGAACATGTATGGCCAGCCTTAAAGTTCAAAATCTTGTTATTATTTGAGGTTTTTAGAATACAGTATGCTATGGTTTTGCACAAAAAACAATAAGAAATAAAACAAAATAAAAAATACTTGCTGAAATTTTAGGCTGAATGCTAAAATATTATTAAGATGTATATTTTTATGTACATACAAACATCTGTAATATTAAAAATGGAAAACATTTAAAGGGGTAATAACCACTTTAACCACTTGCCGACCGCCGCACGACTATCTACGTCGGCGGTCAGCCCCTCACAGGCAAAGTGACGTAGGGCTACGTCGCTTGCTTGTGAGGGTCTAGGGAGCGAGCGCGCGCCCCCGGAGGCACGCTCCAACTCCCACGTGGTCACGGACCCCCCCGCGCGTGTGACCAGCGGACCCGATGTCCGCCGGCCACTCTGCGATCGGCGGGGGAGAGGGAGAAAGTCAGGCGGCTTGTGTAAACAAGCCACCTGTCATTCTCCTCGGTGTAAAAACACTGATCACACGGATCTACTATGTAGATCCGTTGATCAGTGTCCTTACAGCTCAAGCCACAGCCAATCACAGTAGAAAGCACGCCCCTAGGGACACACACAGCCCCTCCCTCTCAAATAAAGTTAACCTCTTCACTACCAGTGTATTTTTACAGTAACAGTGCATATGTATAGCACTGATTACTGCAGTAATGTCACTGGTAACCCCAAAAGTGTCAAAAATGTCAGTCAAGGGTCCGATCTGTCCGCCGCAATGTCGCAGTACCGCAAAAAAATCGCAGATCGCCGCCATTACGCGTTAAAAAAAACCCAACAAAAATGACAAAAATCTTTCCCTTTGTTAGTAAACGCGATAACTTTTACGCAAACCAATCAAAATACGCTTTTTGTGATTTTTTTTACCAAACATAGGTAGCATAAAACAAATTGGCCGAAAATGTTAAAAAATTTTGATTTTTACATTTTTTTGGGGGGGGAATTTCATATAAAAAAAGTGAAAAATATTGTTATTTTTGCAAAATGTACGCTCTTTTTTTGTTTATAGCGCATGATCAAAAAATCGCACAGGTGATCAAATACCACCAAAAGAAAGCTCTGTTTGTGGGAAAAAAAGGACGCCAAATTCGTTTAGGTACAGCGTCGCACGACCGCGCAATTGTCCGTTAAAGTCACGCAGTGCCGAATCGCAAAATACCCCCTGGTCAGGAAGGGGGTAAAATCTTCCGGGGCTTAAGTGGTTAACACCAGGGCCTTTTTCTGACATTTGTATCCGTATTTTTTGCTAGAAAATCACTTAGAACCACTAAACATTATATATATATATATTTTAGCAGAGATTCTAGAGAATAATGAGAGAATTGCAATATTTTATGTCAAACTGTATTTGCGCAATGGTCTTTCAAAAGCAATTTTGTTTTAGAAAAAAATACATTTTAATGAATTTTAAAAAAATAAGACCGTAAATTTAGCCCATTATTTATTTTTTTTGTATAATGTGGAAGGTGATGTTACGCCAAGTAAAAAGATACCTAACATGTTATGCTTTAAAATTGCGCACGCTTGTGGAATGGGGACAAACTATGGTACTTAAAGTTTTTTTACAGGTTACCCATTTAGAGTTACAGAGGAGGTTCTGTGCTAGAATTATTGCTCTCACTCTAATGATTGCGGCAATAGCTTACATGTGTGCTTTGAACACGTTTTTATATGCAGGTGCGACTTACGCATACCATCACTTTTGCACGTGAACACGGGTGGATGGGGCGTTTTACTTTTTTTTCCCTATTTATTTCACTTTTTATTTTTACACTGTCCCTTTATTTTATTTTTTTAATCACTTTTATTCTTATATGTGTAAACATCTCTTGTAATTAAAAAAAAAAAACGTGACAGGTCCTCTTTATTGAGAGAACTGTGGTCAAAAAGTGTAGCTGCTGACTTTTAATAAACATACACTCACCTGTCCCACAATCCAGCATTGCGGCCGCCCAAAGCCTCGCTCTCTCCCTCTCCTCTCGGTGGCGCCAGCATCACTAGCAAGGGCACCTGGCTGTGACAGCTTTCGGCTTCACAGCTGGGTGAGCACTACGCAAGGGCGAGTCGCACTGCACATCCTGAATGGCCCGGCAATCTTCTGGGAACTGTGACGTGTCCCAGAAGATTGCAGGGAGAGAGAGAGGAGAACTTCCGCTCGAAACGCCTAGGCGGGCCGAGCGGAAGTGGGAGCGGGAGTGGGACCTGTCAAAACTAGGTACCCACTCCCGCCTCAAAAAAAGGACATGCCAAATGTGCCATGGCAAGGGGAAAGGAATATTTAAAGTGGAAGTTCCACTTTTGGGTGGAACTCCGATTTAAGGGGAAAAAACAATCCATTGTTTATGCCAGAGAACCGGAAGTGAGAGTCAGAGGTCGCTCCAATCCTCCAAGGGCATAGAGCCGAGTGGGGACCATCTTGCCCTCACTTGAATTCCTGCCCAGCGATCAGCTGCACCAGATTTTTCATGGGCTTAACGGATGGCTCAAAGATGACTGGTAAGCCGCAGGAGGGGGGGAACTTCTCCCACCGCTTATTAAAGTGATATGGCGGAGAATAGCAAGCGGGGGGCAGGATTGAGCCACGTTCTGTGTGTCTATAGATGCACACAGCCTGGTTCAGTAGCACGCCTGCACGAGTACCCCGGCAGCAGCAGGCTTGCTATTGGGACACTCAGAGAAGAGAAGGGGCCGGGTACACTGGCGAATGACTCCAGAACAGGAGGAAATGGGTTATTCTGAGCAATACCATTGGACAGAGCAGGTAAGTATTGTTGGTTATTTGATAAGGTGGTAAGGAATGTAGAATTCAGCTTTACTTGCATAGGAGAACAGCAGACATGTGTGAGAACAGCATTACAGGAGAGAGCAGAGAGCAAAAAAAAAAACTTCCTTCCTGTGCAGAGTATTCATAAACACACAGATGCTAGTACAGGGGTGCTAAACCTGTGGCCTTCAGAGCCTTTTTTGATGTGGCCCTCGACCGTTAAAACAGGTAAGCGCACTTCTGTTTTATCCTGTGAGTTCGGTGTGCTGTCAGAAAGTGCACCACATCTGCAAGATACTGTATTATAGAAGTCTATGGCAAAGCACAGCTAACCTTCAGGAAAGCCACAGGTGCACTACACCCGCACTCATAGTGCAGGTAAACTGCAGCGTATTAGTGTAAAAGCAGCCTTATAGGGAGCTCAGAACAGTAAGGGCTCATTTACATTTACAGTTTGGGGGGACAGTAAAACCCCATGGTTGAGACGAGCTGTAAAACCCCACTGGTGTAGCTTAAGGGGTAACAATGGTAACCACACCCCGTGCTCCTGGGGCCCGTGCAGTCTCTTGGTCACATTCTGTTTTACACTTGAACAGGAGGGGCAGCGGGGGCAGCATATACTGTACATGAACCAATCTTCTCTGTTTTCCTCCCACAACGGCTGAAAGCCAACTTTTCCTCCTCTCTCTTCCGCCGGCATTCAGCAGATGCAAGAGGAAAATGTTCATTATGCTATTCAAAATAAAAACTTCAACCTTCTGAACCATTTAATTTCATTGCAGCCTGCAACCAGTTACCAAATCACTTAAGTAGCCCTCACTCTTCAAAAGGTTGAGCACCCATGCACTAGCAGGTCTTTTTTCTCAGAGAACAGTTGCAGGAACTCCTTCCTTACCGAGTCCCCCCTTGTCTCTGCCCCCTACCTACCTCTATGCACCATCCCTTGGTTCCACCCCATATACGCCTCACAGTACCACACCTTTTAGAAATTACAGAACCAAATATCATTTTGTGCTACTAAGTAATTTGTATGGAATGTTTTAATGATAACAAGAAAGACAGTAAAACAGTGAGCAGCAATAGACTGCACCCCAGCAGCAATAGACCCCCCCTCCAGAAGCAATATATCCCTCATGCAACAATAGATTTACCCCCAGCAATAATGGACCCCCCAACAATATAACACCCCAGAAACAATAGACTCCCAGCAGCCAGCAACAATAGACCTGTCCCTCAACAGTAGATCCCTCCCAGCAACAATTGACACCCCCAGCAACATAGGACCCCCTACCAGCAACAATAGACCTACCTAGCAAAAATAGACCCCCACACAAAAATATATCCCCACCTGGGTAAATAGATCCCCCAACAGCCAGCATCAATAGACCCTTCAGCATACCCCAGCACTCTTTGCCATTACATACATTCAGTGCTGGAGGTGCTGGAATTGCGTTCCCACTGAAAAAAGCCCTGTGAACTAGTATATCACTATAGCACCATCTACAGTTCGGAGTGCATAGTACATGCTGATACATTTCCAACAAGTATAACATGCTTATTATTTTAATAAAAAAAAAAAAAACATTACAACTGCTTTTAAAGAAAAAATCACTTTAAAGCGGAGTTCCACCCAAAAGTGGAACTTCCGCTTTAAATAGTCCCAACCCCCTGACATGCCACATTTGGCATGTCATTTTTGGGGGGGGGAGCGGGTACCTAGTTTTGACAGGTACCCGCTCCCACTTCCGCTCGGAGCGCCGCGGCGCCCTGAGCGGAAGTTCTCCTCTCTCCCTCCCTCCCTGCAATCTTCTGGGACATGTCAGAGGTCCCAGAAGATTGCCGGCCAATCACGACGCATAGCGCAACTCGCGCATGCTCAGTGCGTACCCGGCTGTGAAGCCACAAACTGTCACAGCCGGGTGCCCACATCAGTGATGCCAGCGCCGCAGAGCAGAGAGGGAGAAGATGGCACATCGCTGGACCGTGGGACAGGTGAGTGTGCGGTTAGGCTGGAACTCCGCTTTAAGATAAGGCTTACTGATAGCGAATATAGAAAAATATTTAACTAATAAATAGTATTGGTCAGTTAATAGGATAATGCTTTAATCCATCAGATCATACATTATATCATTTTCACTTTTTTTTTGGCAAAATGTATTAATATAATCCAACACTCAGACTGAAATATTCATTCCTACAGTGCATGGTCTTTCCAAGAATTTGTATGGAACATGCCTACATCAGTTGTAATTGCAAGCAAAAATGAACACAACAAGACATCTTGTTTTTCATATCTGAGACGATAGGAAATGGTTTCTGAGTATGGGGTTTGGGTTGTGATTAAGAGAACGGTAAATTGAAATAAGAATGAGATCAGCTGGACGTCAGTTTGCCACATACTGTACTGCACAGAAAAGGTCATTTGTCTGTCCCTGCCTTGTTCCATATTCCAAAAACTACATGCAAGTCATTTAAAGTAAACTGTGCAGAATAACAGACAAAACTTAAAAAAGAACCTTATATTAACCGGGTTCTTTAGCATGGCCAAACTCACCATAATAAAATAAACTCAGCCTTCCATCCTTATACATTATTTGCCACTTAGTTCTTCTACCCTCTTTATGTATATAAAATATATACATGTTTACGTGTATGTGCTTTTATATATATATATACATTATCTCACAAAAGTGTAAAAACACTCACAGTTTTGTAAATATTTTATTATATTTTTTCATGTGACAACACTGAAGAAATTACACTTTGCTACAATGTAAAGTAGTGAGTATACAGCTTGTATAACAGTGTAAATTTCCTGTCCCCTCAAAATAACCCAACACACAGCCATTAATGTCTAAACCGCTGGCAACAAAAGTGAGTACACCCCTAAGTGGAAATGTCCAAATTGGGCTCAAAGTGTCAATATTTGTGTGGCCACCATTATTTTCCAACACTGCCTTAACCCTCTTGGGCATGGAGTTCACCAGAGCTTCACAGGTTGCCACTGGAGTCCTCTTCCACTCCTCCATGATGACATCACGGAGCTGGTGGATGTTGGAGACCTTGCGCTCCTCCGCCTTCTGTTTAAAGATGCCCCCACAGATGCTCAATAGGGTTTAGGTCTGGAGACATGCTTGGCCAGTCTATCCCCTTTACCCTGAGCTTCTATAGATAGGCAGTGGTTGTCTTGGGGGTGTGTTTGGGGTCCTTATCATGTTATAATACTGCCCTGCAGCCCAGTCTCTGAAGGGAGGGGATCATGCTCTGCTTCAGTATGTCACAGTACATGTTGGCATTCATAATTCCCTCAATGAACTGTAGCTCCCCAGTGCCAGCAGCACTCAAGCAGCCCCAGACCATGACACTCCCACCACCATGCTTGATTGTAGGCAAGACACACTTGTCTTTGTACTCCTCACCTGGTTGCCACCACACGCTTGACACCATCTGAAATAAATACGTTTATCTTGGTCTCATCAGACCACGGGACAAAGTTCCAGTAATTCATGTCCTTAGTCTGTTTGTCTTCAGCAAACTGTTTGCTGGCTTTTTTGTGCATCATCTTTAGAAGAGGCTTCCTTCTGGGAAGACAGTCATGCAGACCAATTTGATGCAGTGTGCGGCGTATGGTCTGAGCCCTGACAGGCTGACCCCCCACCCCTTCAACTTCTGCAGCAATGCTGGCAGCACTCATATGTCTATTTCCCAAAGACAACCTCTGGATATGACACTGAGCATGTACACTCAACTTCTATGGCCAACCATGGCGAGGTCTCTTCTGAGTGGAACCTGTCCTGTTAAACCGCTGTATGGTCTTGGCCACCGTGCTGCAGCTCAGTTTCAGGGTCTTGGCAATCTTCTTTTATCCTAGGCCATCTTTACGTAGAGCAACAATTCTTTTTTTCAGATCCTCAGAGAGTTCTTTGCCATGAGGTGCCATGTTGAACTTCCGGTGACCAGTGAGAGTGATAACACCAAATTTAACACACCTGCTCCCCATTCACACCTGAGACCTTATAACACTAACGAGTCACATGACACCGGGGAGTGAGATGGCTTATTGGGCCCAATTTGGACAATTTTATTTAGGGGTGTACTCACTTTTTTTGCAAGCAGTTTTGACATTAATGGCTGTGTGTTGAGTTATTATGAGGGGACAACAAATTTACACTGTTATACAAGCTGTACACTCACTACTTTACATTGTAGCAAAGTGTCATTTCTTCAGTGTTGTCAGATGAAAGATAGAATAAAATATTTACAAAAATGTGAGGGGTGTACTCACTTTTGTTAGATACTGTATATACAGTACATACATTTCCTCACTCTCGTTCAGCTACAAAGCTAGATTGAACCGTGGTGCTTGTGCTGGACGCATGGTCCCACTTGACGACCTATTCCCTTATATAAAAGCAATCTCAACTACCATATTCACACTCCCATCCCTCTTTTCAAGCACACCTTCTCTGGATAATTTAGATAATAAATCTCAAATAAAGCTATACTTACAGCTATTTTTCTCTGATCAGCACTCTCATTACGTTCACCTATCGTCCCATTAGTCAATACTTTGACACTCATTATATAACTTATGTTATATCTATATCCAGAGTTGTATAAAGTACTCGAAAACCATACTTGAGTAAAAGTACAAGTGCTCGATCAAAAAGTGACTTGAGTAGAAGTACTAAAGTATTCAACATTTTTTGTACTTAAGTATTGCAAGTAGTTTTTTTTTTTAATTTTGCTACTCAAGTACTGAAAGTAAAAGTACCAGTAGTTTCGAAAAAGAAATTGCTACTCAAGTACTGAAAGTAAAAGTACAAGTACTGTGTTATGTAGTTATTAAAGAAAGAAGTCAAAAGTTTGAACATCATATTGTATTTTTTTATTTCAAATGCAGCTTTTATTTATACATACAGTAGCATTTATTTTCGTATGCGCTGATAATACTCATGTTTTGAGCTTCATGAAACCTGCCATCTACTGTTCTGGCAGTGGTATTTTTTATAATTGTAACGAGTAACTATGCAGCACAAAAATAAATATTGGAGTAGAAGTATTGAAATCATTGAAAAAATGTAGTGAAGTAAAAGTGGAAGTAGGAGAAATAAATTCTACTCCAGGAAAGTACAGATACCGCCTTTCGGTATTTAAGTACAGTAGTGAAGTAGTTCTACTTAGTTACTATACATCTCTGTCTATATCCTAAAATTCACAAACTTTTAATGTGATTGTTATAATCCTTCAATACTCATTGAATACTTGATTGTACCCCATTAATATGTTATCATTTTGTATCATTTTGTATCATTTTGGTTATTGTAACCTACTTTAATATTGTGTTCATGTATCTCTTATACAATAAAAAATGGTTTGGAAAAAAAAAAAAAAAAAAAAACTGACGAAACTCAGAGACTGGAGCAGTTTATCAATATGAACTTTGTGATGTGGAAATAGTAGAGCAATACTTCCAGATACAAAACTGAAAGCCACAGCACAGAACCCAATGTAGAAGGGTCTCTCTCATATTTCATATTAAAGGGTCATATTTAGTCTCCATGATCCAAGATTTTAGTAAATAAATGCTGCCCTATTTCTTCATACTTTATAAGCCTTGTAGAAGCTTAAAGTAGTATTAACCACTTGACCTCAGGAAGATTTACCACCCTTTATGGCTGACTTTTTGCAAAATAGGAAACTGTGTTACTTTAACTGCACGGTTATGCAACGCTGTACATGAATACATTTTATGTCATGTTATGTTATGCCAATATGTATTCGGCTACATATTTTTGTTTAAAAAAATTCCCAATATGCGTATATTGATTGGTTTGCGCAAAAGTTATAGAGTCTACAAACTATGTAATATAAACAAGAAGGAGAGGCACCTCTGAGTGTAGGAGTAAAAACAATTTGACGGGAACCATACAGTTGGCAACTCACATGTTATAGTATTAAAACAGGCACATCTGTAATGTAAAAAAAAAAAAAAAAAAAGTGTAATATTTGTGCTAGTATTTAAATACTATGTAAAATAACAAGGTGTCAATCATCAAAACAAATGTGTACATATATGTAAATTCAAACAAATATGAGGATAGCAGCACTTAAATATACACACATAACAATAGAAAATACCATGTATAGAAAATAAATGCGCTTATCCAAAACAACTAAAACTGCTAAAAAATCTATTTACCTGTAACTTGTTTTGACACTTTAATAAAGCACATTTTTGTGAAAAAAAAATCATCAACCACTTCCCGACCGCCCACCGCAGTTATACTGCGGCAGGGCGGCAATCCTGTGCAATCCGGCGTAGGTATAAGTCGCTGCGCACCTGCAGCTAGGGGGCAAATGTGCGCCGGCGGCGGCGTGCTCCTGCCCCCACTCGGCAGCGGGGATGCCGATGCACGGGGCAGGCAGCTCCATTTGCAGCCTGACACCCACGATCGCTCCTGGCTGAGAGAGAAGGACGGGCAGCTGTTGTAAATACAGCTGGCCGTTATTCTCTCTGGAATGATCACAGAGTGCCTGTGATCCTTCTATATACAAACACAGGTCTCTGTGATCATTTCACAAGCCCCACATCATACAGTTAGAAACACGCCCCTAGGTACACATTTAACCCCTTGATCACTTACTGTGTTAACTCATTCCCTGCCAGTGTCAATAATACAGTAACAGTGCATATTTTTAGCACTGATTACTGTAGTAATGTCACTGGTCCCCCCCAAAAGTGTCAAAAATGTCAGTCAGGGGTCCGCTCTGTCTGCCGCAATGTCGCAGTTCCGCAAAAAATCGCAGATCACCGCCATTACTAGTAAAAAAAAGAAAAACAATCGCTTATTGCAATTTTTTTTACCAAAAATATGTAGTATACAAATTGGCCTAAAATGTTAAAAAATTTTGATTTTTAAATAATTTTTTTTGGGAATGTTATATAGCAGAATGTGAAAAATATTGTTGTTTTTTTTTAGAATTGTCGCACTTTTTTGTTTATAGCACAAAAAATAAAAATTGCAGAGGTGATCAAATACCACCAAAAGAAAGATCTATTTATGGGGGGAAAAAGGACATACATTTTATTTGGGTACAGTGTTGCACGAACGCGCAATTGCCCGTTAAAATAACGCAGTGCCGAATCACAAAATATGGCCTGGTCATTAAGGGGGAAATCTTCCGACCCAGAAATGGTTAATAGCATCAATTAAAAAAGGGTGTTTTTCAGAAAGTGAAATAATTAAACCAAAAGTGAGTCCATGGTTAAATAAATAGAAATAATAATAGAAATGAAGAACGGAGCGCATTATAGTGTCATTATTAGAATAGAAGCTATACCCTTAAAAATACATATAATGATAAAAGTCTATACTATTCATATAAAAACCAAACACAATTAAAAGCATATATAAATGGGCAAGAGGAAAAAGGAAAAAAGAAAGAGAGAGGAGAATACAATACTCAAATGGAACAATGGGACAGAGAAAAATACCAAAAAATAATAACAAAGCAAGATCCTTTTTTCCCCTTCCTCTCCCTCTATGCTGTGTCACACCACATAGTGAATATGATTTACTACATATATAAGAGATATACATATATTTTTTTTCTCCACTATACTTTGTTATTATTTTTTGGTATTTTACTTCAATATAGTCCCCAAACTTGCTCATCCATGTCTTTATGGACCTTGCTTTGTGCACTGGTCCAAATCATTTGGTGGAGGGGGGAATAGGACCAGTGCAAAAAGCAAGGTCCATAAAGACATGGATGAGTGATTTTGGGGTGGAGGAACTTGACTGGCCTGTTGAGTACTGATGCCAACCACATAGAACACCTTTGGGATGAATTAGGGCGCAAACTGCGAGCCAGGCCTTCTCTCCAACATCAGTGCCTGACCTCACAAATGCACTTCTGGAAGAATGGTCAAACATTCCAATAGACACACTCCTAAATCTTGTGGACAGCCTTCCCAGAAGAGTTGAAGCTGTTATAGCTGCAAGGGATGGGCCAACTCAATATTGAACCCTACAGACTAAGACAGGGATGCAGAGGCATAACTAGAACCTTCAGGGCCCCATTGCAAGAAACCATGAAGGGCCCCCCAGACCCCTGGCCGGGGCACTTCACTTTAAGCCTGGGGCTCTTCCCACTGATCCTGGGGCCCTATACTCTCATTACGGGACCCTTTTTTATGGTCCCGCAGCGGGACCCTTTCACAAGTTCTGCAGTGGGCCCCCTTCATGCCATCCTGGGGCCTCCCCATGGTGGCGGAATGCCAGGCCCGGGTTGCAAGTGTGACCTTTGCGATCCTGGAAGTTCTCCTATTGTTGTCAGTAGTTTTTATTTTTTGGTATTTTAATTGTATTGTTTTTTATCATTTTATGTTATTTTTTTACAATGTCACTGACTATGACTCTGTCCATTCAGAAAAGGAAGGAGCTGGTAAATTACATTTTTACCGACCCCTTCCTGGTTCTGTATTGTGACACATTCCCTGCAGCAGCCGGCAGGAGAGGGAGCACAGTGGGGGGGGGGGGAGGGGTGCACAGTATGGGGGGGCAGGGGAGCACACAGGGGCCCAGAGACAGCAGAACACAAGTGAACTTGATAGGAGGAGTGACGGGGGCAGCATACAGAGGAATCAATCTCCTCCATTTTCCTCCTGAAGCTACAGAAGGAAAAAGGAGGCCAGTGATTTCTCTACATGCTGCCCCCACCGCCCCTCCTATCAAGATGGACAGGGGAGCCGCACAGGCCCCCTGGAGCATGGGAACTGGTTGTAATTGCAACCCCTGTAGTTACGCCCCTGCTGGGATACCATTAAAGTTCATGTGCGTGTAAAGGCCGGTGTCACAATACTTTTGGTAATACAGTGTATATAATCTATATATACTGTATATAATGTATTTGTTTAGTTATTTATAATTAAATACATAACAAGCTAGTGAAAATGTTGGTATGTTGCTTACGCCACACCTATACTGGACGCGTTTCGAAAGAACAATCTAAAATATTATTTTTATGAACAAAAATGTTAAAGTTTTTTTAATTTTTGAACACTACCTAATCCAAATGTAGGAACGGATGTAAAACATCTAGAAGTAAAGACTGGTAAATACTGATTAATCCCCGTGGTGAGTACCATTATGTTGAAGGAGCCAGACAGACACAACTGGGAGCCACTGAGAGAGTTCATAAAAACAGACTGGAAAGGCCCGCAGTCCTAAAGCCTAATAGGAACAGTGGGATTTAAGTATATTCTAGATATCAAGGTTTGTAAAACCTGTATGACTACCTGAAATGTATATCTTTTTGGATTTGACATTAGGAAAGTTGATAGGGTCAAGAAATAAAACCTATTCTGCAGAGACATTTGGTAGAAAATGAAGTATTCACACGGTCTCATTATCCTTTAGGCTTTTTGGAAAATATCACTGCTACAGCGTGCGAAGGCATTGTTAACAGCGATCAGTGCCATTAATTAACTAAATGAGCCTTAAGTGCTAACCTTCTTAGTCTGACTGATTTTGATGAGATGGACATATTGAAAATTTGCTTTATCTCAAAAGTTAATGGCATGAAAAAATCTGTATTGCTTTTCTTCAACATTATCTTTATTGAGAGTTTTTCAAAGATTAGATTAACAAACAGGTAGAACTTAAAAAAAGTTTGTAGATCCATCAAAATCCACTATGGTGCTTAATACCAGTGGTATTATGGGCCGAACATTTTTACAGATATTAAGTCCTATTTGTAAAGAATTCAGTATAGGACAATAAGACACTTGTTCAAAATAAAGGTATGTGAAAAAATTGTGTAAATAACACCAATGCAATTAGCGCACAGAATAAATATACAATGTGACAAAAAATTAATGAATAAATCGTATTCGAGCAAACCCGTCTAATAGCAACTTGGCATAAACATATGTAAAAAAGTATCAATAGAGAAGTTTGAGACATGATCTCGGTAAAATGATGCCACATCCCAAAAGAAAATGCACTGAGGAGCTAAAAGGGGGAAGAAAAGGTAGACATCTTCATCCCCTTATGGAAAATAGGACTTTAAAGGCATCTAATTGACTGACCTCAAGAGGAATGTACACTTAGATAAATATGGATAAAAACAAGTTTATTGTACAAAAAATTCATATAGTTTCATAAAAAAAACCATTGTGCAAACATACATGAACGGTCATATGACAATATGCTCCTAAATCAAGGGAACCCTTATGCATAACAGGCATAACATGTTTTATATATTGGATTCAGACCATGGGAATGGTCAGACTTAACAATTTATGAGGAAAGCAGAGTTCACTTGTGGTGGAAACGTGACCAGAGAATCGCTACGTGTTTCGCTCCGTAGCTTCTTCAGGCGATTCCATGGAGTTATAATAGCAGAAGAATTAGGTGTCCTGTATTCTCCCCATATGTCAACTCAAAGGGTTGCCAGGAGCATGTGACTGTTTCAGAGGGACTACACCATATGTGTCTCCTCTTATGTAAAGCTTGAGTGTTTCAAGCAGAGTGCCAATCCCAGTAAGTAGGCGCCAGCCTCTCCGGGAGACACTACGAGTTGTCATTAAATTGTAGTATTAGGCAGCACCATATACCTCCCCTTCATTTCAAATGTTATAAATTTCAAATGTTATAAATCATAACTCATGATGATGTCAGACGTTACCGACGAAACGTGTTGGGTCTGAGATACGACAAAACATCATTTCCGGTATCTGGAATGCAGGTGGAATGCGGAATGGCGTTCCCTGCTAGAAGCTGCGTCCACTTGGCTGTGTATTGCAAACCTAAATTGTAAGTTACTATTTGTTTTCAATAAATGGATTTATAGCTTAACACACCATAAAGGCTTCCTATTCTTCCTCTTTCTACCTGCCTGGATTCTTTCTGTGTATTGGTGGTTCTGCTATGTGGATATTTGAATGAGAACATCATCCTTCAGGGTAGTGGAGCTCACCCTTGATCTCAAGCCTTTTTTGACTGCCTGTAATAGGAGTCAATGATATTCGGTAAGTGGGATGTGCATGTGGTGTTGGTGAAGTCCAGACCTAAATCCAATTGAGAATCTGTTGCAAGACTTTAAAATTGCTGTTCACAGATGCTCTCCATCCAATCTGACAGAGTTCAAGCTATTTTGTAAAGAAGAATGGGCTAAATGTCACTCTCTAGATGTGCACAGGCAACAATTTTGTGCCACTTTGTGTTGGTCTATCACATAAAATCCCAATAAAATGCATTTACATTTTTGGTTGTAACATGACAAAATGTGGAACGTTTCAAGGGGTATGAATACTTTTTTAATACACTGTAGCTATTGTCTCCACTTTCGGTTCCTGGTAATAATGGTTCTTCTTGATATCCCTCACACCTTACGCAAGCGGTGTGGAGGAACTAAAAGTGTAGACAATAGCTACTATACTACAGAAGGGTTGAAAAGGTCTCTAGGTTCCCATTCAGAGGCTTGGTGGTGTACAGTCCTTGTGAAGAGATGTATGATGCCTTTGGTTTCCAGTGGACGTTCTGGTGATACATTGGTTTACCAACAAGCGCTATTTGACTTTCTTGTGAGAACAAAAAGTCAATTTTATCTGGTGAGTGCGAAGTGCAATCTGTGGTCACAGTGGATTTGTGCACAAGTCTTGTTTATTTGGAACACAGAGTGTTTAAGAGATACAGGTCACAATAATATTTTTGGGAAAAAATGTTTTTAAACTTTATTTCACTTTTGTATATGGATATTGTACATCGGTGCAAGTGCTGTTTTTTGCTTAATACTATCTTCAGTCTTGTACAATTTTGTAGGTCCTTCTCCTCAAGTTTCTTTACACACATTGCTTTCTCTCATTTCACTGCACACTGTGAGTTGCTCACGGTGGGCACTAGCAGTTGTAGCAAGAAAGCCAAGAAATGTTACCATCTCCTTTCTTCCCCAGCCTTACTGGCCTGCCTTTTTCATTCATAGGGGTTCGGTTATTTTGTTCATGGAGGCTCAGTATCATATTTGGTTGTTACCTTGGGCCATCCTGATGTAAAAGCAGCCTGCCTAGAAATACCCACTCCTCCAGATTGATATCCACCCATCAATGCATTTCATATTTGCATAATGCCTCTCAATAGGCAGTCCATTGCTTGCACCAAAGAAAATTTTCCACCACCCTCCGTCAAATTTTCTCATCACTGCAGTGGAAAAAACAAATGTTGATTTGACTCCACTATTAGAAAATGTAATGAATGTCTTTAACAATGCTGCTGTCTAAATCTGCCCCATGCTCCTTTATCCAGAGTGGGGGCACTCTGAAAAAATGTATCTCTCCTGCGCTCAAGTGGAATGCGGGGTGAGTGATCTAAATCAGTGGTCCTCAACCCTGGTCCTCAGGGCCCATTAACAGGCCAGGTTTGCAAGATAACTGAAATACATCCCAGGTGATATAATTTGCTGCTCAGTGATTGCAGCATTTTAGTCTGCATCTCCCCAAGGTAATACTTAAAATCTGGCCTGTTAGTGGGCCCTGAGGACCGGAGTTGAGGACCACTAATCAAAATGGTATTTTTTTGCACAAAAATAGGTGGTCTTGCTGCCCCCTCAGGACCAAGGGTATCCAAAAACACTGAAAAACAACAACAAGGGAAGGGTGCATCAACCTTGTGCATTACCACTAAAAAAGTTTATTAAAATCCAAAAAGGTAGCTGTGTACATGCATGTAGGAAATGGGAACCCATCACCTCCAGGACACTTCTATACTGCTGGATGGCGCGATGGTGATCACGCCACAGTGGCGTTTTTGGCTCTGAGAAAGAGGGTTCTCCCTCGAAAACGCATCAGCCAGGTCATTGTGGACGCCATCACTCCATCCAGCAGTATAGAAGTGTCCTGGAGGCGATTGGTTCCCATTTCCTACATGCATGTATACATCTTACGTTTATGAGTATAATGTATGCTACCTATTTGGATTTTAACCACTTTACCACCGGAGGATTTTGCTGTCTTACGTCCAGGCCTCTTTTTGCGATTCGGCGCTGTGCAAATTTAACTGACAATTGCGCGGTCGTGCGACGCTGTACCCAAACAAAATTTACGTCCTTTTTTTCCCACAAACAGAGCTTTCCTTTGGTGGTATTTGATCACCTGTGCGATTTTTACTTTTTGCGCTATAAACAAAAAAAAAGAGCGTTTATTTTGAAAAAATAACAATATTTTTTAAATTTTTTTATATGAAATTCCCCCCCCCCCCCCCCAAAAAAAAATTTAAAAATCTAAATTTTTTTAAATTTTTGGCCAATTTGTTTTCTGCTACCTATGTTTGGTAAAAAAAATCACAATAAGCGTATTTTGATTGGTTTGCGCAAAAGTTATTGCGTTTACTAACTAAGGGAAAGATTTCTGTCATTTTTGGTGGGTTTTTTTTAACGCGTAATGGCGGCAATCTGCGATTTTTTTTGCGGGACTGCGACATTGTGGCGGGCAGATCGGACCCTTGACTGACATTTTTGACACTTTTGGGGGTACCAGTGACATTACTGCAGTAATCAGTGCTATAAATATGCACTGTTACTGTAAAAATGACACTGGCAGGGAAGGGGTTAATTTTATTGGAGAGGGAGGGGTTAATGTATGCCTGGTGCTTACTGACGTGTGTGGGGGGAGGTGACTGAGTGACACAAGGACAGATCGCATGTTCAGCTATGCTGAACACTGCAATCTGTCACTCCCTGTCACTTAGGAGATCCGCCCGCTCTGTTTACACAAGCGGGCGGATCTCCACACTCGATTCCCCGACGATACTCCCCTGGCCCGACTCCCGCTGTGACTGAAAACAGCGGGAGCGCACCTCCGCGTGAGCGCCACCTACAGGGCTATGCTGAACACTCCGATCTGTCACTCCCTGTCACTTAGGAGATCCACCCGCTCTGTTTACACAGGCGGGCGGATCTCCAAACTAGATTCCTCAACGATTGGGGAAGAGCGGCGGCGATCGCCGCCGCTCCTCCCCTGGCCCGACTCTCGCTGTGAATGAAAACAGCGGGAGCTCACCTCCGGCGGTGCGCGAGTGCCGCCTACAGGGGGAGGAGTCCAGCGACGTAGGTCTACGTCGCTGGACGATAACGAGCCGCTGTGCCGCAGTAGAGGCACAGTGGCCAGAGGTAAAGTGGTTAATGATTGATAAGCTGCAATATGTTACCTTTTTGGTTTTGGGTTTAATATCACTTGAACAATTTTTTTCCAAATGGAAAAAAAGTTTTGGTTTTATATATACTAAAAAAAAAAAAAGTTCTGTCGTGTTGGGAAAAGTTCTGTATTAAATCTGCTACAAGCATCAGTCAAACAGGGGTTATCCTTTCATACTTTTATCTAAATATCTCTTTATTTGAAAAGTAGAAAAGCTTTTCCAAGCAAATTTCTGAAGCAAATTAGGTCACTTGGGGCCAAGGGAATTCATCGCCAGTTAAATGAACTATTTAGTTATGTTAAACTTAAAATGGAAGTCTCTCTAAAGCTTAATTATGATGCATTTCCTAAAGCAGTCTTTGGATCGCAGATCATCTCCCCGATGCTCAAATTGCAGTGCAACATCCTAAGTCATTATGTCAGTTAATATGAACACAAAGCAGCAATAAACTAGATTCTAGAGTCAAGATTAAAACCAAAGAAGCCGTGCTAAAATAAGACAAAAAAAAAAAAAGTTGAAACTTGGTTAAGCATATTTAATGGCTACTGGGCGCACAAACTAATATCCTCCAGGAAATCTCATGTCCAGTTCACTGGAAGGTTATAATATCACTCATAATCCAGACTTTGAAAGCATAATGTGTGTGTAAAGCCAATTGTTAACTGCCAGGAGAGGGTTTTAGCATCCTCGTTTCTGACAAACTACTTTGGCAACTTTCATGTAATTTGTTATGACATCTCCCAATGTGAAGAAGATCATGCAGAGTTCAGTGAGATGGCAGAGAATGGGAAGGCCAGCAGGTATAAAGGACAACATCCAACTTACACTCAGTACACGCATATGAGCCAGAGGTGTAATTATGAGACTGAATCCATTAGCAAATATTTTAGGACCCAGTCCCGATGCCCTATTTTACTCCATTGTCGGCCTTACCAGTACATAAAACATTCTAATTCAAATGTTAATAAAGTCTTTCTAAAGCCTGAAGCTTTTTTTCCTGCATGCATTCTATGCATGATGGTTAAAAACCTTCTGTGTGCAGCAGCCCCCCCCCCCCAATACTTAACAGAGTGCCCTCTTTATCCAGCAATGTATAAGAGAGGCTCCTCTCTCTGGAGACTCTCTCTCCTCATTGGCTGAGAAAGCAGTGGCTCCCGCTGCTGTCAATCACAGCCAGTGAGCCAATGTGGAAAGAGAGGGGGCGGGGCCAAGCAGAGGCTCTGTGTCTGAATGGACATGCAGAGCAGCGGCTCGGTAGCTCACCTGCTTGGGTGCCCCTATTGCAAGCTGCTTGCTATGGGGGCACTTAACAGGAGGAAGGGGCCAGGAGCGCCAGCGGACAGAGATGTATAGTAACTAAGTAGAATTACTTCACTACTGTACTTAAGTACCAAAAGGCGGTATCTGTACTTTCCTGGAGTAGAATTTTTTTCTCCTACTTACACTTTTACTTCACTACATTTTTTCGATGATTTCAATACTTCTACTCCAATATTTTTTTTTTGTGCTGCATAGTTACTCGTTACTATTATAAAAATTACCACTGCCAGAACAGTAGATGGCAGATTTCATGAAGCTCAAAACATGTGTATTATCAGCGCATACGAAAATAAAAGCTACTGTATGTATAAATAAAAGCTACATTTGAAATAATTAAAAACAATATGATGTTCAAACTTTTGACTTCTTTCTTTAATAACTACATAACACAGTACTTGTACTTTTACTTTCAGTACTTGAGTAGCAATTTTTTTTTTCAAAACTACTGGTACTTTTACTTTCAGTACTTGAGTAGCAAAATTAAAAAAAAAAACTACTTGCAATACTTAAGTACAAAAAATGTTGAATACTTTAGTACTTCTACTCAAGTCACTTTTTGATCGAGCACTTCCACTTCTACTCAAGTCACTTTTTGATCGAGCACTTGTACTTTTACTCAAGTATGGGTTTCGAGTACTTTATACAACTCTGCCAGCGGAGGACCCAAGAAGAGGAGGATCGGGGCTGCTCTGTGCAAAACCGCTGCACATAGCAGGTAAGTATTGTAAGTTTGTTATTTTTTCTTGAAACTTTGTTTGCCTTTAAAATCACTTTAATCTAACATCAACTTTGTTTTTTAAAAACTGCACCAAAAAGTAAAATTATTCAACTGCATAGCTAACTTAACTAGATAGGTGATAGAATGCATTATTTCAAAGAATAATTCCAGGTATGGATACTTTATACACATGTAGCACACTCCTAGTTAGGCTGCTAATGTTTAGGTACATTTTGTTTTTGGCTTCCTTGTAGCAGGGGAGGAGTGATCAATTGCTTCTGTCTGTTCTGGGTTCTGCTGGTGCAGGCTCAACTACATCACTCTGCATCCCACTAAATTCTGGAATATGGTAGGTGGGATAGTCAGACCCTGGCCTGCATACAGTATGCATACAGCCTCAGCCAGTTCCTGGTTAACCTCCCTGGTGGTCTGATTATGTCTGAATTTTTGTGCTAAATGCGGTACATTGTTTTGAATGGAAATATGTTTTATATTTTAGGCCTGTAATTCTTAGGAATAACTCACCTAAAGCTGTCCAAACAAGAGTCTAGTAGACATCCTGGGTATGATAACGTTTGAAACACGAAATCTTAAATTATAATATAATAATAATACATTTCATCAACTTCTTCATTGTTTTCAAAGTGGAGATATTTCATTATGAGGGAGAATCTGTACTCTGACATGACCGTGCCATAAAAAGGGCAAGTAATGTATTGGTTGTCCAATACCACTTCTGCAGGGGTTTCCCCACCACTACCTGAAGAATTATTAGGCCCAGAAATTTCCAAATGACATCTTTGGTCAGTGGTTCCCACTTTCTGCATCTTGCTTCCGATGCGTAGCCAATTGTTGCTCTTTGTACCGGTTTGTCTCGGTAACTATTTTTTCAATAACCTCATCGGTCAGAAATAATTGTAGGTATGCCAAGGGCTTGTTATGGTCAGCGTCAACTTTCATACCAGGTGCTCCAGTAAATGGGAATCTTGGGGGGGCACTGCCTGATCCGTACCGCAGTCAATGGAGCATCAAGTCCACACATCGCTGAGCTCAGTCGCAGAATCGTCTTTGTCGTCACTTTTAGTACCTGATGATGAATTTTCCCACGAATCACTATCACTCAGTTCTTTAAATAATTTGATTCACCGTCGTTGTTTTCCAGTTTGTCCAAAAGCGCTTTTGAGCTAAAAGAATGCTTTTTGGACGCCATGGTCGTTGTCAATTTTCCAGGCATGAAGAACCTGAAAAAGTACAGGCAGGGCACTGGAAAAGTCACCAGGTGAAAAGCTGTGGTGAAATGCCATGATACAAAGTTTTAATCCAAACAGATTACACTGTATCATGTCATTTGTTTTATTTTATTTTTTTACTCTCCCGCCGGTTCCACCCCCCTGCGACGCGACGCTTGCAGGAAAGGAAACAGGAAGATAGGTGATGGCATCAGCCGGGCACACAGTGGGAGGACAGCAGGAGGATGGCTGGAGGATGGCGGGGGAGGAACGGTGGGGGATCTCAGTGAAAGGTAAATTTGATTGTGGGGTAATCCCTAGTGTGGCTCGGGGTTACCACGTTTGGCACTGTATATTAACCCCAAGCCACACTCGGGAATACTGCCAGGGAGATTAATAGAGGGATAACCAAGGGGCTGAGAGGGAATATATAAGCTGGGGCCTAGAAAAGCAGTCTCTTGTTTCTGGGGAGTAAGATCCAGACTGTTGGCTGAGGCATCCCTGGGCTGCCAGCTGCAGGATAGAAGAAGGAGTCCTCTTTGGGGTCCCAGCCCCCCCATTAGAGCGCAGGAACCACCATCCAGAGAACCCTGATGCAGTGCAAGAAGCTTTGCAGAGGATCCAGGGTGCAGGCATCACGTGCAGAGACTGGCTGGTACTACAAAAGGCATTACAGTACCCAGAGCACAATGAGTAGTGGCCTCAAGAATCCCAGAGACCTTCCTAGCCACCTTTGGAAAAGCTCTTTTCAGTTTTGACTGAGCACTATATTCCTGCGGAGGGGTTTCCTGCAATAAAGTTCATTCAAACTCCACACCACATTCAAGGGGGTGGTTACACCCTGGAGGAGCAGATCAGCATTAGTGCCCCCTTTTGCATTTTTTTAGTATCCCAAGGCACACCCTGACCCCATCCAAGTTAAACAAGCAAATAGACCTTGCAAAAAGACCTGCATGGCCTGTTCTCTGGCTTGAGGGAGTGTGAAATACTGTGTGCCTGGCTAACATGTGGCTATCAGCTGGGGTCAAACAGCCAACCCAGTCTGGGGTCTGTGCTACACAAAGTTACATATGTCCAGCTTGAAACAATATAACTATTTACATATACCATACTTGGATAATGCCCCTGGAAGCTGGAAATTACCTTAAGACAAGAAGTATGTTACTGGCAGGAACACCAGGTAAAAATAATAATCAAAAACAACATAAAAGAAGAAAATTAGATATGGCAAAATACATTTTTCTTGGGTTTAGATACCCTTTACTTACAGTCCGGGCCTTTTCTGGCACTTTTCATGTAACAATGTAACATGTAACAATCAATATTTTTTGCTAGAAAATTACTTAGAACCCCCAAAAATGATATATTTGTTTAAAGCGGTAGTAAACTCAAAGAAAAAAAAAAAAAACCTGCAAGACAAAGGCATAATGAGCTAGTATGCATCGCATACTAGCTCATTATGAAACACTTACCTTAGAACGAAGCCCCGACACAGACCCCTGGACACCGCTGTGGGAGCTGACATGATCCCTCTGTGTCTCTTCCAGGTTGTGCGCGGGAGTCATTTTCCGGCAATTCCCGGCAAGGAACTCTGAAGGTCCGCCAGACCTTCAGAGCGCATGCGCCGCACGCGTCAGCGGCTGCATGCAAAGCAAATGTCTCCTAAACTGTGTAGGTTTAGGAAATATTAATTGTACCTACAGGTAAGCCTTATTATAGGCTTACCTGTAGTTAAAAGTCAAAAAAAGCGGTATACTACCGCTTTAAATCAGAGGCCCTAGAGAACAATTAGGTGGGTTTTGCATTTTTTTATGTCACACGGTATTTGCGGTATTTTTTTTTTATAATTTTCAATTTAAAAAATGCAATACATATCCTGATTTTTTTAAATATATAAGATGAAGTTATGCCAGGTAACACATGTCCCCATAGATTCCCCTCTTAGAGAAGGCCAGGAAATTCCCAGGGGGGGGGGGGGAACTTGCCCCCCTTGCGGCCCCCCTTGCGGACGCCCATGCCTTCATGTTTTCGTGCATTGGGGCCTTGAAGGTTCTAGTTACACTACTGGAATACAGTACTGTGCAATAATTATTAGTAGGGGTTCCTGGGCCTTGAAATTTTTCTTCAAGAGTTCCCCCAGGTTAAAAAGTAAGGATCTTCCCTTTGCCGAATGTTCCTTTATAACTGGGGAGTTGGAACAAGTCAGAGTGGAAGTTATTTAGGTTAAAAATTTGGAGAAGTGAAAGTGTAATATCTACAAAAGGTGTCTGTTTTTCATTTATGTCTTTGGGGAGTGTGCATGACATGTGGCTGCAAAGCCATTTAAAATCCCAAAAAGGTCATTAGACTTTTTTTTCCACATTAAAGGTCAAATATTTAGCATAATGGAATTCATCCCTTTGCTCTGAGAGCACAGGGTATAAATGTCACGCTGTAAAGGTGATTTTTTTTTTCCCCCGTATGTGCTGTGTGTCTCACATGTAATTATCTTCTAACATCACGTGGGAAGCCACCATTAATTGCTAAGGTTGCTGCACTCCAATAAAGGTGACTAAGGTCTGCACAGAGTCTATCTGGCAAATTAGTTAAGCCGCGGCACATGCAAACCATCTTGTCTAAGGGCGGCGGGTCATTTTTGCGTTTGTCTTTTGGCTGCGTATGCAGTTGTACATATATTTTTTTTCTTATCTCTGTTCTTCCGATGTATTAAAAGGCAGCCAAGATGATAGATAACAGATGTTCTTTGACAGATTGTGTCATTTATCACAGAACAGCCTCAATCCTACTTACCGGGCTCTCTCCATATGTCACTGTCGGATTCTGGACCGCCCCAATGCATCATTTTTTTTTTTTTTTTTAATATAGCCGACTATAATTTCTAAGTTACAACTCGTTTAAGTTTTATCAAATGCTGAGTCGCCTTTTCTAAGGTTCACTCACATGGGGGTAACTCAACTGTGACATAAAGGGAGAGAAATCATTTAGAAATTACAAGGAGTTCAAGCTTGGAAAAGGAAAAGTAGCATTATGAATGAAAAGTGACATTCCAGACACATGATTGTATTGAATGGAAGTAAATGTAAGATGGATTGTGGAACCGATGAGGATGCTTTCCTGTAAAATCTATACAACCTGGATTCTTAGTAAATGAAGATTTCATCATAGTGATGACAACTGTCATGTACATATACACTCACCGGCCACTTTATAAGGTACACCTGTTCAATTGCCTGGTAACACAATTTGCTAATCAGCCAATAACATGGCAGCACCGCAATGCATTTAGGCATCTGGACCTAGTGAAGATAACTTGCTGAAGTTCAAACCGAGCATCAGAATGGGGAAGAAAAGGGGATTTAAGTGAATGTGGCAGGGCTGTTGGTTCCAGATGGGCTGGTCTGAGTATTTCAAAAACTGCTGATCTACTGGGATTTTCACGCATAACCATCTCTGAGGTTTAGTGGAAGCTCTGGAATATTGCTTAACCACTTGCCGACCAGTCACTGGGACTGTACTGCGGCAAAGTGGCTCGATTCCGTCCAGCGACGTAGACCTACGTCGCTGGACTCCTCCCCTTGTGGGCGGCGCTCGCGTGCCGCCAGAGGCTCGCTCCCGCTGTTTTCAGTCACAGTGGGAGTCGGGCCAGGGGAGGAGCAGCAGCGATCGCCACTGCTCTTCCCCGATCGTCGGGGAATCGAGTTTGGAGATCCGCCCGCTTGTGTAAACAAAGTGGGCGGATCTCCTAAGTGACAAACAGTGACAGATTGCAGGGTTCAGCATAGCTGAACCTGCGATCTGTCCCTGTGTCACATAGTCGCCTCCCCCCACACATGTCAGTAAGCACCATGCATACATTAACCCCTCCCTCTCCAATAAAATTAACCCCTTCCCTGCCAGTGTCATTTTTACAGTAACAGTGCATATTTATAGCACTGATTACTGTAGAAATGTCACTGGTACCCCCAAAAGTGTCAAAAATGTCAGTCAAGGGTCCGATCTGTCCGCCGCAATGTCGCAGTCCCGCAAAAAAAATCGCAGATCGCCGCCATTACTCGTTAAAAAAAAAACACCAAAAATTACAGAAATCTTTCCATTAGTTAGTAAACGCAATAACCTTTGCGCAAACCAATTAAAATACGCTTATTGTGATTTTTTTTTACCAAACATAGGTAGCAGAAAACAAATTGGCCAAAAATTTAAAAATATTTTGATTTTTACATTTTTTTGGGGGGGTTTCACATAAAAAATGTGAAAAATATTGTTATTTTTTCAAAATGTACGCATTTTTTGGTTTATAGCGCAAAAAGTAAAAATCGCACAGGTGATCAAATACCATCAAAAGAAAGCTCTGTTTGTGGGAAAAAAATGACGTAAATTTAATTTGGGTACGGCTTTGCACGACCGCGCAATTGTCCATTAAATTCGCACAGTGCCGAATCGCAAAAAGTGGCCCAGACGTAAGACAGCAAAATCCTCCGGTGGTAAAGTGGTTAAACCCCCCCAAGTCTCAAAGGACTATTTATTATAAAGACTCCTGGGCTCACCTTTATATGCACTTTATTTTATTTTGCTGGGCACATATTTAGGTCTGGCATCCTCCTTTTCTGTTTGGTTGGGATGCCTGTGATCCTTTGTCATCACTGCCAGTTCACATAGTTCATATTATACATTTTTGCACAAAGCACTGTGCACTTTTTATAATAATACCATTATTTGTGATGTTTTGCTCATCTCCTGCACTTTAGGATTGTGTTTCAAAATTATTTTCTGATTTAATGTTTTATCATATTTTTGCACTCAGCACCAGACATGGGAGTAAGTCACACATGTGCAAGTCACAAGCAAGTCTCAAGGCTTAACCTTCAAGTCTCAAGCAAGTCCCAAGTTACTGTGGCGAAAAGCAAGCAAGTCAAGGTCGAGTCCCTGCTAGAAGTCAAGCAAGTCAAGTCATTTATTTTGGTCAAGTCACAAATCAAGTAAAAATACTGATCTACCCCAATTTTCACCTTTAAATCAGTTAAAAGTCAGTGGTCTGGAAAGGTTTTGTTTTATTTTCAACATTAACAAAACTGCTTAGTAATTTTTCCTTGGCATATTAAAGAAACAATGCCCAAACAGCTCAAAATCCTTCGTCCGGTCATGTTTCAACACCACAGTCACTAAAAACATGTTAAGTATTTCCATTGTTAAACAGCCAGTGTCCTAAAAATCAGAACACACTGAGGTGTTTTAAGTGACTGTGGTGTCAGAAACATAACAGGCACATTCATTTTGCTTTAACGCATCTTGAGAAAATGAAAATATTTAATAACTTAAAAAAGTAAAGTCATTTCGAGTCATATGTCTCAAGTCAAAGTCAAGTCTCAAGTCATGAATACCAAGTCAAAGTCATGTCGAGTCTTTAATTCGTTTTAGTCAAGCAAGTCTCAAGTCCTCAAACTGGTGACTTATGTCTGACTTAAGTCAAGTCATGTGACTTGAGTCCCCCACCTCTGCTCAGCACTGTGCACTTTATGTATTCATTATAGTGATATGTTTTGTCTATCATATGCACTTTATATACCCTGCACACATCTGGTATCATTTTTGATAAGAGAGCAGGAGCACGTACTTGTTTTTTATTTTTGGATATTAATCATTCCTAAGTACTTTGTCACCTTATCCTGTTTTGTGGAGAAGCAAGAAACCAGGTATAATCTCCTATAATATACACCATTTGCATACATAGGGAAGCGCACTAGCACACACATTTTTCATCTCTCAGGTTTAAAGAGAATGGTCTGAAAAAAGAAAATATCCAGTGAGAGGCAGTTGTGTGGACGAAAATTCCCTGCTGATGTCAGAGGAGAATAGGCAGACTGGTTGGAGATGATAGAAAGGCAACAGAAACTCAAATAACCACTCGTTACAACCAAGGTATACAGAATACCATCTCTGAACACACAACACATCGAACCTTGAAGCAGATGGCCGGCAGCAGCAGAAGACCACACCGGGAGCCACTCGTGTCAGCTACAAATAGGAACCTGAGGCTAAAATTTGCACAGGCTCACCAAAATTGGACAATAGAAGATTGGAAAAACATTGCTTGGTCTGATGAGTCTCTATTTCAGCTGCGACATTCAGATGGTAGGGTCAGAATTTACACATGAAAGCATGGATCCATCCTGCCTTGTATCAATGGTTTAGACTGGTGGTGTAATGGTGTGGGGGATATTTACTTGGCACACTTTGGGCCCCTTAGTACCAATTAAGCATCATTTAGACGCTATGGCCTACCTGAGTACAGTGAACAATGAGGTCACTGTACTCCAATGGCCTCCACAGTCACTAGACCTCAATCCAATAGAGCACCTTTGGGATGTGGTGGAACGGGAAAATCGCATCACGGATGTGCAGCCAACAAATCTGCAGCAACTATGTGTCACTATGGTGAATTTATGCCACGAAGAATGAAGGCAGTTTTGAAGGCAAAAGGGGGTCCAACCCGGTACAGTACTAGCAAGTAGGGATGATCGAACTTTTCAAAAGTTCGGTTCGGCCAGAACATCCGAACTTCCCGAAAGTTCGGCCCGGATTTCAGAACCCCATTGAAATCAATGGGACCCGAACTTCGGTAAAAAAACCCCACCATTTTGAAGCCCTAAAACCCAATAAATGTCCCTAAAAAGTGCCTAGGGTTCTGGGTCATACCCCAGGGACTATTAATCACACAAAAAAAAGTTCTTAAAAATTGTCATTTTTGATAGAGAGCCAATTATTGGAAAAATTAAAAAAAAAATAAAATAAAAAAAAAAAAAAAATCTTTGGATTTAGTATCTGGGGGGTCTAAAAAGTGTACCTGTAAAGTTTCAGCTCTGTAGCATATCCAGAATCAGAAAAAAAGATAATTTTTCAGTAGAGCAGGGATGGTGGTACCCTCATTTTACACCTATATGATCATTTTTATCTGGTTCTGGACATGCTACAGAGCTGAAACTTCACAGGTACACCTTTTAGACCCCCAGACACAAAACCACACAAAAAAAGTTCTTAAACATTTTCATTTTTGATACAGAGGCAATTATTGAAAAAATTAAAAAAAAATTAAAAAAAAAAATTTCTTTGGATTTCGTATCTGGGTGGGTTTAAAAAGTGTACCTGTGAAGTTTCAGCTCTGTAGCATGTCCAGAACCAGAAAAAAAAAGATTGTTTGTATTAGAACACTTATAGAACAGGTTAGTGGCTTCTCGCTTTTCACACCTTGCCGGTTTAGTAGCAAGCATTTTTTTGGGCATTTTTTGGGTTCTTTGGAGTCAGGAAAAACATCTGAACTTGTGTATAGTGGTATATATACCACTATACACAAGTTCAGATGTTTTGCCTGCCTCCAAAGAACCCAAAAAAATGGCCAAAAAAAACGCTAGCGTCAAAAAAAAAACGCCCAGGTGTGTTGTTGCAGGCATTTTTTGGGGGTTTTTGGAGGCAGGCAAAACATCTTAACTTGTGTACACACACATACTTATATGTATATACACACCTAGACATATATAGGTGTGATAGTAGCATGGCCGGCCCTACCATGGGTCCCACTGGGTCCATTGGACCCAGGCAGCACTTTGAGAGGGGCAGCAAATTGATGCCCAAGATTTTTTTTTCCCAGCAGTTTTGTGTGTCATCAGTTTGCAGCACATTACGGTTGGCATTTCCCATCTCATACTGCCACCCGTAGTGCAAACTGAGAAATATGAGGAGGCGGAGGGTGTACACAATGATGTCAGACATTCAGACTCATTTTTTTTTTTTTTGGGGGGGGGCAGCATTTTTGGACCCAGGCAGCACAATGTCTTGGGCCAGTCCTGGATAGTAGCAGAAATATATGCTTTCGCTAATGAAATCATTTACACTAATATGGTTACGCTCCTATAACACCTATATATGTCTAAGTGTAAAATACATATAAGTATGTGACACAAGTTCAAATATTTTGCCTGCCTCCAAAAACCCCCAAAAAATGCCTGCAACAACACACCTGGGCATTTTTTTTTTTTTTTTAAATATCTTTTTATTTGGATTTTTGCAAAAAAAAAAAAATGAGTTACATACAGAGTAAATGAAAGCCTTAATAGTAAACAGCTTTAGTACAACGAAGTATATGAATGAGTGAACAACTGAAAATCACAATTTAAAGTGAAAGAATAAAGGAATAAAGGAACGACCCACAGTAGTAAGTATCCTCGCAAATGCCATAGTCTATGTAGTACCCAACATCACAGTGTAATCAAACCAGTGCCGAGACCCTCGGAGGAGGGGGCAGGGGGTAAAGGGCAGTGCAGCACATAAGCCACCGGTGGCATCCAATTTATAGAAGCCACCCAAAGGGGGACGCCCCAAAAGGGAACCTGCTGCATCCCCCCACTTAGCCCCGTCCCCACCCCACCCGCCTACGGCCCCAGCAAAATCCCCTTAGTGTCAAGCAGATGTCTGTTTAAAGGATGTTAGTTTATTGGGGACCACATTTGCCGACATAATCAGTCCAGGAGGACCATCTGGCCCGAAATTGTTGCATTTTAAAAGCAGTGACAGCTAGAGTTTTCTCGTGTGCACACGATTCTCCCACTATTTGCACCACCTCCCTCTTGGTCGGGGTATCTTCACATTTCCACTTACGGGCTAAGGACAGCCATGCAGCAAAAAGAATATTCTGGACCACTGTCCTTAGTTGGGGGGGATATCTGTCAATATTTATGCCCAGTAAGGCCTGTTCTACTAAAACCTTGTTAAGTATTCCTGTCACTTCTGCAATTAGTTTAGAGACAGAGGCCCAGAAACCCCGTAAGGAGATACAGGTCCACAAGACATGGAGTAGGGTTCCGACTTGTCCACACTGTCTCCAACATAAATTGGAAACGCCCGGGTAGTACTTGGCAATGGAGTACGGTGTCTTATACCACCTCATGTGTATTTTTAAGAAACCTTCTCTGAAGTTGGGGCATCTGGTGTGTACAGACGTATGTGTATATGAGCGTAACCACTGACCTTCTGTGAATTCCTGACCTAGGTCTCCCTCCCACTTCAAGTGATAAGTGTTTTTCGTAAACGTCTTCTTATCATGTAGGGAAGTGTAAAATTTGCCTATTCCCTTTATTTGTTGATTGCCTCCGAAACACAACGTGTAAATTGGTTCAGGGAAAGGAATGTCAACTGAAGATATGGTGGAGATCAAGTGAGTCACTCTTAGGAACGTGAGGTATTCCTTGGCAAAAAAAAGGAAGCGGACACACTATCCAGAAAAGGAAAATCCTCCCGGATTATGATTATGCGTGATATCTCTAACTGTGTGGAGACCATATGTGGACCAGTGTGCTAAGTGAAGGTTCGGGGATAGGAAAGAGAGAGCGATCAGAGGGACAGGGATATCTACCCTTTTGGTACGTTTGGCGCTGTGAGCATAGAAGTATCTCCATGCATGTACTGTGGACGAGATAGTGGGATGCTCCCTAGGGTAATTGCTATTATAAAATGGGATACTGAGTATGAGGTCAGCTAGGGTGCCTTGTGTCACCACCGTCTGTTCAATCCGTCTCCAGCTAGGTGGCTGAGTGTGCTTCAGCCAGTGGATGGACTGGGTAAGTAGAGCAGCCATATGATAGTCCCGTATGTCTGGAACACCCATGCCCCCCATGAGGGGGTGTTTGATCAAGTGCATGTGAGAGCAGCAGGGTTTCTTACCGCCCCATAGAAATTTGGATACCAGAGATTGTACTGAGCGGTAGAACGTTATGGGAATCTTGATGGGGAGGGCCCTAAATAAGTACAGGAGCTTTGGGAATGTCAGCATTTTAAACGCTGCATTCCTGCCTGACCAAGAAAGGTAGAATTTGTCGAGTCTAGATAGTTTGTGTGTGAGGGTGTCAAGAAATGGAGTGAAGTTAGTTTTAAAAAGGTCCCCAATCCTGCTAGGGAGCTTAATACCCAAGTAGTCAATATGCCCTATACCCCACTGAAAAGGAACACTGCCCTGAATCTCCCGTTTAAGATGTTCGGGAATTGCAACTCCTAGCATGTTCGATTTAGTATCATTCACCTTGTAATATGATACAGAGCTAAACTCCTTGAGCACCTCCAGGACCGCTGGTAATGAGGACTGGGGAGATGTCACGGACAAGATGACATCGTCCGCGAATAACGAAATTTTGTTATTGAAACCCTTAATATCTAATCCCTTAATCCCTGGGTGGCTTCTAATCCTTTCTGCAAAGGGTTCCATCAATAAAGCGAACACCAGCGGGGATAGCGGGCACCCCTGGCGAGTGCCATTTGTTATGTCAAATTTAGTGGAGAACAGACCTTCCGTATAAACATTGGCTGAAGGCGCAGTGTAAAGTGCTAGTACTGCGTCTAAAATCTCACCCCCCATGCCGAATCGTTGCAGGACCTTACGCAAATATCCCCAGTGTATCCTGTCAAAGGCCTTTTCAGCGTCAAGGGACAGGAACACTGTAGGAGTTCGAGTGGACTCAGCATGGTGGATGAGATTCAGCATTCTTCTTGTAGCATCGGTGGCCTGTCGGCCCATGACAAACCCCACCTGATCCTGATTGATAAGACCCGGTAGGAACTTCGAAATTCTATTTGCCAGTATTTTCGCGTAGACCTTCAGATCCACGCTAAGTAAGGAAATGGGTCTGAAGTTCTTCGCACAATCCGGGGGTTTCCCCGGCTTGGGTAGCGTTATCACAGTAGCCTCCAGCATCTCAGGAGGGAAGGAGGCAGAGGCGGCAGCCCTCCGGAATACCCCCCGGGGTCTTGGAGTAAAAATGTGCATATATTGCTTATAGTACTCCGAAGAGAACCCATCAGGGCCAGGAGTCTTGTTAAGGGGCAAAGATTGAATAACTTTACTGATTTCAGAGTCGGTGATAGGGAGGTTCAGTTCCGCTAAGTCTGTGGGTCGTAGTGTGGGTAGAGAAATTGATGCGAGAAATCTGTCAATGTCCTCCGGGGACGGTTGGGGGGTAGATAAGTCATCCTGTAAATTATACAGCTCACCATAATAGTGGCTAAAGGCACGCTTCCATCTGCCCCGCTAGCTGGCTCCGCCCCGGGCTTTTTTTTTTTTTGACGCTAGCGTTTTCTTGGGCATTTTTTTGGGTTCTTTGGAGGCAGGCAAAACATCTGAACTTGTGTATAGTGGTGTATATACACACATACTTATATGTATATACACACCTAGACATATATAGGTGTGATAGGAGCGTAACTAAATTGGTGTTAATTATTTAATTAGCGCAAGTAGTTTTTTCTGCTCCTTTCACACCTATATATGTGCAGGTGTATATATACATACATGGGTGTGTATATATACCCCCTATACACATGTTCAGATGTCATGCCTGACTCCAAACATGTGCTCAAAAAATCAATACAGAAGCCTGCAGCCAAAAAGAATGCTGACGGGGGCGAAGCCATATTACTGCAGCGAAAGTGACTTGAGAGAAACTATCTTTTCTCTATAGCAGTCACCCTGATATTGAAGGGTTTGGTTACCCTGCCATAGCAGTCACTGTCAGTTCACCCTACACTACATTACGGTCACCCTGATATGGAAGGGTTTGGTCACCCTGCCATAGCAGTCAGTGTCAGTTCACCCTACACTACATTACGGTCACCCTGACACTTCACACTTTCCCTACAGAAACTAAATTTTTGAAGCTAACTAAAGTGTAAAAGAGCACTCTAACTACACTAGATATTCCTTTCCTCACACTAATAAATGCTAAATGACACTTTTAAAGTAAAATTAACAGAACTGCTTCCACTCTCTTCCATGTCCTGTATAACAATGCTAGGAATTTGGCGGGGGCTATCTTATATACTGGGGGGCGTATTCACTAATATGATTGGACTATGGACCCCCTAGTCACTCCAACCACATTCCTAGCATTCTCCTGCCCCCTCAATTGGCTTTTGCTAATAGTTCTTGTCCAATCACGGGCTTTTAAAGCCCATTTCCTGAACCATTGCATTTTGGTCGGTTCTGTTTGCCGAATTCCGAACTTTTTGGGCAAAAAGTTCTAAATTCGGCCGGACCTCGAACACCCAATGTTCGATCATCCCTACTAGCAAGGTGTACCTAATAAAGTGACTGGTGATTGTAGATATATGCTTTCTTATCTCTGCATACTGAGAAAACAAGTGGCTTCAGTTTAGATGTCAAACAATTTTTTTTTTTTAACAGCTTGCCAACCATAGGCCAATCATAAGTGGCCTGTATATTAATTGTTTAAAACTAGCTCATGGCTGCAAAAGCAACTGTGAGCTTGCTATTATTCTTTTTTTTGTCCATGTAAAAGTGATCAAGCAGCTATAATGTTGCCTATAAATATGTAGCACTGCCCCCTTAAGAGCTGCTGGTATTTCACACTTTCTGGATTCCCCTGGGTTACCCGTAGCAGAAATCTTAGCACTTTACATTGTTGGCTCAGTCAATGATCAGTCTAGGGGTTGATGTTGTTTTCTTTTTTATGTTGGGATAGGAGAAGGGATGAGTGGGATACTCCAACGTTTGAACTTTGAACAATTTTGAGGACTCTAACTTGAGAATGCGGCAAGGCCGCTGTTTCATCTTGCCACTAGATGAATCTGAGGTAAAATGTTCCTGTTTGTATTTCTCTTCAGGGCACTCACCTAGCACCCTCTTTCTCTGTACCAGCCGACACCCGTCCACTGACTATACTCCCCCGAGTGGTCCCCTTCCTGGGCAGACCCTTGGGCAAGATCCTCTGTACTCACGCTACTGCTTTCCAGACTCTTGCAGTGCCCCAACTCCTCCAGTCAGCTGGACCTCTGGGTTCAGCTCCACACTGCTGGTTCACCAGGCCAACTGGCTGTGACCATCACCATCCACTTAAGAAGAGGAGGAAGCCGCCACACTCCTTCTGGGACTCGGCTTCCCACCAAAGACCTCTACCACACGTGCCCCTGGCTTTATATACTACATCCCACAATGCACTGTGACTACTGTCTGTGCCAATCCCGGTGTGGCTGTAACAAAGCCTGTGTGTCATTGGCCAGGTTTCCTCCACTGTCCAATGTGCTTCCCCATTGGGCACAGTGGGGACACTCCATCAGACCATATGAATCACACACTGAGCACATTGAGCAGACCTTACTCACAGATCCTGCTCTCTGTTAAGCAGAGAGCAATATAGAATTTACCTGCTGCTCCTCTGATAGACAAACAGAGCCAAAACTATACTCACTCTCTAGCACCTACCTAGGAGGGTGCTACAAATAAATAAAAATAGCAAAGAAAATTTTTAAAAAGCCGATTCGTCATCCTATGCACACACATGAATGCAAATGCACACATAGGGGGGTCATGCTTGTAACTGTCAGTCCTGCAATGCCTTATGGGACATGTAGTTCCACAACAGATGGAGGGCCGCAGTTGTCTACCCCTGCACCAGAGGCTAAGGCTACATTCACACCGGTGATTAGGACCGGTCCCAGCTATTCACATCTGTCCACACAGCCAGTGATTTCCCGCGATGATCATTGATGGATGCGCTTTGTGTGTACCCAGCAGTTCTCACTGCAGGTAATCGCTTTCTATGCAGAGAGCTGTGAATAGCTGCAGCTGCCCGCGACCTGTCATTACTCCCAACTTTCTGAGGGACGTCTATTAGCGAAAGTATGTAGGCATAGGACACACCCCTGCCACACCCTCTTAAAGGAGACTTGTACAAAAAAAATGATTGGTTAAATTGCTTTTTTATCACTACTATTTCTTTATATTGGCTTTAAAATTTACAAAAGAAAGCAATTTAGAAATTGGATGAAAACTTTAGTACTGGGAAACTTTTTGATAGATAAAAAGTGCATTTTATATAAAACTATATAGATCAGACCAAAATGAGAGACAAATGAGTAGGAAAGAGGGACTTTATTCAGAGGGACAGTCCCTCAAAATCAGGGACAGTTAGAAGCTATGTTATAATTAACAAGGCCGGAGGTGGCATTAAGCCACTGAGAGCCACAGCAGGAATCTCTGCTGATACTTTTCACACGAGCCCTATTCACCAGTGTGAATGTAGCCTTAGCCTCTGTGAAAGTAGCCTTAGCCTCTGTGAATGTAGCCTCAGCCTCTGGTCCAGGGGTGGAAAACAGCCGTCCAGCTGATGTGGGACTACATATCCCATAAGGCTTTGCAGTTACAAACATGGCTCCCAAAGGCAGAGGCATAATGGGACTTGTAGTTCTGAAACAGCTGGAGGGTTGCCTGGACCCTATAGAGTTTGCACAGGCAGTCCAACTCCTCCAGGATGGTACTTCAATACGTGCCATTGCCAGAAGGTTTTCTGGGTCTCCCAGCACAGTCTCAAGACCATGGTGGGGATTCCAGGAGACAGGCAGTTACTCTTGGAGAGCTGGACAGGGCCATAGAAGGTACTTAACCCATTAGAAGGACCGGTATATGCTCCTTTTTGAACAAAGTAACAGGATGAGCACTGCTAGAGCTCTACAAAATGACCTCCAGCAGGCCACTGATGTGAATGTCTCTGACCAAACAATCAGAAACAGACTTCAGTGTGTGTATATATACCCACACTTCCAAGACCTCTGCTAACAGAACTTGTGGCATAATTTAACTTACCAACCGTTAAAATACTTTTTATTAAAGGGGAACCCCTACACAGACCTTTTATATTGTTTACTTCATAATTCTTGTGGCACCAGGGCCTAGAGGGAGTGAACTGTCTAAAAGTCTCCTCCTCCCCCTCCCCCTCTCGTTCTGGGGTCTTAAATCCCTTTTCAGCAAATTAATTATAGCAATTTGACTTACTGTTATTGTTTTTTCTTTGTGTGTTCCTTTTAATTCATTTTACTGCATTATCACTCAACTTGGATTACACCTGTGTTCCATTATAGTCTGGTTGACTTAATCTCTCAGTAAAGTGCGGAGTTGTATAAAGTACTCGAAACCCATACTTGAGTAAAAGTACAAGTGCTCGATCAAAAAGTGACTTGAGTAGAAGTGCTCTATCAAAAAGTGACTTGAGTAGAAGTACTAAAGTATTCAACATTTTTTGTACTTAAGTATTGCAAGTATTTTTTTTTTAATTTTGCTACTCAAGTACTGAAAGTAAAAGTACCAGTAGTTTTGATAAAAAAAAATTGCTACTCAAGTACTGAAAGTAAAAGTACAAGTACTGTGTTATGTAGTTATTAAAGAAAGAAGTCAAAAGTTTGAACATCATATTGTTTTTTATTATTTCAAATGCAGCTTTTATTTATACATACAGTAGCTTTTATTTTCGTATGTGCTGATAATACACATGTTTTGAGCTTCATGAAACCTGCCATCTACTGTTCTGGCAGTGGTAATTTTTATAATAGTAACGAGTAACTATGCAGCACAAAAAAAAATGATTGGAGTAGAAGTATTGAAATCATCGAAAAAATGTAGTAAAGTAAAAGTGGAAGTAGGAGAAAAAAATTCTACTCCAGGAAAGTACAGATACCGCCTTTCGGTACTTAAGTACAGTAGTGAAGTAGTTCTACTTAGTTACTATACATCTCTGGTAAAGTGTTAGCTTGCAAACCTTACTAATTATTGGTGTCTTTGCATTTTATATCTGCTTTAAGTATGTCAGAACCCAGAGTTTCAGAGGTGTTTGGGGATCTTGCAAGGTCAGGGCAACCAATTGAGACAAGCAACATCCAGCAGCCCCTGCAGGGGTAAGGCTACATATTATTTAAGAGTTATTTATATGATTTGTTATTAAACGGCTGCTATGGCCCTTAAAACTGAAAAAGTTGTCACCATGTGTGGTTGGTTACCTAATTGTGATTAACGGGTGGAGTGATGGTCAAGCAGACAGGAGAAAAGCCATCTTTATTACCCAAGTCAAGATATAGAAGTAAGAGCACACCGGGAATAAAGAGAATTTGGATTATTCAAGTCAGTTCAAAACCACCACACTGCTCCAGCCAGGATCCAGGAAATACAGGCCAAGAGAGCTTTGCAATCAATAGAACGACATACAGATGTAGGGTAAACCTTAGGTTTGGTGAACCTCTTAGGATGTTCTATAGAGCACAACCAAGCAGTAGACAGTGTGACAGTACATCCGTTCATTAAAAATTAGCAAAATTAGGAACTAGATGTCTTATTCATATGGTGAACTCTTTTCTACATCTCAAGAGGTTGATAAAAGTTGACTTTCATTCACCACCTGGATGTCCTAGAGTCAGATGGTTTATAAGGGTTCTTCGGTCTCCTGTTGCCTGGATCGATGTTATTACACATCTGGGTGGTTTTTATTTGTTTCCACTGAAAGACTTTTGCTATTTTTGTAATCTGTAAAAGTCGAATCATTCTCAGCCAACAGCTGAATATTTTATTGACCATGAGATGATTATAACACAGAACGTGGATACCTTCCAAAGGAATAGTTTAGTAGCCAAATATAAAATGTATGGGCAAATATTCACAAAATAAAGGCTAAATTCACCTTCCTTTTACAGAAAATAACCTATGCAGTCAAGTGGCTCCAGTAGGTAATAAAAAACTCTGCAGCTTTGAAAATGTTCATTAATTATATTATCATACCTATAGCCCATATGGGCCCCCTTGGAAGCCTTAATAAAAAGTTAAAATTCCCAAATCCTGTGCTGTTGCTAAGATTAGGGATGGGCCAAAGAACCCCCTGTTTGCAGCAGAACTCCCAAACAGGGGAAATGTTTTTAGCCGGACGGCGAACCCAATTATAGTCTATGGGAGCCGAACAGTAAAAATCAAAAGTGCCCATTTTAAAGGCTTATATGCAAGTTATTGGCCATAAAAGGGGTATGGGGGTCCACATCCTGCCCTAGGGGACATGTACCAATAACATTTTTTTTAAAACAATAGTTTTTTTCAGGAGCAGTGATTTTAATTATGCTTAACCACCTAAGCCCCGGAAGATTTTACCCCCTTCCTGACCAGGGGTTTTTTTGCGATTTTTTACTGCGTGATTTTAACGGACAATTGCGCGGTCGTGCGATGCTGTACCTAAACGAATTTCACGTCCTTTTTTTCCCACAAACAGAGCTTTCTTTTGGTGGTATTTGATCACCTGTGTGATTTTTTGATCATGCACTATAAACAAAAAAAGAGCGTAAATTTTGAAAAAATAACAATATTTTTCACTTTTTTTTATACGAAATTCCCCCCCCCCCCCCCCAAAAAATTTAAAAATCAAAATTTTTTAACATTTTCGGCCAATTTGTTTTATGCTACATATGTTTGGTAAAAAAAATCGCAAAAAGCGTATTTTGATTGGTTTGCGCTACAGTTATCGCGTTTACTAACAAAGGGAAAGATTTTTGTCATTTTTGGTGTTTTTTTTTTAACGAGTAATGGCGGCGATCTGCGATTTTTTTTGCGGTACTGCAACATTGCGGCGGACAGATCGGACCCTTGACTGACATTTTTGACACTTTTGGGGGTACCAGTGACATTACTGCAGTAATCAGTGCTATACATATGCACTGTTACTGTAAAAATGACACTGGCAGGGAAGGGGTTAACTGTATTGGACAGGGAGGGGTTAAGTGTGTCCTAGGGGCGTGATTCTAACTGTAGTGGGCTACTAGTGTAAAAACAGAGATCAACGGTTCTACATAGTAGAACCGTCTGATCTTCATTTTTACACAGGGAGAGTGACAGGCGGCTTGTTTACATAAGCCGATCCGCCTTTCTCCCGCTCTACCGACGAACGTAGTGTGCGGTCACACGCCCGCACTCCTCCGTGAACGAGCCGAGGTGGGCGCGCGCTCGCCTGCTATTGGCTCAAAACCCGGTGACCGGCGAGCGACGTAGACCTACGTCACTCTGCCTGGCCGGGGCTGACTGACGCAGTAAATATACTGTGCGCAGTCGGCAACCGGTTAAAGTGCAACAATAAAAATGAATAATTCCTTTAACCACTTGCTGATCAGCCGCCATAGTTTTACTGCAGCAGGTCGGCTCTGTTACATGAAACAACATACATGTACATGGCTTTGTGTAGCAGCTAGTGTGGGCGCGCGTGCCGCTGGAGGCGCGCACATGCTGCTGGAGGTGCGTACACATGCCGATTATCTAGAGAGGGAGCCAATCAGTGGGTCCGCAAGCTGCGATGTCCACTGGACGCCCGCGATCGCTCCCTGTGGAGACAGAATGGTGGTCTGCCGATGTAAACATGGCAGACCACTGTTCTGTCAGTGATGAACACAGGGATCCTGTGTTCCTCCTATTTAGGAACACAGGTCTCTGTGTTTATCCAGTGAGCCCATCCCCCACACAGTTAAAAAGCACCCCCTTGGCATACATTTAAACCCTTTGATCACCTTCCCTGCCAGTGTCATTAGTACAGTAACAGTGCATATTTTTAGCACTGATTACTGTAGTAATGTCACTGGTCCCCCCAAAAGTGTCTAAAATGTCAGTTAGGTGTCCGATGCAATGTCGCAGTCCCACTAAAAATTGCTAATCGCCGCCATTACTAGTTAAAAAAAAAAAAAGACAAATGACAATTCCCCTAGTTTGTAAACACATTAAATTTTGCACAAACCAATAAATATACACTTATTGGGATTTTCTTTACCAAAAATATGTAGCAGAATACATATTGGCCTAAAATGATAAAAAACAATTACATTTTTTTAAATTTTTGTTATTGGCTGTGTTTTTTAGCAGAAAGTAAAACATATTGTTTTTTTGTTTATAGTGCAAGAAACTAAAAACCACAGAGGTGATCAAATATCACCAAAAGAAAGCTCTATTTGTGGGGAAAAAGTACATTAATTTTATATGGGCACAGTGTTGCACGACCGCGCAATTGTCAGTTAAAATAATGCAGTGCCATATCACAAAAAATGGCCTGGTCATTAAGGGGGTAAAACCTTCCGGTTCTTAAGTGGGTAAATATAGTGCCCTTAATGTGTCTGTAAAGTGGCACATTTGTAGCATGCATAAAACATGCTACAGAAAAAATGACATTTCTAAAGGAAAAAAAAAACGAGTCAAATCCCATTTAAAATGACTCGCGGTTACAATTGCCGGCATCGGCTATTTAAAAAGTGAAGAAAAAAACAGAGTGGGGTTCCAAAACTCATACCAGACCCTTATCAGAGCATGAAGCCTGGCATGTCAGAAAAAGGGAGGGGACAAACGAGCAGTCCTTCCCCCACCTCAAAGCACCTTGTCTCCATGTTTATGGGGACAAGGGCCTCATCCCGACAACCCTGGTCTGTGGTTGTCGGGGTCTGCGGGCAGGGGGCTTATCAGAATCTGGACGATCCCTTTAACAAGGGGGCCCCCATATCCCGCCCCCCCATGTGAATGGGTATCGGGTACATCGTACCCCTACTCGTTCACCAAAAAAGTGTCAAAAAGTAATAACCACAAGAAATAGTTTTTTAAAAGTCCTTTATTAAAAAAAAAATAAAAAATGGTGTCCCTCGATGTAAATCCATTATCAATCACGGCGCCCACTGGACCAGAAAATAGAGCAAAAAAAAAGAGAGGCATCCGTTCTGCGTTTTCACATTTCTTATATAGGCAGGGGGCGGTCCACCCAGCTATGTTACCCGGTGGCACCGCCCCCTTCTGAAGTCCTGAAGGACATGGTATGGACTGGGGGGACCCCACACCATTTGTTTCTTTATTTTTTTTTACCAGCACTTTTTTCTTTCCATTCAGCTGTCAGTGGGAAAACCCATTGACAGCTAATGACTCATCGGTTGTTAAGGATGCCGCGGCCAGCTTCCCGTCCCCGCTTCTTAACAACCAGCTTACACTGCACCCTGATTGGACAAAGCTTTGCCCAATCAAGGCACAGAAAGCACTGTGCAGCGCTCAGTGCATTGCAGGGTGTTCACCCGGTGAATAAATTCCAAGTTCTGGAATTCAGTGAACAGACGATCGGGCAAACGTTCAGCCGAAACTCATGCTCGGGCCAAACCTGTCACCCATCCTTCTCTAAGATGGGTAAACCATTGGTTTTCATTACTGTAATGCCAGGCGGGAGCTTCCAACAGTCTTCATGTCCTAGAAACAGGGCAGGATGGGTGGATTGCTACGGTGTCAGACAGGCTTCCAGTTTTTGTTAATATTTTCAAGGGCTGTTTTCACTGCCTAGGCTATTTTCTGGAAATGGTGAATCTAGCCTTTAATTTGTTAACTCTTTAACTTCTGAAACACAACATAATATAACAACAAAAAAATTCACTGTCATCTAGTTGATAAGGGTTGGGGGTGCTGGTGACAACATTGACCTTAAATGGGCACAAAGCCATATTAACAAATATTTCAGCCAAGCGCTCACTCCAAAGGGGAAGACTGGCGTGCTGCTCTCCTCAGGCAGGGAACTCAAAAACGGGTGCATAAAAGCAGGGCCGGATTAACATAGGGGCTATTGGAGCTGCAGCTCCAGGCCCCTCCCTGAATATAGGCCTATGCCAGTGGCTTATCGATATCTACGTGTGCTGTCTTGAAGAAGAAGTCCCCTCTGCACTGCACATGTGAAGGAGAGAAGTCTCAGCTGCTGCAGCTGAGTCCTGTTCCTGCCGATGCTTGGGTCCTATCACAGGATCTGTTACACTCACACAGATCCTCAGTGTAAAGGAGATGCAGGCAGCTGTCTGGGGGAGGGGTGCTGATGTCATCCTAATCAACAGAAGCCCGGGAGAAAGGAAATATTTCATGCTGCTCATATGAGGTTAGTAAACTTATTAGGGAGAGAGGATTGTGCAAAAACTCTCCTGGGGGCTGTGATGATTGTGGGAGAGGCTGCTGCTTCCCCCCATGTAATGTGTTATGCCATACAGTGCCCACCATGTCATATGCTGTGCCATGCAGTGCTTGCAGTGTAATATGCAGTGCCCACCATGTAATGTACTGTGCCATGCAGTGTCCACTATGTTATGAGCAGTGCCCACTATGCCATATGATGTACCATGCAGTGTCCACCATGTAATGTGCTGTGCCATGCAGGGCCTACCATTTAATGTGCAGTGCCTATCATGCCATGTGCTGTGCCATGCAGTGCCCACCATGTCACATGCAGTGCCCACCATGTCATGTGCAGTGCCCACCATGTCATGTGCAGTGCCATGCAGTGTCCACCATGTCATATGCTGTGCCCAGCATGCAATGTGTTTTGCCCGCTGTGTAATGTGCTATGCAGCAGTGCCCACCATGTCGTGTGCTGTGCAGTGCCCACCATGTCACATGCAGTGCCCACCATGTAATGTGCTGTGCCCAGCATGTAATACGTTGTGCCCACTGTGTAATGTGCTATGCAGCAGTGCCCACCATGTCACATGCAGCGCCCACCATATAATGTGCTGTGCCCAAAATGTAATGTGTTGTGCCCACCATGTAATGTGCTGTGCCCAAAATGTAATGTGTTGTGCCCACCATGTAATGTGCTGTGCATTGCCCACCATGTCACGTGCAGTTCCCACCATGTCATATGCAGTTCCCACCATGTCATGTGCTGTGCCATGCAGTGGCCACCATGTCACGTGCAGTGTCCACCATGTCATATGCTGTGCCCAGCATGCAATGTGTTTTGCCCACTGTGTAATGTGCTATGCAGCAGTGCCCACCATGTCGTGTGCTGTGCAGTGCCCACCATGTCACATGCAGTGCCCACCATGTAATGTGCTGTGCCCAGCATGTAATACGTTGTGCCCACTGTGTAATGTGCTATGCAGCAGTGCCCACCATGTCACATGCAGCGCCCACCATATAATGTGCTGTGCCCAAAATGTAATGTGTTGTGCCCACCATGTAATGTGCTGTGCCCAAAATGTAATGTGTTGTGCCCACCATGTAATGTGCTGTGCATTGCCCACCATGTCACGTGCAGTTCCCACCATGTCATGTGCAGTTCCCACCATGTCATGTGCAGTTCCCACCATGTCATGTGCTGTGCCATGCAGTGGCCACCATGTCACGTGCAGTGTCCACCATGTCATATGCTGTGCCCAGCATGCAATGTGTTTTGCCCACTGTGTAATGTGCTATGCAGCAGTGCCCACCATGTCGTGTGCTGTGCAGTGCCCACCATGTCACATGCAGTGCCCACCATGTAATGTGCTGTGCCCAGCATGTAATACGTTGTGCCCACTGTGTAATGTGCTATGCAGCAGTGCCCACCATGTCACATGCAGCGCCCACCATATAATGTGCTGTGCCCAAAATGTAATGTGTTGTGCCCACCATGTAATGTGCTGTGCCCAAAATGTAATGTTTTGTGCCCACCATGTAATGTGCTGTGCATTGCCCACCATGTCACGTGCAGTTCCCACCATGTCATGTGCAGTTCCCACCATGTCATGTGCAGTTCCCACCATGTCATGTGCTGTGCCATGCAGTGGCCACCATGTCACGTGCAGTGTCCACCATGTCATATGCTGTGCCCAGCATGCAATGTGTTTTGCCCACTGTGTAATGTGCTATGCAGCAGTGCCCACCATGTCGTGTGCTGTGCAGTGCCCACCATGTCACATGCAGTGCCCACCATGTAATGTGCTGTGCCCAGCATGTAATGAGTTGTGCCCACGGTGTAATGTGCTATGCAGCAGTGCCCACCATGTCACATGCAGTGCCCACCATATAATGTGCTGTGCCCACCATGTAATGTGCTGTGCCCAGCATGTAATGCGTTGTGCCCACTGTGTAATGTGCTATGCAGCAGTGCCCACCATGTCACATGCAGTGCCCACCATATAATGTGCTGTGCCCACCATGTAATGTGCTGTGCCCAAAATGTAATGTGTTGTGCCCAAAATGTAATGTGCTGTGCATTGCCCACCATGTCATGTGTATTGCCCACCATGTAATGTGCTATGCCATGAAGGCCTCCCATGTCAATTGCTGTTCAGTGCCCACCATGTCATGTGCTGTGTTGTGCCTATCTTGTCATGTGCTGCACCATGCAATGCCTACCATGTAATGTGCTGTACCCACCATGTAATGTGCTGTGTATTGCCCACCATGTCGTGTGCCGTGCAGTACCCACTATAAAATGTGCTGTGCCGTGCAGTGCTCACCATGTCATGTACTTTGCCCACCATGTAATGTGCTGTGTTGTGCAGTGCCCACCATGTCATGTGCAGTGCTCACCATGAAATGTTCTGCACCCACAATGTAATGTGGTGCCGTGGAGTGCCCCAGGTAATGTGATGTCCAGTGCCCACCATGTCATGTGCAGTACCCACCATATATTGTGCTGTGCCCACCATATGATGTGCAGTGCCCACTTGTAATGTGCAGTGCCCAACATGTAATGTGCTGTGCCAGCCATGTCATGTGCTGTGCCCACCATATAAGGTGATTTGCCACCATGTGCTGTGTTGTGCCCACCATGTAATGTGCTGTGCAGTGCCCACTATGTCATGTGTTGTGCCCACCATGTAATGTACTGTATCCATGTATCCACCATTTAGTGTGCTGTGCCCACCATGTAATGTACTTTGCTATTACCCCCATGTATTGTACTATACTGTGCCCCCCCACAGACTCACCTCCCCTCTACCCTTTCTCTCTCTCTCTCTCGCCCCCTTAACCCCCTCTCTCCTACCACTCTCTCTCTCTTTCCCCCCACTCTCTCTCTCGCACCCCCTCTTTCCTACCACTCACTCTGTCTCTCTCACCCTCTCTCTATCCCCATTTTTCTCACCCCCTCTTTCTCTCTCTCACTTTCACCCCCCTCTCTCTCTCATCCCCTCGCTTTCAGCCCCCTCTCTCTCTCTTTCGACCCCCTTCTCTCTCTCTCAGCCCATCTCTCACTCTCTTTAATTTATTTTAACAAAAAAATGTTTGCGTTTTCATTTTATTTTATTTTTCATTTTATTTTTTTTCATAAAAAGGCCCACCAAAATCCTCAGCACCAGGCCCATGATGCTCTTAATCCGGCCCTGCATAAAAGAAAGGAAAAGGAGGCGCAAACACTTAGTGCATTACCCGTGGTACTGTTTAAAATGTTTTAATAAAATGCTGAATGCATACTCACAAACATGAAGAATTGAAATCGTGTTACAAATTCCCGTCACACGTATGTTGGAACATGTCCTGGAAATTGCGACCGCTAACGCGTTTCGGGAGTCAAGCTCCCTTCTTCAGAGCTGGTCATGACATAGCAGATTGAAGTATATATAGAGAGTAGCTCAATGTCCCTCCACCTTTTCCCTCCCTTACCCCTCCCTCCCTTTGCTGGTTGTGGATATTAGTTCTGAAGGCAGTTTTTATTTGAACTGTTCCATGAAACATAAAACCAGAGGCCACAAAGATAATGAGGGCTAAGGCATATAGGCTTATTAGGAGTGGGTCTGTTGACACTGGATGGTCCCGCCCCCTCCTTCCGGGGGGAGGGAGGGGTAAGGGAGGGAAAAGGTGGAGGAACATTGAGCTACTCTCTATACTTCAATCTGCTATGTCATGGCCAGCTCTGAAGAAGGGAGCTTGACTCCCAAAACGCGTTAGAGGTCGCAATTTCCAGGACATGTTCCACCATACGTGTGACGGGAATTTGTAACACGATTTCAATTCTTCATGTTTGTGAGTATGCATTCAGCATTTTATTAAAACATTTTAAACAGTACCACGGGTAATGCACTAGGTGTTTGCGCCTCCTTTTCCTTTCTTTTATGCACAAGGCCATATTAGATGAATGATGTCATAGGCATCCCCTCCCCTTTATATACATGCTCCTTCCCACAGCTCATTGAAAGCAACTTCCAGGTTTGGATAAACTTGGTTTCAGACCAAACTGAAGTTGGAAGCCCAGCTCATTACTGGTGGAAACTAACAAAGGCAGACATGCTTGAAGTCCAGCTGTGTCTCAACCATGGCTGCCCCCATTGCTGGGCCAATAAGCTGCAGACTTGAGATTTCCCTACCCCAGCTGATGTACACAAAAGTGTGGGAATGCTTGTGACATCATTGACCTAATATGGGTGCTTGGCCGAATTAGGTCAATGTCATTGACCTAATATGACCATGTGCCCATTTAGGTCAATGATGTCATGAGAATTCCCGCCCCTTTGTATACGTGCAGCTGCAGGGCGGGGAATCTCCCACCCACAGCTCATTGGCCAAACAATGACACCTAACTTCCAGATGTGGATAAACTTGGTTTCGGACCGAACGCGAGACCAAGCTCATCATTATAAGGAGTGTGATTGTCACCGATGCAAGGTACAATATGCGTATTATATCATACATCATATATCATAAATATCATACAATTCTTAGGCTGCAGCTATGTGATTCCACTAAGAGTGGATACTTTATATGATATATGAAAATGAGCCGTGCCCACCTTAACCACTTGCCGACTGCCTAACGCCGATCTACGTCGGCAGTCAGCCCCTCACAGGCAAAGTGACGTAGGGTTACGTCACTAGCTTGTGAGGGTCTAGGGAGCGAGCGCGCGCCGCCGGAGGCGCGCTCCCACTCCCGCGTGGTCACGGACCCCCCCGCGCGCGTGACCAGCGGACCCGATGTCCGCCGGTCACTCGGCGATCGGCGGGGGAGAGGGAGAATGTCAGGCAGCTTGTGTAAACAAGCCACTGATCACACGGATCTAGTATGTAGATCCGTTGATCAGTGTCCTTACAGCTCAAGCCACAGCCAATCACAGTAGAAAGCACATCCCTAGGGATACACACAGCCCCTCCCTCCCAAATAAAGTTAACCCCTTCACTACCAGTGTATTTTTACAGTAACGGTGCATATATATATAGCACTGATTACTGTAGAAATGTCACTGGTAACCCCAAAAGTGTCACAAATGTCAGTCAAGGGTCCGATCTGTCCGCCCCAATGTCGCAGTACCGCAAAAAAATTGCAGATCGCCGCCATTACGCGTTAAAAAAAAAACAACAAAAATGACAAAAATCTTTCCCTTTGTTAGTAAACGCGATAACTTTTGCGCAAACCAATCAAAATACGCTTTTTGCGATATTTTTTTACCAAACATAGGTAGCATAAAACAAATTGGCCGAAAATATTAAAAAATTTTGATTTTTACATTTTTTTTGGGGGAAATTTCATATAAAAAAATGTGAAAAATATTGCTATTTTTGCAAAATTGACGCTCTTTTTTTGTTTATAGCGCGTGATCAAAAAATCGCACAGGTGATCAAATACCACCAAAAGAAAGCTCTGTTTGTGGGAAAAAAAGGACGCCAAATTTGTTTAGGTACAGCGTCACACGACCGCGCAATTGTCCGTTAAAGTCACGCAGTGCCGAATCGCAAAATACCCCCTGGTCGGAATGGGGGTAAAATCTTCCGGGGCTTAAGTGGTTAATAAAATTCCAATAATATTGGTGATTACCATCAATCTAAATTCAATATATATAGTGCAAACACACCAAAAACAATAATAATGCTTATGGCATCAAATGTCCATCAAATCAATCCTGTATGTCCTTCTTAGTGTCCATTCACCACTTTTCTTCAATTCAATGCTAAGCATGCGTTAACACCATAAATAAAAGTGCTTATCCTCCACCATACTAAAGACTCACTCACCAGATAACCATAAATTTGAAGTGTTATAAATCTCCTCTGCTCTCCCCCAATTCACCAGGGATCCTTGCTTAGCAGAAAAATCCACAGATCTCAATTGAAAAAGGCCATCATTGCACAATATGATTAATGTTTTTGACATCAACATTCATGTATGAAATGCTTACTCACATGTTAATGTTCCTATAGACCGGCACTCAGTCTTTCCAATGATCCGCTCCATGTATTTGAGCCAGCGTCTGTTCCAATCACCGGTTATTGCAGCAACCAGGGACCAGATATGACGTGTGTGTGGCCCCGCATATGGTGTAAATGAGCCCTTAACGGGTTGCCGACCGCTTACCGCATATATACTGCGGCAGTGCGGCTCTCCCGCCCCCGCTTGTAAACACAGCTGTCCGTTCTTCTCCCTGGAATGATCACAGAGCCCCTGTGATCCTTCTATGTAGTATCACAGGTCTCTATGGTCATTCCAAAAGCCACACCCCCCACAGTTAGAAACACACCCCTAGGTAAACATTTAACCCCTTAATCACCCACACTGTTAACCCCTTCCCTGCCAGTGTCATTATTACAGTAACAGTGCATATTTTAAGCACTGATTACTGTAGTAATGTCACTGGTACCCCCAAAAGTGTCAAAAATGTCAGTCATGGGTCCGATCTGTCCCCCGCAATGTCGCAGTCACGCAAAAAATTGCAGATCGCCGCCATTACTAGTAAAAAAAAAACAATAAAAATTACATAAATCTTTCCCGTAGTTATTAAGATTTTTTTTTACCAAAAATATGTAGCAGAAAACAAATTGGCCTAAAATGTTAAAAAACTGTGATTTTTAAATTTTATTTTTGGGAATGTCATATAGCGAAATGTGAAAAATATTATATTTTATATATTTTTTTCAGAATTGTCGCTCTTTTTTTGTTTATAGCGCAAAAAATAAAAATCACACAGGTGATCAAATACCCCCTAAAAGAAAGCTCTATTTGTGGGGAAAAAAGGACATCAATTTTATTTAGGTACAGCGTTGCACAACCACGCAATTGTCCGTTAAATTAACGCAGTGCCGAATCGCAAAATATGGCCTGGTCATTAAGGGGGAAATTTTCTGGTCCAGAAGTGATTAAAGAAAGTGAACCTCCCTAATTGGGACACAGTAAAAACCTTGACAGGGGTTCTAATTTCTCGCCACTCTATCCAAAACTAAAAATAAACTTTTTTGTCTTTAGTTACACTTTAATGGGAAGTTTTTAATATGTGTAATCTCAGTATGTTTCCTCTTGATGGGGAGATCATCGGCTCTGTAAGATCCTCACTGTAATAACGTTCTCGGCGTGATATTCTGTTTCCTAAATCTACAATTAATCTGCAATGGAATCTAAAACCGACTTACAGAAAATTAGTCAATAAAATTTTATGATACCGTATCTTGGCACTATTATTAATAAGGACTTTCTTAAACCATTTTTTACTGAGTAAAGATTTCCTGACAAAATACATCTGGAAAAATGAAGAGCTGAGATAGATAAACTCAATAAGAGTTCTCTGCATTGATTTTAATATGATGCACATTTTATCTGTTGTCCTTCTGCAATAGCAGCTGTGTTATTTTAAATCACAGCAACAATGTTTTTAAGTCTCATCTGTATAATTCTGTATTACTGTTAAAGATGCTCTAGAGCAGTGGCGGCCTGTCCATGGGGGCGCAGGGGCGCCACCCCCCCCCCCATCCATGCGTCCGACCCCCTAATCTACGTGCAGGAAGCCGGACGCATGGATTCCAATGGGGTTTTTATTTTTATTTTGGAAGCACATGATTAGAGCCAGAGGCTCTAATAGGCTTCAAAAAAGGGTGGGCTCAGGGCGCAGAGCACTGCACCCTGAGCCCACCCAGTTGTGTGACAATAGCAAATGAATATTCACTATTGTCACACTGATCCTCCTCCTGGCCAATATGGAGGCAGGTCCTGAGACCCATATCCCGATTGGCCAAAAGGAGAAGCCATGCCATTGGCCAATGAGTAGGAGAAGGGAGGAGACACAGGAGACTGGGGAGAAGAGGCCGCTGCTGCTGCCTGCCTGCCTTCCACATGTTCAGAGTGAGTGAGCCGGTGACCGGGGGGGGTATGGTGTGTGGGCTGGTGTGGTCCGGGGGGGGGGGTATGGTGTGGTCTGTCTGCCTCCCCCCACCCTGGGCCCATGGAGCACCAGCCACCACTGCTCTAGAGTGCGTTTAAAGTGGTTGTAAATCCTTTCATACACCCACTGAAGTGCTTGGCCTGATGTGATACCCAGAGATGAAACAAATCCTCCTACATAAGTTGTACCTGTTTATCTGCAGCCCACATAAACCTCCTAAAGAACACATTTTACGCAGCATTGCTTACCTTCAGGAGGCAGGGGGCAGGGATATGCACAGCATAGAGCAGTGAGCTGAGTGTAATCTGAGAAATGAGTGGACAAAATGTACGCACCCCATTCTAAATAGTCTTTTAGGGAAACATGCACTTTTCCTTGTTTTGTGCACTGGTCCAAATCCAAATGATTTGGAGATCGGATTATGGTGTGGGGTTGTTTTTCAGGGGTTGGGTTTGGCCCCTTAGTTCCAGTGAAGGAAACTCTTAAGGTGTCAGCATACCAAGACATTTTGGACAATTGCATGCTCCCAACTTTGTGGGAACAGTTTGGAGATGGCCCATTCCTGTTCCAACATGTCCTGATCTCAAACCGATAGATCCCCTTTGGGATGAATTAGAGCAGAGACTATGAGTCAGGCCTTCTCTCCAACATCAGGGCCTAACCTCACAATTGCCCTTCTGGAAGAATGGTCAAATATTGCCTTAGACAAACTCCTAAACCTTTTGGACAACTTTCCCAGAAGAGTTGAAGCTGTTATAGCTGCAAAGGGTGGGCCAACTCAATATTAACCGCTTGCCGACCGCCGCAAGTAGATTTACTGCGGTGGTCAGCCCCTGCCAGGCAGAGTGACGTAAATTAACGTCACTAGCCTGGGAGGGTCTGGGGAGCGAGCGCGCGCCCGCGGAGGCGCGCTCCCGCGTGGTCACGGACCCCCCCGCGCGTATGACTGGCGGACCCGATGTCCGCCGGTCACTCGGCGATCGTCGGGGGGAGAGGGAGAAAGTCAGGCGGCTTGTGTAAACAAGCCACCTGTCATTCTCCTCGGTGTAAAAACACTGATCAGACGGATCTACTATGTAGAACCGTTGATCAGTGTCCTTACACCTCAAGCCACAGCCAATCACAGTAGAAAGCACGCCCCTAGGGACACACACAGCCCCTCCCTCCCAAATAAAGTTAACCCCTTCACTGCCAGTGTATTTTTACAGTAACAGTGCATATGTATAGCACTGATTACTGTAGAAATGTCACTGGTAACCCCAAAAGTGTCAAAAATGTCAGTCAAGGGTCCGATCTGTCCACCACAATGTCGCAGTACAAAAATCGCAGATCGCCGCCATTACGCGTTAAAAAAAAAAACAACAAAAATGACAAAAATCTTTCCCTTTGTTAGTAAACGCGATAACTTTTGCACAAACCAATAAAAATACGCTTTTTGCGATTTTTTTTACCAAACATAGGTAGGATAAAACAAATTGGCCAAAAATGTTAAAAAATTTTGATTTTTACATTTTTTTTGGGGAATTTCATATAAAAAAAATGTGAAAAATATTGTTATTTTTGCAAAATTTACGCTCTTTTTTTGTTTATAGCGCAAAAAGTAAAAAGCGCACAGGTGATCAAATACCACCAAAAGAAAGCTCTGTTTGTGGGAAAAAAAGGACGTCAAATTCGTTTAAGTACAGTGTCGCATGACCGCGCAATTGTCCGTTAAAGTCACGCAGTGCCGAATCGCAAAATACCCCCTGGTCGTTTAGCAGCCAAATCCTCCAGGGCTTAAGTGGTTAAACCCTACAGACTAAGACTGGGATGCCATTAAAGTTCATGTGTGTGTAAAGGCAGGCGTCCCAATACTTTTGACAATACAGTGTATGTGTATTTAAATTTTTTGTGTGTACCTGTGGTAGGGCCCAAAAAACTATAGTGTGTATTTTGAAATTTTTTTAAATCCTACCTAAAACACACTGACCCTGACCTTTGATCCTGCTTTGACCCCAAGTCTGGACTCCCCTATTATATTAGGCTTACCCTAAAGCTGACCACATTATATATTGTTCAATCTCCTTTAGATCCACCGGAAAAAGTATTTAGCACAAGGGCTTGCCTGGTTGGATACAAATTGATTGGATAGTGTAGGTAGAACCTTATATTACATGGTTTTGGTGGGTCTGAAGTTGATTGTACAGACTATTGTATGGTCACATTGTAATGTGTATGATGAGCCTAATATAATAAGTCTGGAAGTGGATAAAGGATGTAACTGCTGACTTATATACCCATATAGTACTCCCACTCTATGAGGTTGATTCACTAAAGGCAAATAAACTCTGCACTTTGCACAATTGCAGACTGCAAGAGCAGTTACTGCAGATCTTAGTAAATGAGCAGAGGCTCTGCTGACTCATCCAATCACGCGCAAGCAAAAATGTTGTTTTTTTTTTTTTCCTTGCACGTGATTGGGTGTTCTTTGCAAAGTGAAGCCTCACCTCATTTACTAAGCTCTGGAGCAACTGCACTTTGCAAAGTGCTAAATCTTTTTGCTTTTAGTACATCAACCCCTATGTTTTCATGTTGATGAGTATAACGATCTCTTCCCCACAACCCTGGCCCTGTAATTGTGGGGGTCTGCGGCCAGGGGGCCTATAGGAATCTGGGGGGGGATCTCATGCCATACCAGGCCAACCATAAACCTAAACCATACCAGGCCACATACCCTCAAGCTGGGAGGCAGTACCTTGCAACCCCCTGGCAAAACACCTTATCTCCATGTTGATGAGGACAGAGGGCTCTTCCCTACAACCCTGGCCCTGTAGTTGTGGGGGTCTGATGGCCGGATGGAGGCTTATTGAAATCTGGAAACATGCTTGGATAAGGGTCTGATATAATTTTTTTTCGGGGGACCTCATGCCATACCAGATTACATACCCTGAACCATACCAGGCCACATGTCCTCAACATGGGGGGTCGTACCTTGCAACCCCCTGGCAAAGCACCTTGTCTTCATGTTTATGAGAACAATTAAGGGCCTTTTACCCACAACCCTGGTCCAGTAGTTGTGGGGGTCTGCAGGCAGCGGGCTTGGATAAGGGTCTAGTATCAATTTTTGACCTCATGCCATACCAGGCCACATACCCTCAACATGGGGAATTGGACCTTGCAACCCTCTGGCAAAGCACCTTTTCTCCATGTTGATAAAGACAAAGGTCTCTTCCCCACAACCCTGGACCAGTAGTTGTGGCGGTCTGCAAGCAGGGTGCTTATGGAAATCTGGAAACATGTTTGGATAAGGGTCTGGTATGGATTTTTTTTTGAGGAGAACCTTATGCTTTTTTATGTTTGCATGGGGTTCCTCTTTAAAACCAATAAATGTAAAAATTATAATGGCTAAAAAAAATTGGGGGGGGGATTCGTTTTTTTTATTTTTTATTTATTTATTATTATTTTTATTAGTAGTAGTACTAGTAGTAGTATTTTTTTTTTATGTTTTTGTTTTGTTTTTTGCTTTTGCATGGGGTCCAGCCTAAAACAGAAACCAGACCTGAAGGGTCTATGGGACAGGAAATCTCCCCTGATGGACACAGATAGCAAATAAAAAGTTAAATATTTACAGGGGTTGTAAACCTTCTTTAGTCTAAAAAAAAGTGTTGCCATTAGTCCTACTTTTAGAATTGTAATTATTATTGTACATTAGGTCTGTGCGTGCTAAAAACACATCTTTGGCTATTGTCACTATGGCCTGACATTGCAGCTATACCCATTCTTTGTGTTTGTTTTTTCTCTCCCTCTATAAATCTTTGCAGATATATTCCCAAGAAGAAGAACATTTTAATTCTTATGAGAGGCTGAATGGCAGCATAAAACTTGAAATGTCACTAAGAACTCCAGGGATACCCAGCTTCTAAAGTGATAGCAGAGTTGTCTGCTTTATGATATGCTGTAACATCCTGATATACGGCCCAAGACAATAGCCTTCGCCATTTCAGTTTTATGAATAGTGAATATTGTTATAAACTACTTCAGAAAATGCTATGAGAAAGAAAGGAAAGGAATGAGCTTTTTATTTTCTTTGATACCTAAAATGCTTTTAGCTCAGTTGGTTCTACTTTAAGACTTTCTTCCATGTTCTTTTTTTTACTCTCTAGATGGAATTCAGTTTTGTTGATTGAGCACAGTTTGCCAAAGGGGAGCCATGGAGGTTTTACTTCCCGGTGTAAAATTCAAGTGCCGGATTGTCAATCATTATAAACTAATGCTTGAGCCTTGTGACTCCACACTTTTCACTGGCAAATTCTATAATATATCATTTCTGATGCCTCATGTAAAGTCCCTGATATTTATATATTGGGCCATAGAAGTTTATGATCCATGTGATAGTCTAGTTTTTATTCTAAAAATTCAACGGTCTAAAATACAAACAACATGCTGTTGGCAGCATCTGAACTTTTAAAGGAGAACCTTAGATGGGAACCAGTTAACCCAATGTCCACTTGGTGAGCGCCAGGAAAAACTCAAAACACTTCAAGTGGTTAAAAAAGCTCATCTTTGAGATTGGTATGGCTGTGCAATGCCACTGATTGACCTTTCAGTAAAAGTGATCCAGGTGGCTATAAAGCAGCCCCATCACTTTTACAGTACTAAGAATAGAGGGGGGGGGGTGTTGGTATTCACCATCACTGGAAGTGAAAGACTGATACTTAATGGTTTGAATTTCTTCAAGTAGGACAGTAATATTTGTCAGCTGTTTGATTCTGAACATGTTCATTGAAAGAGCTAATCACATTGGCTTTTGTTCCATGTTCTTCAATGGCTTTCCCTATTGTTTGTGTATTGAGATAATGTGTATTGTGTTAAGTCTGCTTGTTCCATTGTTAAATGTTAATGACCTTACATTGTTCTGTCTAGATGGCTAGATAAGTAGTTCAGGTTAATTCTGTTCCTGTATACAATTTCATCTGCATATGATGATGTAATCAGGCAATCCCTGACCTGTGTGTGGTAATATGATCAGGAGGAGGAGGTCCATGCTGTATATAAATTCTGTGTGACTGTTCAATAAAGAGTTCTACCTCACCCTCAATCTAGAGTCCTGTCTCTTATTGGGGGAATCCGCTACAGGGGATTGCTATGCTCTTCATACTCTCTTGAATAATCACTAAGCTCTTGTAAGAGCTTGTTCCTGCTTCACTCTCTGTGGAAAGAGAGGTTCACCCACTGGAACCTGGAGCCTTGTCGTAGGTCAAGGTGGGTAGGAGACGGCAAGACCCCAAGCAAGCTGCAGCAGTTCGTGGGGTCTGAGGTGGTTATGGTGTCTGGTGGAGTGCTTGGAGCCCTCGGGAAGCACTAGGAGCATCTGTCAATGGAGGTACCCGCTCAGGGGTGCCCTGTTCCGTTACAGAGCCTAAACTCCCAGGGTTGATATTTATCTATAGGCAAGCCTATACTAAGGCTTACCTTTAGGTACTGTGAATATCTCCTAAATGTGCACAGCTTAGGAGATATTTACTTGTAAATGGGACGGTGACGTCACCAGTGCATGCGCTCTGAAGGAACGGCATTCCTATGCCGTATGAGTCCTGGGCCGTCAATAGCGACTCAGAGGGCCAAGAATCAGAAGGCTAAAGGACACAAATGGGAAAGGAAGACCTGGTGAAGATGGAAGCCCTGTTAGCGATGACAATGCGTCACTGGAGGGCCTTGTTTTAAGGTAAGTTTCACATAATGTGCTAGTATGCAATGCATACTAGCACATTATAATTCTACCTTGCAGGTTTAAAAAAAAAAAAAAGCATGGTTGTTTACTACTGCTTTAAAATTTATATTATAAACATCCCTTGTGACAGCAATAGGCACGTGACAGGTCCTCTTTATGGAGGGATCTGGGGTCAAAAAGACCCCAAATCCCTCCTCTGCATTTAAAAGCATTCAAAACACCAAGATTGAGGTTTTTGAATGCTTTTATTTTTTTTTTAATGACACCCGATGACATCTGGGTAAACCAGAAATTATGTTAGTTCATCGCTTCCGGATTCCCGCTATGAAGATCCAAACAAAGCCGATCCATGCTTTGTTCAAGTGTCCGGACATTCGGTGGATGCACCAGCTGGTTGCTCCGGTCTCCTGATGGGACAGGAGAGCCTGAGAGAGTCACAGAAGGTGGAAGAGGAGGGGGACATCCCCTCCCATTGCTTGTAGCAGCAATCAAGCTGGTAGTTAGTCGCTCCAAATACTCTTAAAAGCTAACCGACCACCCCTAAAATCCAAACCAGACCCGTATCCGAGGATGCAGCCCGGTAGTCCAGGAAAGGGGGCACCGAGAAAGCGCCCACCCCCTCCTTAACCATACAAGGCCACATGTTCTCAACATGGGGGATGCTTTGTGGCTGGGGAGATTTTGTCCCCCTACCCCAAAACACATCAACATGGGGACAAGGGCCTCTTCTCCAAATCCCTGGGCTGTGGTTGTGGGGGTCTGCAGGCAGGGGGCTTATTGGAGTCTGGAAGCCCACTTTAACATAGGGGCCCACAGATCCAGGCCCCCCTATGTGCATGAGTATGGGGTACATAGTACCCATACCCATTCACCAAAAAAGTGAATTGTTGTAGGGTGGTTCTAAGGGAAGAGGCCCCTTGTTCCCATCAACATGGGGAAAAGCGCTATGAGGTGGGGAGGCAGATCCCCCCTGCCTCAAAGCACCAACCCATGTTAAGGCCTTTGTGGCCTGGTATGGTTCAGGAGGGGGACCTTGCTTGTTCCCCCCTACTCTTTATTCCTGGCCTGCCACACTTCACTGCATGCTTGGATAAGGGTCTGGTATGGATTTTGGGGGTACCCTATGCCCTTTTTTTTATTTTTGGCATGGGGTTCCCCTTAGAATTCATACCAGACCCAAGGGGCCTGGTATGGAGGATTAAAAGGGAAGACAGAAGAGTGCCTCTAAGTATAATATTTTAATATATATAACTGGAGCAATCAGCCAAATAAAAACTCACATGGGGTACAGAAAAAAAGGCTCATGTAAGGGCGACAATGGGGAGAGCCTTGCGTCCAGTCCAGACGATGTAAAGCCGCTGTGTAGCATGTACTCATCAGCAAGGATGGAGTAATTCCTGGTGAGAGCTGGGTGGACAATAGAATGGAACGCAGCACCGGCTGGCGTTTGACGTCACCAATGGGAGAGGAGACACAATGTGTTTAGAAGCATGTGCAAGGCTCGTACGGAGCATGCACGCTCCTTTCTCAAGTGTTACATGAACGGAAAGGATCCAAGTTTAAGTAGGCTTCCTTTAATTAAGGGAATCCATCGGGGACCCCCAGATCTAGTGTCCCCATTTGAAGATTTCCACTTCATTACTTTTCTGGGGACAACCAAAAATTTGAGGTTTTCTTTTACTTTCACTTTCAATGAGAGTCCTTATCACCAGGGCTTTTTTCCAGTGGGAACGTGGGGGAACACAGTTCTGGAAACTCCAGCACAGAATTTATCTACTAGGGGATAGGGCGTGTTGTAGGGTCTATTGATGCTGACTGCTGAGGATTTATTGATTCTGGGTGTTGCTGGAGGGATCTACCGTTATGGAGGGATCAATTGTTGCTGGTGGGGGGGGTCTATCCTTGCTCTGGGATTCTTATGGGGGGGATCCACTATTGAGAGGGGAGGGTCTATGGATGCTGGCTGCTGCAGGTTCTGTTGTTGCCAGCAGGGGATTTGTTTCTGGGGCAGATCCATTGTTGCTGCTGGGGATCTGGTGCTGTATTTTGTTCATGGGAGAGGATCTATTGTTGCTAGGAAGGATCTGTTGTTGCAGGGGGAAATGTGTTGATGCTGGTGGGGGAGTTTATTATCATTAACCAATTCCATATAAAAAACGTAATTTCACAAATTAAAAGGAGCGGTACTAGTAGCTGGAAAGGAGGCAAAAACAAGGGATGGTGCTCAAAGGTAAGGAGGCGTGGCCTGGTCCGAGTCCAGGCGGAGGTGGTCACTCTATCCACCTCTGTAGGATACCTCAGATGTGTGGCATCCAGGGGTTACCCCTTTTTCCTTTGTGCTCAGAGATAGGTTAGGGTGGTGCCTGCACCTATTCTTTGAGAAAATCACATTTTATCTTATAATGATTCCCAGCACATCTGCCAAAGCTCAGACCAGGTCCGCCTAGACATCAGACTCACAAAACCTCTGATTTTTTTAAACTCCACCACCTCCAACCTCCTCTGTGGTTTCTTACAATGCAATGATGTGTATTATTGCCCTATCTTTGCTTAGCCTTGTACAATCTAGGATGCTTAGGAATCCAGATAGAAAGGGCTCTATACATTACAGAAACCCCTTTGTGTGGCACGGCGGGCCATACATGGTGCAAATGTATTTCCTGCAACCACGTGAATGCAGGGCCCTGGGTTAAGGATACACCACTGACCCCAGCTGCAGGCCTAATAAAATCCTGTAGGAGGCTGTAGTTTTGTGACCCCTGACTTAGGACTGTAAAGAGGCTCAGGAAAAAAGAGCAGATGTGCCAGAACTCAATTTCAACGATTCCTGGGGAAGGTGGAAAATGCATAAGAATTGAAACACACCTTTTCAATTTGCTGCGTTTGGTTTTCTGATGCATATTCCATTGAAATTAATGGAATTGCATCATAACCAGGTCAATATGCATCAATACAAAGTGCTATGTGTTTTGATGCATTTCCATTTCAATGGCAAACACATCACTTATAAGTTGTGTTTCCAGCCTAAAGGAAAATGAAGCAATGTACAAACACTTTTTTAATGCTTGCTGTTTTTAATACATATTAAAAGTTTTCATAGTGACTGGTTCAGCAAAGGTAATTTGCACAGCATCAAAGGCAACATGGAGCGACAGAACTACAATCCTGAATGTTTTTTTTAGATTTGTGATGATAATCTTGCTTTAAGAATCTGGTGTACATTCAGAACAAAATCAATTATAAAAAAAAAAAAAGAAAGTGTAAAAAAAGTGTAAAAAAAATATATATATATATATATTTACACACACACACACACACATACAGTATCTCACAAAAGTGAGTAAACCCCTCACATTTTTGTAAATATTTTTTTATATCTTTTCATGTAAAAACAATGAAGAAATTGCACTTTGCTACAATGTAAGTAGTGAGTGTACAGCTTGTATAACAGTGTAAATTTGCTGTCCCCTCAAAATAGCTCAACACACAGCCAATAATGTCTAAACCACTGGCAACAAAAGTGAGTACACCCCTAAATAAAAATGGCCAAACTGGGCCCAATTAGCCATTTCCCCTCCCCGGTGTCATGTAACTCATTAATTTTACAAGGTTTCAGGTGTGAATGGGGAGCAGGTGTGCTAAATTTGGTGTTATCACTCTCACTCTCACTCTCTCATACTGGTCACTGGAAGTTCAACATGGCACCTCATGGCAAAGAACTCTCTGAGGATCTCAATAAAAAGAATTGTTGCTCTACATAAAGATGGCTTGGGCTATAAGAAGATTGCCCAGACCCTGAAACTGAGCTGCAGTACGGAGGCCAAGACTCTACAGCAGTTTAACAGGACAGGTTCCACTCAGAACAGGCCTCACCACGGTTGACCAAATAAGTTGAGTGCACATGCTCAGCATCATATAGAGAGGTTGTCTTTGGGAAATAGATGTATGAGTGCTGCCAGCATTGCTGCAGAGGTTGAAGGGGTGGGGGGGTCAGCCTGTCAGTGCTCAGACCATACGCCGCACACTGCATCAAATTAGTCTGCATGGCTGTCATCCCAGAAGGAAGCCTCTTCTAAAGATGATGCACAAGAAATCCACAGGACAGTATTCCAACATAACGACCCCAAACACACCTCCAAGATGACCACTGCCTTGCTAAAGAAGCTGAGGGTAAAGGTGATGGACTGGTCAAGCATTTCTCCAGACCTAAACCCTATTGAGCATCTGTGGGGCATCCTCAAATGGAAGGTGGAGGAGTGAAAGGTCTCTAACATCCGCCAGCTCCGTGATGTCGTCATGGAGGAGTGGAAGAGGACTCCAGTGGCAACCTGTGAAGCTCTGGTGAACTCCAAGAGGGTTAAGGAAGTGCTGGAAAAATATTGGTCACACAAAATATTGGCACTTTGGGCCCAAGTTTGTTATTTTCACTTAGGGGTGTACTCACTTTTGTTGCCAGCAGTTTAGACATTAATGGCTGTGTGTTGAGTTATTTTGAGGGGACAGCAAATTTACACTGTTATACAAGCTGTACACTCACTACTTAACAGTGTAGCAAAGTGTAATTTCTTCAGTGTTGTCACATGAAAAGATAGAATAAAATATTTTCAAAAATGTGAGATACTGTATTACTGTATATATACATCTCACAATTCTTTTAAAAAAATATAATATAAAATAAGATGTTATAAATTATAATCCATCACACTGCATTCCTGCAAACATGTATGTTTAGTTTAAGCAAAGTAGTTTTGCATAGTGAACTGTAACTTCACTATATTCCCTTATTCCATTTTAATGTGCCTTATGATTATTATGACATTTTTCAATTGCTCTTTTTTTTGGGGGGGGGGGGGGTATTTTACCTAAGGGCTGCTTTATACTTTAGTAGATTTTATGTAATCATTGTTATTGTATACATAGGACACAAAACAATATTAAAGAACAAGAAAAAGCAAAAAGCAGATGCTATATGAAGAATATAGAATGTATTAAAAGCATATAAATCACATTAAAAATATCTTCACAATATATGAATGTGCCTCAAATATTTACAAAGATATGTGACAGGAAAATAAATGGGGGATAGGGGGTCTATATAGTACTAAGTTGTCCTTATTATAATTGCTTTGCTGAAAAGTAAGGTAGTAACAATGTAGAAGGTTCAATAAGTTATCATCCTATACCTTTGCAGCACCTTCTCAACCTCCAACAACCATTTCCCTTTCCACTCCTCCCCATCATAATATAGTTTATTATTTATTGGTTAATCAGAATTTACATTCTATGTGTACTGTATGTGTAAGTATGTGTGTTAAATGCACATTGCCATGCTACAAAATTACCAATTGCTTATTTTGCTCCAGAGCTGCCCTAGTGATTTACCCCTGCTGAAAGTGGCCATTGCCATTAGGAAATACCATTTCCATAAAGGGATGTACTTGGTCAGCAATAATGTTTATGTAGGTGGTACGTGTCAAGTAACATCCGGAATGGCAAGACCCAAAGTTTCCAAGCAGGGTATTGCCCAAAGCATTACCCTGCCTCCGCCATCTTGACTTCTTCCCATTCTGCATCCTGGTGCCATCTCTTCCCGAGGTAAGTGACGCACACACACCCGGTCACCCACCTGATATAAAAGAAAACATGATTCATCAGACCAGGCCACCTTCTTCCATTGTTCCATGGTTCGGTTCTGATGCTCATGTGCCCATTGTAGGCACTTTTGGCTGTGGACACAGGTCAGTATGGAAACCCTGACAAGTTCACGGCTATGCAGCCCCATACACTGCAATGCCCATTTTTTCAGCTTTCAACAAATCAACTTTAGGGACAACATGTTTACTTGTGCCTATTATATCCCATCGACCTTAAGATGCACTTTTAACCTCCCTGGCGGTATGATTATGTCAGGAATTCTGTACCAAAATCGGTACAATTCTTTTCATGGAAATGTGGTTGGCGTTATGTATTATAGGCCTACAATTCTTAGTAATTACTGACTTAAACCTGACCAAAACAAGAGTCTAGTAGACATCCCAGATGTGATAAATTTGAAACACAAACGCATGAATTATAATCGAATCAATAATATAATTTTATTATAGAATATATATAATATATGCGTGTGTATATATATATATATATATATATATATATATATAAAATTATATTATTGATTCGATTATAATTCATGCGTTTTATATATATATATATATATATATATATATATATATATATATAAACGTATGAATTATAATCAAATCAATAATATAATTTTATATATATATATATATATATATATATATATATATATATATATATATATATATATATATATATATATATATATATATATATATATATATATATACACATATATACATATATATATATGCACATATATACATATATATATATATATATGTATATATTGCTGCTGCAGGGAACGGAACTAGGAAGTCCTCCTACCGACAGACGAGCGGCGGAGATCTCGGCTGGCGGTCACAGCAATGAGAGCTCATCACTGGATCGCCAGGATAAGGTAAGACACTCCGCTGCGCTCTCTGCATAGCTCTGCCCATTCACCCCGAGCGTGACTCGGGGATACCGATAATAGCAGGAAATTCCTACCCCGAGTCACGCTCGGGGATACCGCTAGCGTGGTTAATAATAAAATCAAAGTTATTCACCTAGTGGCCATAAGTTATGGCTGATCAGTGTATATCTATATAATCAATCACTTTGAAATATTGGAGCCGGGATTTCTGCAGCAAAGGTAAATATTTCAGAACTTCTGGTTGCTTTTTCCAGCTCAGCCTTGGCAATGGGTTCTGAACCTTTCCCTCTTTTCAATCAATCCATTGGGTTATATTGGAAAGTATATCTCCAGCTTATTATTTTTTCCAGCAGCTCTTACTCATGGTTCAGAGACAAACATTTATTTCTAGAGAGTGATTCATTTTACAGGAAAAATACAGAAAAAAATAACATGAAATAAGACTTTGAAATGAAGGAAGATAACTATTATTGTTTTAGATCTAAATTCAGCAGAACAACTAGCATTACATTTGACTTTCCATGCATAAATATCAGAGAAATACCTTGTTCAACCTCGATTAACCCACGAGGCGTCAAGATGGTAAATATTACATTCTCAGTAATGACACAAAAAATGTCAACTCTTATACTGTGGTCAGGAAAGTGACAAAACTGTCAGCAGATTGTGTTGGATTACAGTATTACCACATCACTCTTTCATTTCATTTGAAGAAACATAAAATCAGAGATGTTCTTTCGCACTTATATGTATTTTTTCTGTTTTGTATTGAACTGTATCTGGTTTTTATAGTTGGGTAATATGCTGACATTTAGTGGTGGTTTTCAACCTCTACAACTTATTTACGTATGCTATTTGTTAGCTCCCTCTGTCCTTCTGTGCTGTTTAATGCTATTGATGCAGTCCTAGCTAGAACTACTTTGTTTCTTCCATGTTCACTTAGTCCGCGCTAGTGTCATGGTCAGGGGTCAGGCTCAGGGACCGGTAGCTACAGCAGTAGAGAGGCTCCCAACGGCAAGCTGAAAAAGTACACAAGCAGGTCATCCTGGCATATGACGTGGGCTCACCCGAGGTGTGGGGTCTAAGCACTAACTGGCATTCACCAGAGCTCGTGATAGTGGAGATGGGTTTTGCTGCGTGTTAGCACTAGGTTGGGATCCTCAGAATCGCCCCACTAGGAGATGAGCAAGCCGGGGTCCAGTAGCAGATATAGCAGGTAGAAATCAAGCAGAAGAGTAGTCAGTAAACAAGCCAAAGGCCAGTAACAAGTTGCAGGCTGGAATCAAGTGGAAGTTTAGTCAAGAAACAAGACAACGGTCGGTAACGAGTGGTAGTGGAGATAAGGACAGGAAAAAAATAGCAAGAGCTGAAGAGAGCACAATAATCTGGCAAACAGGAAGTGCAAATGCATGACTTAAATAGGAAGTTCATGGGAGGAGCAAGGAGTTCAAGGTTCACAAGAAACAAGGTACAAGTCAAGATTATCCAAGGGTTCAGACAGCATGCTGCCCAGCATCTCAGGTTGCTCAGCAATGAGAGTTACTGCTGGATACAGCAGAGGTTGTGGGTTCAGATCCTGGTCCTCACAGTTGGTTTAGATAAGTCATTGACTTCTTACACTTCAAAAGACTAGAAAAACATCCTCCTGCTTAATTCTGCCCTAACCAGAAGAGATGTAATGGCAGCTTCCAAGCCCCGTAAATCAGTGGTCCTCAACTCCGGGCCTCGGGGCCCACTAACAGGCCAGGTTTGCAAGAAAACCAAATTACTTTACAGGTGATCTCATTTGCTGCTCAGTGATTGCAGTATTCTAGTCTGCATCTCCCCAAGGTAATACTTAAAATCTGGCCTGTTAGTGAGCCATCTCTATGATAACCCAGTGGCATTGCTGCATCGGAAATCAGGCTCCCTGATTGCATGGGAGAGCCCGGAGAGACGCTGGTGTAAAAGCAATCCAGCAGCTAATCAGCTGCTAGGATTGCTTTTAGGTTACATAAGCATATAGCATACAGCTGCAGCCATAATCCACTTGAAGCTAATAACGTACATGTTAGTGATTCAGCGTGAACTGGTTAATATGCAAAGCAAACCCATCCATCCATGTCACCATGCTTAATTTGTTGAGGAACCACTTTAATAAACACCCCCCTTACATTTCTAGCCATGGACATCTTGAGAAAGGGCAGTGTATTGAGTAAAATTTACATCCTGCAACCCATCTGCTCTTAGCTCAGGTATGCAGGCAGGAGGGTGAGCTTAGCTTAGAAATCGCCTCCTCCTCTCCTCCAGATGAAAGAAAAAAAAAGGCACATGAAGACTCCTGGGATGTATGGCATTATTTTGGCGTAGGCCAGAAACCAGAAAGCAACTGAAGAAATTAAAAAAAAAAAAGTTTAAAACAAGTAAATATAGAAATAGTTTCCTATCTATTTACTAATGCTAGCGGCATAAGGATTAAAAATAATTCATTTTGAATGAAAAAGTTTAGTTTGGCCTTAAGTAAATGTAATGTAAATGTAATATTAATAAACATAGCTTGAAACATGGTGGATAGCAGTTACATATATTAAAATCTGTTTACAACACATACCAACAACCAACTTTATCCTCAAATCCCACTGCTCATCCATAATTTGTGTTTACACATTCATTATCACAGCTCATATCATAAAGGCCGATCGTTTCATAGTAAAATGAGGTATACTCACAAACGTAAAGTGTGAATTGAAGTATACTTTTATCTGCTTTGTCAGGAAATTTATAAAAGGTAGGTTTATAACATATTTAGCCACCAATCAATCCTCGTCTGCAATGAACTAGATCATATCTCATTAAGGCCTCATGCACACTGGACGTTTTTGGAGCTGCTGTTAGCAGCGTCAGACGTTTTTTTTTGCAGCTGCAGAACGCCCATCCATGTTATTCTATGGCCTCATGCACACATAGAGCTTTTAGGAGCTCCAAGTGGCATAGGCGTTTTACAGCTCCAAAAAAAAGCCCAGGAACTGTGCGTTCTGGAGCTGCAGCGTCAAGCTGTAAAAACGTCTGACGCTGCTAAAGGCTGAATAACGTTGCTTAACGTGCGTTAAGCTACGTTATGCGTTTTTTTTTGTATGGGAGCCTATTGATTTGAATGGAAGTCGCACCGCAAGTCGGATCAGGGTGATCCGACTTGCGGCGCGACCTGCACTGTGAGAATCTTGAGGGGGAACTCCACGCCAAAATGGGGAAAAAAACGGCGTGGGGTTCCCCCCCAGGTTCCAAACCATGCCCTTCAGGTCTGGTATGGAATTTGAGGGTAGCCCCACGCCGAAAAAACGGAGTGGGGTCCCCCCCAAAATCCATACCAGAACCTTATCCGAGCATGCAGCCCGGCATGCCAGGAAAGGGGAGGGGACGAGCGAGCGGCCCCACCCCCCCCTGGATCATACCAGGCCACACGCCCTCAACAAGAGCAAAAGACCAGAAGACAGGAGAGGAGAGGAGAAGACAAGACAAGAAGAGCGGACAGCAAAAGAGCAGAAGACCGGAGAGGAGAAGACAAGAAGCAAAAGAGCAGAAGACCGGAGAGGGAGAAGACGGGATGAAGATTTTTAATAAACTTTCCAAAACGTCTCCTGTCGTTATTTACACACACTGTCTTTTATGGGGTGAATGGGTAGGGGTACAGTGTACCCCATACCCATTCACATAGGAAGGGAGTCCGGGATCTGGGGGGCCCCCTTGTTAAAGGGCGCTTCCAGATTCCGATGAGCCCCCTGCCCGCAGACCCCCACAACCACCGGCCAGGGTTGTGGGGATGAGGCCCTTGTCCTCATCAACATGGGGGCAAGGTGCTTTGAGGTGGGGGGTGCAGAGCCCCCCCTGCCCCAAAGCACCCACACCCCCCCATGTTGAGGGCGTGTGGCCTGGTATGATCCAGGGGGGGTGGGGCCGCTCGCTCGTCCCCTCCCCTTTTCTGGCATGCCGGGCTGCATGCTCAGATAAGGGTCTGGTATGGATTTTGGGGGGGACCCCACGCCGTTTTTTCGGCGTGGGGCTACCCTCAAATTCCATACCAGACCCGAAGGGCCTGGTTTGGAACCTGGGGGGGAACACACCACACCGTTTTTTTCCCCATTTTGGCGTGGAGTTCCCCCTCAAGATTCTCACAGTGCAGGTCGCGCCGCAAGTCGGATCACCCTGATCCGACCTGCGGTGCGACTTCCATTCAAATCAATAGGCTCCCATAGGGAACCATTGATTTTGAATGGAGGCAGAAAAAACGCTGCTAACAGCTACTGTGGCCAAACGTGCAATAACGCTAGTGGAAAAAGCTACTGAAAGCACGTTTTTACAGCTGCTGTTTCCCGGCGTCAAGTAAACAGCTTTGGAGCACGTTTTTATGATGCCCTGTGGGCACAGTTTGGTATCTTTGCACTGGGCACTGGGTGACCTTGTCCCAGTTCTGTCAGTCATACCCACACTTCAGGGTACTGGAACAATCTCATGTGTGATTCAGGAAAATGTTACCTCGCTGCTGCAGACCTGACAGCAAAAAAATTCAAGAAAGAAGGTTGGTTAGCCAAGACTCTTCAGCAAATAAATCATACTACCTACCCACTCTTGCATTAAAAAAGAAGTATAGCTGGAGGCGCATGCGCGGAGCTCTCCAAGATGGCCGCTTAAGCCCGGAGCTCCGTGCCACCCCGACACTGTCTCCCGCCCCGAGCCGGTGAACGGACATCTATCCGCCTCCGGAGACGCCAGCCCGATTCCCCACGATCCCCGGAACCGGTACATGCCACATAGCAGAGTCCGGAGAGACCTCAGACTGGCATACCAAGCTGCACAGTCGGAGTCCGCTCGAGCCAAGATGGCGGATCCGGCGCCTCACACAGCGGAGATGGAGGAAGGGGAATCCTCACAGGCACATCACGACATCGGCGGTGCACAGTACCTCACCCCAAAGGGCGCAGTGAGTACTCACTTGCTTCTTACTCCGTCCCCGGCATCCACGGAATCCCTGTTGGGACGGATGGCGGCGGATTACTCACTGTCCCCAGTCTGTGATTCTCCCGCCATCATTCAGCACAGTTCTGGCCTACTGTGCTCCGCCAGGCCTGACACCTCACATTCAGATGATATCATCTCTAGGATGTCGGTCCTCCTGAACGATGGTCTCACACAAGTCGCATCTAAGATCACTTCTGATCTCAAAATGGATCTTCAGAACCTGGGATCGCGTATGGAAGCGATCGAAAATAAATTGGACATGACGATCGCAAAAACTAATCAACATTCCGCCCTAATACACACCCTGCAGGAGCAAGTGGATTCTGCCTTGCTTAAAGCAGAAGATTTGGAAAATCGTTCGCGCAGGGACAACTTCAGACTGAGAGGGCTTCCAGACACAGTCACAGATATCCCTGCTGCCATCCACAGTTTGATTAAGGATCTCATCCCGGAGATACCGGATCACAAACTTGAATTGGATAGAGCCCACAGGGCCTTAGGCCCTCCTAGAAAGGACGGTAACCCGAAAGACGTGGTAGTTAAACCTCACTTTTACACAGTTAAGGAGGAAATCATTAAAAGGGCACGCAATGCCCCTCAGCTCACATGTCTCGGACACCCGGTGCAAATTTTCGCTGATATTGCTCCGTCTACCATTCAACGACGGAGGGCATTGAAACCACTGCTTACCGTCTTGGCACAAAAAGAAATTAAATATTGGTGGGCATTCCCTTTTGCATTGAAGTTTTCCCTAAAGAATAAAACATACTCCTTCTCCAGTCTTCAAGACGGCGAGAGACTGCTCCTTCACCTCAATATTCTCTCACAATCCCCAGAACAACATCACCCGTCTACCAACCCAGGATCCTCTAAACGCCCGATCCCAACGAGTCCTCTGACGCCCGTGTGGAACAAAACCAAATTCAAGCGATCCAAGGACAGTAATCCTCCGTGAACTCTCTGGTCATTTTTTATTTTTTTTTTTCACAATTCTCAAACTTGAGATCGTGGTTCTCTGTGGACATCTCTTTTTGTGGTCCATTTGTCGTCTGATTATACCTGACTTGCTGTGACTTTAATAGTTCCCTTTTTTCCTTTTTTTTTTTTTTTTTTTTTCTTCTCTTCCTCTCCCCAAAGTGGGGTCTGGAGCTCTTCCCACAACGTATGTTCCATCTTAGTATGTAGCTTATCTCACCATGCCCCCATGAGGCATGCCTAGATCAACCGCATCTCATATTGGTTTACAGTTATGGCGATTTCTATGTCTGGGGGTTTTTTCTCTATGTTTAGTTAACTTGGTTCACCTTTTTATGTGCACTTTGATGTTTTTTTTGTTATGTTTCAGATGGGCGGGACCCTGTCGGAGTGGTCGGATGACGCCTCCACCTGTCACCAGGGAACTCTATATTCTGGTCTTCCCGGTGTGACAGACCCCGTTTCCCGCATCAGGGGGACGGGACATTGACTACCTACCGGTTCGGATTGATGCAGATCGCAATCCGATGCCGAATGTCCTTTTTGGACGTTGATCTGCGCCTTCTTTTTTCTCTAATCTTTCTCTTTCTTCCTTTTCTTGCAGCCGTGCTCTGGAGTGGTTCTGCCGCCTCTTGCACCACGCCAGGTACCGTCTCATCAAGCCTCAGCATTATCTATGATTTACACACTACTAATGGGGTAAGTGGTTTATCGTTCCATGGGCTTCTCTCTTTCGGACAAAATGTCATCTTCTAAGGTCTCCGCTCCACGTCTCCGCTTAGCTACACATAATGCTCAGGGTCTCAATTCTCCCGTGAAACGTAGGAAAGCATTTCAGGAGATGCACCATAGGAAAATAGATGTTTTGCTACTTCAGGAAACTCATTTCCCGAAATCGTATAAACCCAGATTCCTACATGCCAAGTTCCCCACCTTTTATTTAGCTAGAGCAGACACCAAAACTTGCGGAGTTGCGATTCTATTCGCCAAGTCTTGTAGATTCACTTGTACTTTGGAATTAGCGGATGAGGGAGGTAGATTTTTGCTGATTAAGGGCACGATTGATGGCCAATTATACTCCTTCGTATCATACTACGCCCCTAACTACAATCAATTAAAATTTTTCCAAAATATGTTTAAAATACTTCTCCCCCATTTGGAGGGCCATATAATTTTTGGAGGGGATTCCAACACAGCCTTCGATTTCAGCCTGGATAAGTCCAGACCCCCGGGAGCCCAGTCAATAAGACCCACTAAGTTCAGCCTGAAAATTGCCAAGTTGCTTCAACAAACCGGATTGATAGATTGCTGGAGGGAATTCAATCCCACAACCAGAGATTATACCCACTTCTCCCACCCACACCAGACTTACGCACGCATCGACCACATTCTCATGTCTACTACCTTGCTGCCGTATATGTCCACTCCGCGTCTATTGTAGACGCGGTATGGTCGGATCACTCCATGGTTGTGACAACAATCTCCCGACCCCATCCCGCTAATGCCGCTTTCCACTGGAGACTTAACGAATCTATGCTTAGCGAGCCCTGCAGAGTATCCGAAATCGAAAAGGCTATCTCCGAATATTTTCTTCTCAACGATACCGGGGACACGTCCTCGGAGATGTTGTGGGCGGCTCATAAATCCACCATTAGGGGCACCCTAATCCGCATGTCTTCAAATCTTAAACGGGAAAGACGGGCACATATTGATAAATTGGAACAGGACTATTCTGCCCTGCTCATTAAACATAAGGCAAAACCCTCATCTGTTCCCATACGTACGTTGGATGAGGCCAGGGCTGCACTTAACCTTGCCCTCACCAGCTCGGCGGAAAAGTATCTGAGATGGCAGGGAGCCAAGTTTTATCACCACAGAGATAAAATTGGGTCCATGTTGGCATCTAAACTGAAACCTCAAGTTCGTGCGACCCATATCCCCAAGTTCTCTCTTCCAGGGGGTCAAAAGTCTCAAAACCCCAAACGCATCCTGCCGGCCTTTGCAGACTATTTCAAAAACCTGTACTCTTCAGATAGGGTAGGGGCTGATTTGGAACTGGACCTTTTTCTCTCGGATCTCGATATTCCTAAGCTATCCTCTGACCATGGAGCTGAGCTTGATGCACCCTTTACAGAGTCTGAGGTCACAGAGGTTATTAAATCGCTAAAATTGAATTCAGCACCTGGCCCGGATGGCTTTCCTAACCTATATTATAAAACTTTCCAATCATCGTTAACCCCCCACTTAGTCAGATATTTCAACGAAATACGCTCGGGCAACCCGCTAGATAGAGACAGTAACTCGGCCTTCATCTCCGTTATCCCCAAGCCCGACAAAGATCCTGGGGAGGTTAGCAATTATAGACCCATATCCCTGATAAATAACGATTTGAAAATACTAACTAAAATCCTAGCTAATAGATTATCCTCTTTTATAACTTCATATATTCATAAAGACCAGGTGGGCTTTATGCCAGGTAGGCAGGGTCCTGACCAAATTAGAAGGGCAGTGGATATTATCACGGTACTCCAATCAGGGTGGGATGGTTCGAGACGCCAGGAGGGACTGTTGCTTTCGGTTGACTTGCAGAAAGCGTTTGATTCTGTAGAATGGTCATACCTTTTCACGCTCCTAACCAGATGGGGATTTGGTGGTAAATTTATGGGTATCATGCGCTCACTGTATTCCACGCCCACAGCTAAGGTTAGGTATCAGGGGTTCTACTCAGACCCTTTCCCAATCTCAAAAGGCACAAGGCAAGGATGCCCCCTATCACCCTTGATTTTTGCAATCGCCATAGAAACCTTGGCGTTGGCCATCCGTGCGGATCCCAACATCAAAGGAGTCTTTTGCGGGCCCTCTGAACACAAATGTGCTCTATTTGCGGACGATCTTCTCTTATTTGTCTCATCCCCTACAACCACCCTACCAAACATTTGTTCAGTACTGGACAAATTTGCGAAAGTTTCGGGACTACAGGTAAATTATGACAAATCCTCCATTCTTAATGTCTCGGTCAACTCCCGGGAAGTCCTCTCTCTCCAATCCTCTTTCAAGTTCCAGTGGAGTGAGTCTCATATTAAATATTTAGGTATAAACTTATCGTCCAGAATAGAACTTCTCCATAAATTGAACTATACAGCAATCTATCAATCCTTGGGGAGGGAACTGGCGGACTGGTCTTCCCATAATCTTTCTTGGCTGGGCAGAATCAACTCGATCAAGATGAACGTGCTTCCGAGACTATTATATCTTTTTAGAGCATTACCTATCCCGGTACTCAGGGATCAACTGAAAAAATTCCAAAATACAGTAATAAAATTTATCTGGGGAAAATCGGGCCACAGGCTGCACCGCAAGATACTATTTCAGCCGCGGAAACAGGGGGGACTGGGTGTCCCGAATTTCTGGGCTTATTATCAGGCTGCGAGGCTAGCGCAACTTTCAATTGTGTACTCACGGTTTGAAAAACCGGACTGGGTTCGAATGGAGAGACAGGCGGTACCAACGTATACTTTGGATTTCCTTCTGTGGATCCCCTCCAAAGTAAGACCACCTATCCTAGCCCCTACACTCTCGGCGTCTCTTGCACTTTGGGATACCTTGAAAACTCGGCCGGCCCTGATCTCCCCCATTCAACCGCTATCCCATATATTCAATAATCCGAAATTCCCACCGGGTATGGATATCAAGGCATTTCGTTGGTGGCTAGATAAGGGCTTATACCGTATAGGGCAATTTTTCACGCCTGGGGGCCCATACTCACTGAAACATTGCATTGACAAACTAGAGATGCCCAAGTCGGAAACCTTCAGGTTTCGCCAAATTTTTCATTTTCTACAGTCGGTTTCTGTGGGGATGGTGCCCCCTATGGCATTTACGGAGTATGAGACGTGGTGCGGAAACTCGGAGGCACAGAGGGGTGGCATATCATTGATATATTTATCTCTTATGTCTGATGGAACTAGACTACCCTACATGGAAGCATGGGAAAAGGATCTAACGGAGTCATGGGAGGTAGAGGAGTGGGGACACATGTTTTTTCGCTCTTTTAAGGGCATCAGAAATATATCCTTGATTGAGGCGAACATAAAAGTTCTGACTCGCTGGTACTTGGTTCCAACGAGAATCCATAAAATGTTTCCCTCCTCCTCTCCACTCTGCTTCCGGGGATGCCAAACTCCTGGTACTATGCTCCACGTGTGGTGGGATTGTCCGCAATTGAGGGGCACATGGAATAGAGTATTCCACATGATCTCTAAAGTCATTGGATATAGAATTCCCAGACAGGCGGCCATTGCTCTGTTAAACGCTAAAGCACCTAAAACGCCCAAATATACACAACAACTGATATTCTTTATTTTTCTGGGGACCAAAATGACTATAGCGGCAGCATGGAAACAACGCACGGTGTCCATCAGGAAAATTAGAAATAAAATTACGTGGATCATGTCACAAGAGAAGATGGTAGCCACCCTAACAGATACGGTAACTAACTTTGAAATGGTTTGGGGACCTTGGGCTGCCTATTCAGGAATTTCAGTAGTTCCGGGCCTGGCTTAAATTACACTCTCTGGGCGTGCCTTTCCGGTTCACGGCTGCACTCTTTTTCTCCCCCCTTTTCTTCTTCTCCTTCCCTGCTCTTTACCTCTTTCTTTCTCTCCCTATTTATTCTTATTACTGTGAACGGGGTTGTTTATTACTCACATTTTGTTTCCCTAAGCTAGGGCACACGACACCTTCCCCCCTCTTTTAAACTTGTTGGGGAAGGGGGAGTCATGAAAAGGCTGTTGCAGTCTTCTTGGGGTTTTTTGACTCATAGCCTAAACCGGACTACATGTATACTGGATGTTTCCTTCACCTATCTGTTTTCCTTTTTTGGGGAATCAGTTTTCCTGTTCATATCCGGTATCATAAATTCTTGGAAAAGCGCTATTTAGATATTGTTCTGTTGGCACAATCCAAGCAGTCTGCACACTTTTGTTATTCTTCTTTATTGTGCATTTACCCTGTAACCCAGTTCACGCATACTGTGTTTGCTGTATTTCCTTTGTTCTTGTTATTATTACAACAAAATAAAAATTTTTGAAAGTAAAAAAAGAAGTATAGCTAAAGCCTTTTTGGACATAGTTCTCTCCAGCTCCACAGGAGTGCACTTAATTCTGCACTCTGGTGGTGACCAACATTCAGCAACCCCCCCTCCCCGCACCACACTTGGTATGCCACTGCCTGAGGCTAACCTTGGTGGGTGGTGGCTGACTTAGCTCCTGACATCCACATCCACCTTTCTGTGCACTACAGAGCCAAGGTCCTGTCCAGCTAAACAAGCACAATTCAAATGAAGGAAAAAAGGTCTACATCAGTGGGTCCCAAACTCAGTCCTCAAGTACCCACAAACAGGACTGAGGTTGGGATCCACCGATGTAGACCTTTTTTCCTTCATTTGAATTGTGCTTGTTTAGCTGGCCAGGACCATGGCATGGCCTTGTACAGGTGCTTTAAATCAATGTCAATGGCTTGGTTGGAATTTATAAAAGCTATTTATGTATGGGGGATTTCCCAAGGCATGGTCAGTTGGGGGTACTTGATGACTGAGGTTGCGAACCATTGGCCTACATGATTACATGCAAGCTTTGAAGGTTTATTGGAAGTTAAACAGCATACATCACAGAATGACTTGATGAGTTTTATACCAAAGTGTTTGTAACCCTGCTGACAATTATTATCCCTCCCCTGCTGGGCTGCTGCCCTGAGCTGAGAGGACCTGCTGAGGGATGTGCCACTGTTGCAGGAGAGAAAGGGAGCTGCAAAGAGGTCTTGCTGCTGATGCCTAACTGCCTTCATCAGAGGGGGAGGGGACCTGCTGCTGAGGCTGCCAGAGACCGCACGTGTGTGATCCATCATTGAGCCTCTGGGACCAGATGGCTGGAACCGCTAACTTTGCAGAGTGTGAAACCAGTACTGTCACCTGCTACATGCAGTTCACATAGACTGCTCTTTACCTAGTAGTCCTGCAGCTATACATCACTTACTCCTAAAGAGAAAGGCTAGTGCGTGCCACCAACAAAAGGCCCCCATCACAAGCTGGCCAAAGCTAGCATTAGGGTGCCAAGTACTTTATTATCACCTTCTGCTTAGGAACACTTACAGACACCTGCATCTGGGGTGTCTCTACAAAGTGCACTCACGAACATTATTATTGAGTTATTTTGGGTCTGATTTTTGCTCACTAATATATATCTTAGTTAAAGTTTGGACTTATATTGATGCAAATTTAGGAATTTTCTCTTTTGTTAGTCCAGAATTAACTTTATTCATTTTGCAACCTTGACCTTTTTCTTAAAGCGTTTTTATTGCCTTAAAAAAAAAATATGGATCATTTTCACTTAAAGCATGTTATACAGCACAGTGCTTGTGCTGTGTAATTTGACCCCCTGTATCGCCTAAAAAATCTGGCTGACCCTGCCAGTTTCTACCCTCCCCTCCGTACACTGACCACAGTATATCATGGCTAATTAGCCCTGACACCGTGGTCAGTGTATGTTCCCCTGTCATTCACAGCTATCTACAACTCTCCTCTGTCTCCCTCTGTCCTTCTCCCCCTCTCTGCTTGTCAGCTCTCACTAGCACCGCACTGTTCCCCTCCCCGCTGTGACAAAATTAGGTTATCCTTATATCATCCCTTCTGTTAGATAGCAACCTGTATCCTAGCTGCTGTGCTTTATTAAAAAAAAAAAAAAAGATTTCTACCTGTTTTTATAGCGCCTATTGGCACTCACGTGACTCCCGATTCTCTCCTCCTTTTCTCCCCACCTCCCTGGCTGATGTCAGAGGAAGTTCCCGGCCCCGCCCGCTAGAGATGTCAGACGGGGAGAGGAGAGAGCCAGGAGTCACATGAGCACTGATAGGCGCTGTGAAAACAGGTAGAAATCTTTTTTTTTTTTTTTTTATAAGCACAGGAACTAGGATATAGGTTGTAATCTAACAGAGGGGATGGCGTAAAGATAACATAGAGACTTAACAACCACTTTAATGCATAGAATGCATTAAGATAAAAAAACTTCAGACTTTACAACCCCTTTATTTCACGTTCATTGTTTCCATGATGCTATTGATCCATCTTTATTTCTGTCGTCCTCTTCTGCTCTTTCTTTACATTTCCAAGCATCAGGGTCTTTTCCAATGAGTCCTCTTTTCGCATTAGGTGGCCAAAGCATTCAAGTTTCAGCTTCAGGATCTGTTCTTCCAGTAAATATTCAGGGTTGATTTCCTTCAGGATTGACTGGTTTGATCTTCTTGCCATCCTAGCAACTTTCAAGAGTCTTCTCCAACACCATAGTTTAAAAGTTTTCAGCCTTCCTTATGGTCCAACTTTCACAGCCATAGGGTACTACTGGGAATACCATAGCTTTGACTATACGGCACTTAGTCTGTAGGGTAATATCTCTGTTTTTTATAATGTTGACTAGGTTTGCCATTGATTTTCTCTCAAGAAGCAAGCGTCTCTTAATTTCATGGCTACAGTCACTGTCTTCTGTAATCATGGAGCCTAAGGAAGATAAAATCTGTCACTGTTTCCATTTCTTCTCCTTCTATTTGCCAATAAGTGATGGGATCAGTTGCCATGATCTAAGTCCTCTTTCACCTTCATTAAAGCGGAGTTCCGGCCTCAAACATTTTTTTTCGATAAAAATACCCCCGGACAGTCAGTGCTAGTGCATTTCAGCAATGATAGCCTCTGAACTGTCCCGGGATTCACTTACCTTTTAGAAGAAATACTTACCTTGAAAATGTCTTGTCCAGCGCTGCTATCTCAGGTGTGGGCAGCTGAAGCCAGAGTGTCCTCTTCGGTGACATTGGAGTCCCAGAATGCCCTGCACCGGCCCTGCTCGTCAGTTCCGGTGCAGGCGCGTCATCCCTGCACAGCTTCTGGGCATGCCCAGAAGCTGTTCAGCAGGGAATAACATGCCTGAACCGTAAGTGACGAGCAGGGCCAGTACAGGCGCATTGACTCTTTGGAGCGATAACGTTCGGCTTCCAGGAGTCAATGCAAGCAGGAAGAGACGGCGCGGGCCACGGCCAAAGCGGGAGGAAGAGGAAGGAAGGTAAGTATATTTTCTTTAATAACAAGGTAAGTAAATCAAAAAAAAAATTTTAAATTATCCAATTCTTTTTCAACGACAGTTCAGCAAGCGGATCGTGTAAAGTCGATTTTGAGGCCGGAACTCCGCTTTAAGAGACTCTTTAGTTCTTCTTCACTTTCTGTGGTATTGTCTGCATATCTTAGGTTGTTGATATTTCTCCCTGCCATCTTAATTCTGTCTTGTGATTGGTCGATCCTGACATTTCACATGATGTACTCCGCATATAGGTTAAATAAGTAGGGTGACAATGTACATCCTTGCTTCACTCTTTACTCAATTTTGAACCAGTCCATTGTTCCATGTCCTGCTCTAACTATTGCTTCTTGACTTGCATACAGGTTTTTCAGAAGACAGGTGAGGCGGTCTGGTATTCCCATTTCTTTCAGTATGTGCCACATCTTGTTGTGATCCACACAATCAAAGGATTTACTGTAATCAATAAAGCAGAAATAGACTTTCTTCTGGAACTCTCTTGCTTTCTCCATGATCCAGTGAATGTTGGCAATTTGATCTCTAGTTCCTCTGCCCCTTTGTAATCCAGCTTGTCCTTGTGGTAGCTCTCGGTTCACATGCTGCTGAAGCCTAGCTACTACTACATTTTAAAGTGTTATTAAACCCAGGAGCCTGCATTCACTATATCTGGTCTCCCACAGTACAAAAAACATGGAAATGCAATTATTTTAGTAAATATAAACTGCAAAATACCTTTTCTCATCAGCAGTATATAGCAGTCCAATGACTTCTATCAGTGTCTGGTTAATGCTTGTAGGAGGAGTTTTCATTCTACTCTGACTGTCCTATGAGGCTGCATGACTCCCGACCTCTGTCTAGACAGTGGTAATTGGCCCTGTGCTGATCACATGTACCCTCCCAAAAAAATAAAAGCCTCTCTAGCAATATGCACTAAACTTCACATGTGCAGAGTGCCCTCCAAGGCTCTGTACTATCAGTAGATGGATTGAGGACTGTAGCAGAAGGGAAGGAACAAAGAAGACATGATCAAACAGCCTTTTTACACAATGGGCAGGATTAACTCCTTAGGTTCCACAGTGAGTATAACAAGCATGCTTTACTGCATATACGGACTGATTTTACTGTTGTTGGTTTAGTAACGCTTTAGGTTATTCAAGTCTGAGTGGTCCTACCTGTAATCAGGTGTGTCAGTGGGGACTGAGTGGTTTTCAAAATTGTAGCAGAACAGAGGACCCATCATCACCAGTCACTTCTTCGGGGGAAGCTCTGCAAGTTTATTTATGGGGCTCAACTTGCTGCTTCTGGTACTACCCTGATATAATGACTAATGATGAGCTTCGTGTTCGAGTCGAACCTAAGTTCAACTCGCAAACTGCCTGTTTGCCCGTTCACCAAATGGTTAACAAATGAGATCTTTGCGGGAACTTCGAGTTCCCGCATCCATAATTAATTTAATAGGTTTTATTAAATATCCATAATTAATATTAATCATCCGCTGGCCAGTAAATCAAACCCACAGCCTCTCATTTGCAAGCCAGTTATTCTAGCACCTACACCACCGAGCCAGCTGTTTAACCTAAGACTCTCTCTGCCTAACTAACTTCTATCTGAGTTTGACAGCTCTTTTATAGGGCTCTGACGTTACCAGCGCCCCATAATCCACTGCTCAGGTACAGTGAATAAATTACTGATGTCAGTAATTTATTCACTGCACCTGAGCAGTGGATTATGGGGCGCTGGTGATGTCAGAGCCCTATAAAAGAGCTGTCAAACTTAGATAGAAGTTAGTTAGGCAGAGAGAGTCTTAGGTGAATCAGCTGGCTCAGTAGCGTAGCTGGTAGAATAACAGGCTTGCAAGTTAGAGACTATGGGTTTGATCCCCTGGCCAGCGGGTGTTCGTATGTTCGCTAGAACATTTCCCCTGTTCGAGGTGTTCTGGTGCAAACCGAACAAGGGGGGTGTTCGGCTCATCACTAATAATGACCAATTTTTTATGTCATGTGTTCACAGTGTGAGACCAAAAGAAATGAAACTAACAAACAATTGTAATTTAACCATGTCAAAAACAAAATCCTTTTTCTCTTAGAAATAGTTATATCTGGACACATTTATAAATATAATTAAGTATAATCATATATAAGTATATTTATAAATATAATTTATAAATAAACAGTATGTTCTCGTCAGACAGAGGTGAAAAGTGGGGGAGAAATCAGCAGAAAAATGTACTTCAACAAAAATTTAATTTCCTGCTTTATTTATTAAGACTGGTAAATAGGTAGGTGGATATGTTGTCCTTAGTAACAACATCTATTTCAAGTTTAATTTCTCCATAAAGCTAGTAATTGAAAATTAAATTCTAGTGACCATGGTCAACAATTTTATTTTTCCTTTGCTCCAGTCCTCCAGCTTTCATAAATCAGACAATGAGCCTGTGTTTTTAATAAGCATGCAAGCTTACATCTTATTGTTTTCTGCCTATAATTTTGACACCTTAATGTTCTTAGAATGCCAAGTACCCAAATAACGTTCCAGGGGTTACAGATAAATGCTAGTTTTTTTATGTTGCCTAAAAAAAACACGGTTGCAGTGGAAATATGAAACTAATAACTCATAAAAGAGGCTGTTTTGAAGCATAACTAATAAATAATGTAGCTAACGGCTGGGATATCATTCAGCAGACTGCACTTAAGTTCCCCAGCACACTAGGTGGGGAGTTCTGGTTATTAACATCTGTGTGTATCATCTTCTGGCGGCGGCGGCCGCCGCTTGCAGAGATATGAAGATGGGAAGATGGGCAGCGGGAAATACAATGTTTAGCATATTATTTTTTTTTCTTTGTGCCTTTCTGTAATGTCTACTGTTTATTTAGCCCCAGTGGCAGAACAGTGCAAAATAAAACAGTCAATTCAGCTAAAGGGAAAGAAATAAAAAGCAAACAATTTATTTCATGATGCATGTACTTTAATAATATTTGTCGATCTGCTGTTTGGTACTTCTGAAGTTGCTATCAATGCAGATTAATGTTCCTAAATACCATTATAGAATGCTAAAACTGTCATCTCTGGAATGTGAATTTGTTGTTTGCTTTGCAAAGAATACCCAATCACAGACACAAAATTTCCCCCCATCCACTAAGCTCTGGGGAATAATCCCACGCACACTGCAACTTCCTTTGGAAAGTGAACAGCCTATTTGCCTTTAGAAAATCAACCCCAATGTGAATGAAAAATGAGAAATTAAATTGTGGGGCTGAAATTAATATACTCTGTGTGGTCATTTCTTTTTATCAAAGTAGTTGTTTTGTAAGGCTTAACGTGATGAAGTAATATACAACAAACTTGAAAAATAACACACATGATATACTTACCTCCTCTGTGCAGTTGGTTTTGCACAGAGCAGCCCCAATCCTCCTCTTCTTGGGTTCCTTCCTGGCGCTCCTGGCCCCTTCCTCCTGCCCAGTGCCCCCACAGCAAGCAGCTTGCTATGGAGGCACCTGAGCTGAGCTGCAGCTCTGTATGTCCATTCAGACTCAGAGCCACGATTTGGCCCCGCCCCCTCTCTCTCCTCACTGGCTAACTGAATTTGATTGACAGCAGGAGGAGCCAATGGTGAGCTGCTGTGTCTCAGCCAATTAGAAGGGAGAGTCAAGGACGGCCGAGGCACTCGTGCATATCGCTGGAATGAGATGGGGCTCAGGTAAGTATTAGGGGTGCTGGGGGGCTGCTACACAGAAGGTTTTTTATCTTAATATAATATTAGAATCGCAAAAAGCTGCAATTCAAGCAGCGCAAAATTCCACTAGAAACCACTAAAGTGCATATGTGCAAATGAGAGAGTACATAATGAAATTAAAATAGTGTGCTTTGTCTCAACAGATGCTTCCTGTGCCAATACATATATAAAATCGTGCAAATCGATATATAAAGTGCTTCATTAATAAGGTGCATACAAATGAATATCTAAAGTGCAGTGTTAATGAAGTGCATTCAGTGCTAAGTTCAAAATGGCAGAAAGTCCAAAATTATTAAAAAGTCCAACAAATGATGCCCATGTGTTAGGTGAATGCAACCATGTAAATATATTTGGACCATGCAGGTAGTTGGAAATATAGTGATGGTGGAACCCTCCAAGCACCTTCAGGATATAGAAGAATTGAGAACTCACCATAAGTAGTGGATCTCTGTTGTCATATGCCAACAAGAGATCACAAAACGCTTATGGGACTTCCAAGATCAAGAACCATTGCTCTGGGCACTCTTCTGGGGGGAGTTCCTGTGAGGTGGTCTCAAGCCAAATATAAAAACGGACTCCTCATAGTGTAGTATTAAGGTAAATAAATCCAGGTTCATTAAAAAATAGTATAGCAAACTTTAAAATTGCCCCATGGGCATCATCCGACATGCTCTGCTAAACAGCATAAAGCAAATCCAGTCTACCTGTAATTCGCAATCTGCAAATTTGTGGCTACCTGCATTTCCACTGAAAGCCATCCCCCTTCAGGAAGTGAACAGAGCGGCATGCATTCCAGGAAAGGTTCAGACCGAGGCAGCGTGTGTGTCAGCTTGATGCGTTTCTTCACTACGTTGACGTCATCGGAGGCTACTAATTGGTGTGGTGGAGTGTTTATTTACTTACTTTTTATCCTAATGCATAGAATGTATTAAGATAAAAAATCCTTCTGCCTTTAGAATCATTTTAATAATAGCTTGAAATGCTAAGCTGTGGTTTCCAAAGTGACCAAAGTGCTTTCTTGTATTAGGAGAGGTATGGACTCCAAAAAGAGAGATATAATTTTGCCCCTGTACAAATCATTAGTAAGACCTCATTAGGAATATGCAGTTCAGTTTTGGGCACCAGTTCACAGAAAGGGTATCAGGGAACTGGAAAAAGTGCAGAGAAGGGCAACCAAACTGATAAGCAGCATGGAGGAGCTCAGCTATGAGGAAAGATTAGAGGAACTTATTCTCTCTTGAGAAAAAGTATTAAAGGTGAGCATCTAAGATTGAATAACAATTGGGGGTACCATCATCAATGTAACAATAGAGGATTCAAAATGGAGATAAAGATAAAAAATAACTTATCCTAAGGGTTTTTCAATAGACACTTATAAATATGAAATACATTATAGGTTAATCTAACAGTATTCTACTAGTACTTAGTGCACCCCAATAAGGAAACAAAGGGTATAATGGATCCTCACTAGGCGCATACTCTTCTACATGTTTCGGGGTTAAATAATAAGATACATATAATATACACAGAACGAACAATATGTAAGGTATATACAAGAGTGGATAACATCTAATAGGAAGGGGGAAGGGGACACTGGTACTTACCATGGAGCCACTGTCGGATCTGGTCTAGCATTTTGGTCTTTTCACGATAAGCCCCAGTGCCACCTTCCCCCTTTGTATTGGATTTTATCCACTGTTGTATATAACTTACATATCGTTCTGTGTATATTATTTGCATCTTATTATTGTATTTCAGAGTTTTTCTACAGTGTTTCTCCTGAAGAAGCGGTATTCAACCGTGAAACATGTAGAAAAGTATGCGTCTAGTGAGGATCCATTATACCCTTTGTTACCTTATTGAGGTGCACTAAGTACTTAAGCGCTGCGTAAACTGTCGGCGCTATATAAATCCTATATAATAATAATAAAAAGTACTAGTAGAATACTGTTAGACTGACCTCGAATGTATTTTATTTTTATGTGTCTCTATTGAAAACCCCTTTGAAAACCTTATTTTTTTATCTTTTTGTACAAATAAAATTACATTTTATTTTCACCCTATGTGTATTGAGCTTGAGGTAACGAGAAATTCCAATGTTTTTTACTTTCCCCCCTCCCTTGGAGACTGCTTTTGGGGATATTGTCTCCATTTTGAATCCCTCTTGAGAAAAGGAGATGAAGGGAGGATATAATCAACCTATATAAATACTACTGAACAACCTCTGGAGGAACTCTATTCCACATTTTCACAGCTCTTACTGCGAAGAAACCTTTCTGTATTTTGAGACAAAATCTCTGCACTCTTCTTTCTGGCTTTTATGTAACCTGGCTATGAGAGATCTACATCCCTCTACAAACCACTTCATGAGCCTGAAATTACATCCATGGTCGTATCTTAGGAGGAATCTGGATCATCTTTAAAAGCCCATTTGGTCTGCTTGCTATATGGTAATGTAGACCCATTTGATCTGGTGAGCACCCAATTCATTTGGTTTTATCTGGTGATGGGATATCTTCTTTCATTTTAAAGATATATTGTGTTCACCGTCAAGATTCATCACATGCATGGGACTTTTTTTCTTTCTGTATGGAAATTTTTTTTGACATGGCACTTATTTAAATCATTATTTGTTTTTTTTTACACCATGTTATCACAAGTTGGTATTGTCATGTTAATGCCTTCCTCCAATCTTCTAGCGCTGCACTTATTTTCCTTTTTTGTATTCCTATAACTTGTATATCAGTTATTTTGTGCTGGCTGCTTACACTGTGGTATTAGCGCTTATTAGAATTTTTTTCTTTTTTAGAGAACTTTATACCAGGAGAGACACTTATTACTGGTATATTTATGTATTTTTTCTACACAGTTATAGCGCCGTTCCATATTGCATATATACTATTCCCATTGTATGTAGTGACACTACAGGGATTGTCTGCTATATTTTAGAATATAGTGTGCATTATTTATTTTAATTTATTGTTATTTTTATTACTTACCTTACCTTCACTTTAATTTGATAGCACATTGATTTACTGGCTTTATATAATTCTTGCAGTAGACCTCCTCTGTAAATCTAAAGTGGTAACCTGTAAAGGCTTTTAAAAATGTACGTAGTTTGTCGCCGCTGCACGGGCATGCACAATTTTAATGCATGTCATGTTTGGTATCTATGTACTCGGCATAAGATCATCTTTTATATTTTACCAAACAATTGGGCAATATATAGTGTATTTGTGCATAACATTTTTAAAAAAAGTGTTTTCTTTTTTTACCAAAAAATTACATTATAAAAATCTCTGTGCAACTATCATGTGCCAAAAAAATTGCAACACTCACCATTTTATTCTGTATGGTCTCTGCTTAAAAAAAATATATAATTTCTCATGTAAACAAAAATTGTCAGAAAAGGCTTGATTTTCAAGTGGTTAGAAGAGTGAGTAATGTGGGGCATAAGCTTCTAATATTGGGCATAAAATGCCAGGACAGTTCAAACACCCCCCAAATTACCCCTTTTTGGAAAGTAGACACCCAAAGCTATTTGCTTAGAGGCATGTTGAGTCCATGGAATATTTTGCCACAAGTTTCCAGAAAATTTAAATTTTTTTTACACAAAGTTGTCTCTGTATATTGCTCACACATGCCACAGGTAAATGTGGAATTACACCCCAAAATACATTCTGCTGCTTCTCCTGACTACGGGGATACCACATGTGTGAGATTTTTTGGGAGCCTAGCTGTGCACGGGACCCCAAAAACCAATCACCGCCTTAGGTTTCCTAAGGGCGTAAATTTCTCATTTTACTTCCTCACTACCTATCACAGTTTCGGAGGCCCTGAAATGTCAAGATAGCACAAACTCCCCCCCCCCCCCTAGATGACCCCATTTTGGAAAGTAGACACTCCAAGCTATTTGGGTAATTTGTTTCCCTTAACCAATAAAGACAATGAAAAAAAAAGACAATAGCAGCTAGCGCAATGCTGTCAATCCACAACACATCAAAAATACAAAGCAAAAAAAGGGCGCAGCGCTAAAGAATAGATCATAAAATCAAAATTCCATAATATAAGTAGTTCATAAGAAACCAAGGTCCATAATAAAAGTAATCATATGAGGTAGATGGTAGTAAATCTGAAACACTGTGGAGCAAACTTCAACAGCACCCAATCACACAGCCCCTTACCAGAGGTTATAGACCCCCATCACAGAGATCTATATAAGCATGATGAATAAATCCCCTGTCTCAAAGGTTCAATCAGGATACCGAAGAGATGGTCTGTATTCCCCTTAGAATGAATCCACTTGCAGATCATACAGGTAAGGTTTCACCATCAAGCAGATAAATATGTGGAGATAAAATATTTGCTCCTCATAGTGTAGTAGTATGCAAAAGTTTTATTAAATAAAAAATGAACCACTCAAAGTTATCAAAATTTATACACAACACCATTTCGAGGGTAAGCTCCACTTATGCGGCGTTAGTATACATGAGGAAGGCCGCCAGACCCCAGTGAGCATAAACTGAAGGAGCATCTCAAATCCTGCCTGTTACCCTACAGGTTTCATCATGAAGTGACGTAATCAGGGGGGCGTCACTCACTGGGATCTGGAGGCCAGTACTTCATCCACTACTTCAACCAATCATGTTTAAGCAAAAAATCTGTTTTTTGGTATTCTCCTTGCATGTGATTGGGTATTCTAAGCTCTGGAGCAACTGCCTTTGCACTTTCCAAAGTGCACTCTCTATTTGCCTTTAGTAAATCAACCCCAGTGCGTGAAGGTGGGTAGGGGTTAGAGACAAGGGTGTCACGAGGGAGGGGGGGGGGAATGTCATGGTCAAAACTAATATGTCTTTAAAGTGGTATTAAAGCTTTTTTATATATATAATATTAATAAACATGTTATACTACCCTGCTCTGTGTAGTGGTTTTGCACAGAGCATCTCCGATCCTCTTCTTTTTTGGGCCCCCGCCAACGCATCTGGCTCCTCCCCCTCGAACTATGCCACCAGAAAAGCAGCTTGCCCTGGGGGCACCATTGCATGCTAATTTCTGAGCCACTGCACTATACCTCCATAAGACATGTAAAGCCATGACCCAGAGCCAGTGCCCCCCCACCCTCATTGGCTCACTGACTGTGATTAACAGCAGTGGAAGCCAATGGGCTCCCACTGCTGTCTCAGCCAATGAGGAGGGAGAGTCCCGGGGACAGCCGAGGCTCTTATGAACATTGCTGGATAGGAGGGATCTCAGGTAAGGAAAAATACCTTCAGCTTTTAGAACCACTTTAATTTTTAAATTTAATTGCAGTTCAAGAATTGTTATCTTCAAATAACGTCTTCTTTCGAAAGTGTTTCCAACTTGTTTTGATGAAAGTGAAAAAACTCTTTAGATATTTACTTAGTCGTTTCATAATTCCCTGGCAGGTGCAGTCCTCAATGTCAAATGTTGTGATAAAACTGTTAGTTTAAATGTTTTTTATCAAAGAAATTGCATTATATCTCAGACTACGCTCTTTGGATTGTACATTGTAATCTCACCTGCTGGTAGTGAATGACGCAAATTTTTATAATAATCTTTTTAAAAACTTTTATCAAGATAAGGTAAAAAAAAAATACCCTTTAGATAACTCCTATCAGGCATTTGTGTAGGTATGAAATGACTGAACTTTTTAAGACCTTTTCTAACATGACTGCATTTCTCAAGTGTCATCTGTTTCAATTTGTCATATAATTACAGCCATGCATAAAATAAGATCTCATCTGTTTTAAATAAAATTATATCTAAAAAAAAAGCATGTTAAAGCCGGGAACATTTACAGCACCATCCAGAGTACAATCACAAGTTCTTGCACGGCTGGATCTTTTTTTAATGTGATGCATCTGGGAAAGGAACACTTACAATATTTTTTTTCCTTTGGCAGCAGATTCATATGATTACATATCATATATTATTGATGTTGATAGCGACAGAAAAGAAGGTTTCTACTTGTTTAATGACTTGCCTAAATTCTGGATGTATAAATGGATGCAGGGCTGCTTGTGTTTCCAGAAGGTAACACTGGAAGATCAAACTGTCTGTTATTCAGGGATCAATTAAAGAGAGAAGCAGAATATCTAATGAATTCTCCACAGGAGAAACTCTCATTGTTTAACTCATGTCAGCCCCCCCAAAAAAATCCCTTTGTAAGTTATAACTCGCTTCCTGCTGCACGTTATAAAGAGCCGCGTGGAAACTAAGTGACAGAATGTTGCCTTTTGACAATGTTTCACAGTTAAAATTCTTCTAAATAAAATGAAGGTAAACAAAGAGTACAAAGTATTAAAAAACACCGGTAAAACTCCACGGCGGCTCTTAACAAAGAGGTGCCACGGGCATTTTCTTTGGGCCCCTTAAGGAAAGAACAACTACAATTAAAATAAAATGTGGCTTGAAGCGGTCCTACGGCTTAGCAGCAGAAAAAAAGTTGCAATATGATACTAACCAAGTAGAGCAATTTACCATCCAAATAACAGGCCACACACAATCAGTTGGCTCAATGATAGCAAAAAAAAATGTTCTGATGATTTTTTTTTTTTTAGAATTTCCATACAAAGGTTCAAATCAAAATTTAACTGTGCATTGCCAGTTCTATTTAGGAGGAGCTGCATGCTCTAAAACAGGGGTCTCCAAACTTTCAAAACCAAGAGCCAGTTTACTGCCCTTCAAACCTCAGGGGTGTTGGACTGGGGCCAGTGGGAGTAAAAAAAAATACACCACTGGGGTCAGTTAGAGGAATAGTGTCCCATCATTGGTGTTAGTGGGAGGATGCGTGCCCCATTATTGGTGTCAGTGGGAGGAATAGTGCCACATTATTGATGTTAGCTACCCAACTCTGGTGTCAGTGGGATGAATAGTGCCCCATCATCGGTATCAGTGGGAGGAATAGTACCCCATCTTTGGTGTCAGAGAGAGGAATAGTTCCCCATCTCTGGTGTCAATGGGAGGAATAGTGCCCAATCATTGGTGTCAGTGGGAGGAATAGTGCCCCATAACTGTTATTATTGGGAGAATTAGTTCCCCATCTCTACTGTCAGTGGGAGGAATAGTTCCCCATTATTGGTGTCAGTGGAAGGAATAGTGCCCCATGATTGGTGTCAGAGGAATAGTGCCCCATAATTGGTGTCAGTGGGAGAATTAGTCCCCCATCTCTGGTGTCAGTGGGAGGAATAGTACCTCATCATTGGTGTCAGTGGAAGGAATAGTGCCCCATGACTGGTGTCAGTTTGAGGAATAGTGCCCCATAATTGGTGTCAGTGGGAGAAATAGTCCCCCATCTCTGGTGTCAGTGGGAGGAAAAGCATCCCATCATTGGTGTCTGTGTGGAGGAATAGTGCCTCATATCACCAAAAGGAAAGGTGTTCCTAGGGCTGAATAAAGGCAAACATAGGGGCACATCCGGCTCATGGTCCGCAGTTTAGACCCCTGCTCTAAAATAATAATTTTACCTTGAAGAATGAGGTGTTAGTGGGGTACTGTCTGGTTGAGGTTGCTCTACTTTTAGACAAAGCCAAACCCTTTCACCACTTGCAGGACAGCCTGTATCTTCCTTGAACCCCTGAAATCAGCTGGGTGCCAGGGCCCTGGAGTCCACACACCAAGGATATTCAACTGCAACCAAGGTTTATTGCAATGAAAGTACAACGCTCACTCCCACCCAAAGCCACACATGGGTGCAAGGCTTAGGATGGGAGTGAAGAACGGCATGGTATCTTTGAAATAAACCTTGGCTGGAGTTTAACATCTTCAGTGTGTGGTCTGTTATTTTGATGGTGAATTGCAGTAGAAAAAAATCAAGCTCCAGGGCCTTGACAACTGGCTGATTGCAGGGAATCGAAGAGGATACAGGCTGGCCTGAAAGTGGTAAATAGAGTTGGGTTTGGCCAAAAGTAGCGCTACTTGCCTCAACCAGACAGGATCCCACCTACACCTCATACTTAAAAATATTCAATATTTTAGAGTATGCAGCTCTTCCTTTTTACCTGTATTATGCTTTAATCATGGGATTCTTCTAGCACAGCTCAAAAATAAAGCTGGCCATGCACAGTTAAATTTTCATTCCAACATTCGTATAAAAATTCTAAAAAGTCATTTGTTGAGAACATTCTTTCTTGACATCATTAGGCCAACTGATTTAATTCAAAAACGCTTTAACTTCTTCAATACGGGCACTTTTACCCCTTTCCTGCCCAGGCCAATTTTCAGCTTTCAGCGCTGTCACACTTTAAATGAAAATTTTACGGTCATGGAACACTGCACCCATATGAAATTTCTATCATTTTTTTTTTCACACAAATATAGCTTTCTTTTTTTGGTATTAAATCACCACTGGGGTTTTTTTTTTTAATTTTTGCTAAATAAACAAAAAAAGACAACAAATTTTGGAAAAAAAAAACATATATATTTTTTATTAATGTTTAAAATGTTGCAAATAAATAATCTTTCTTCATAAATGTATTTCAAAATGTATTCTGCTACATTTCTTTGGTGAAAATAACCCAAATCAATGTGTATTATTTAGTATATAGGAAAGTTATAGAGTTAACAATCTATGGTATATAAATCTAAAAGTCCTGATGTCCTGTTTCTTGAGACCCAAAAATGCCAGGAAAGTACAAATATCCCCCAAATTACCTTTTTAGAAAGTAAACAGTCTGAGTTATATAGTAAGAGGCATGGCATGTTTTTTGAAGTTGTCATTTTTTGTCACAGTTTTTTGGAAGATGGAGAAAGAAAAATATTTTTTTTTCACATTTTTAATTTTTTTTTTACATACTGTCACCAGTGCAGTACAGCGTCATCATATAACTGGTGTGGTGGTGACCAGGGACACCGACTAATGACAGTATGTCATATATCCATCCAGGTATTGATATATCAAAGAGAAAGTAAAAAGCTCCTCCTAGTGTATACCAGTTCAAAAGTTGCTTTATTAAAAAGTAGAAACACTCACATGTGAAAGAATAAAAAGCGTTTTTAAACAAACTTTGGCAGGTAACAACAAAATGGCCTCCCAATAGCTTTCGGTCTGCTTGATGATGTCACAGCAGCCTCCACCCTCCGCGTTTCGTCACACCTGACATCGTCCGTGCACCTCAAGAGTGGATGTGGTCACCATTTTTTCTTTTGCACACTTTTTTGGGGACTGCATTAATTAGACTTTTTCGCTTCACTTATGGACTTCTGATATTCAATTTTTGAGACTTTTCACATAAGTTTCTGCACTTTTTGTTTGGCAATCAACGCAACATTTTATGTTTAATTGATATTCATAAATTAGCTTTTGTGGCATAATTAATGAGGTCTTTGTATAATGTTTACTAATGTCTTAAACTGGCCATTTAAAACCCATAAAGAATATCAAATTCCAATAGGTGATTAGTAGTGAATTTACTTCTGTTTGAAGTGTCACAAAATAATTAATATTGCACTCACTGAATGGCTAATGTGTCATTTTAGAACTATAGAACCTTCTGTAAAGGACTGTAAGTACCTTTAGATTTTTACCAATCACAATTGCCTTTATCTATAATCAACTTCATCTACCATTTCTCATCACAGTAGAATGTGTTTGTTGTAAGAAACATCAAGAAAGATCCTTTTGTTTGACATATACTTGTACATCAGGTGCCATTCTTATGATGTCCATCATATATATGTTTTTTACTTTCTTAACTTACTTGCCATTGATGACTCCATCTGGGTTAAGCATCGGGATGATCTTAAAAATGAACATTTCCCTCAGAATCTCAGCAATAGGGTCATCACTAATAAGAAACTCAAGTGTTCCCTTCATTACCCAACTGGCATTGCTCTCTCCTGGATGTACCCGGGCAGTGAGAACCACATAATGACGACTGCCTACAATAAAAACAATAGGATGATAAATAATTTCATTTAAATTTTATCCTTATAGACACAAATCTTTACAAAGTTTTCAAACATAATTCAAATAGTCACCGTTATTAAAAATCTAAGAAAAAAAATGATGTTTATTTATTATGGGATTTGAGCTTTTATAAAGGTGTTAATATGTCTCTAGGTAAGTTTTGCTCTTTAGTAATGTGGCCTTTATTTGACTATGTCTGTGTAGTCTATTTTTATCATTGTCATACAAACTAAATTTTACCTATACGCACCACAAATGATCTACAGAGTTTGTTATCCCTGTTGTATAAGTGGTTTTGAGTGATTTAATGAACTGTTTTGTATAGGTAGAAAAACCCCTTCATGAAACAAACATGGCATGTTGGTATATGTGGTCAATTTAAACAAAGGCATACTTGCCTAATAATTCCTTATTCTGGTCTGGATCAACAGTAACTCTTCCATGGCAGGATTTGTGGTCCCAGACCCTCTCTCTCTACTTTCTACCTCTGAGGTTTGCAATACAGCAACCCAGAGACAGAAAGTGCTTATACATAATTTGCACAACTTTATACATAGTTCTGCACAACTCTCCTCTGGCCAGTAGAGAGAGAGCCAAGTTAAAGGAACCCATTGACTTTAATGAAAAGCCTTAAGGGGTTTTATTATTTTTTTGCCTGGGAAATCCCACTTTCTTGGTGCCACAGGAGTCAATACCTATAGATTGATTTGTGCCATTGACTGTGTGCGGGGGGTGATGCAGTCTTTCCTAAAACCCGAGATACAGAGCAAGTGGGGTCGCCAACGAGAGACCAGAGTGTTCATCAGATTCCTCACTCCATCTAATGAGATTGCAGATGCACCAAAACCAGACCAATGGAGCTCCCTTACATCACAAGAGCCTTTCACCACCTCCAGGAGTTGGTGAGAGGGCCCATTACTATACTATTAGCATGAATCAAGTTGCTGAGATCAAGACACTTAGAGCACACAGGCTGCATTTCTTTACAGATATTCTGTATCTGATCAAGCCTTTACCACACCTTTAGCAACTCTGAGTTGCAATCATACTGGCATAATTTCTACCTTTTGCCCACTTCTACTTTACTGTGGAAGGAACTGTATTGCACTTTTCACCATTTTACTGCATGCATGCTTACCAGAATTAACATAAATGCACCAACGTTCAATTAAAGGTCCTCAACTTTAGCCGGCAAAAGATGAACCTTAAGAACTGTCTCTTTAATTCACGCTACAAATTTCCCTCAATTACCCCATTCACTTTTTGTTCTTTTATCATTAGCTCTGACTGTGCCTTCCCAGTCTATTTGGGCCGAGCCATTAGTACACACTGGCAGTGTAGCTCCCATATTGGTAGTTCAAACCTCATTACTGCCCATTTCGGGTGGTGCTTCTACTGTTTCTGCTAGCCGTCTAGTCTGGGCGTTATGTGTGCAGCACCCTCTAGTGTGGTATTAGAAGGTTAGGGCTGTTGAGTCTTAATTGGGTCCGGGTTTTTTTTTTTTAGTTCAGGGCTGGATCACTCATCTCAGCAGCTCTCTGATGCCTTTTCCTGTTTACAGAGTGTTGGATAATGTTCTGGAAGATAGTGGGTGGAGACTAGGAGGGGCTGCTCAGCATTTTTAGAAGACTGTGGCCAATCCCCAGGAGTGGGCCTTGAAGGGAGCCTAGGAGCCTTTAAATATTGATGAGTCATTCCAGCAGGGACCTTTGGGTGGAAGGAGGGAGGATGCCACATGTAGCCAGCCTCCCTTGAAGACAGCGGTGTGCTTTCACATCTTCAGGCCTTTCCCTGAGAAATCTCCTGAGAGTCAGCTGGGTGGGCTGGTGAAGAGTCAGTCAGGTGGACTGGTGTAGAGACAGGAGGGCTGGTAAAAGGGGCAGCTGCAGCCAGGTGGGTTGGCAGTGTCTGAAGTGATGGTGCTGGGATCAATAGCAATAGAAGAGAAGTTACATGGTGTTCCACTATATCTGAACTACACTAAAAGGGGCTGCGATTTCCTGCCAGGAATGGGCTATTGCTAAATCTGACTGGGTGTCTGTCAGATTATTTCAAGAGAGATTCACCTGGAGCAACCAACTTTGTGTGCAGGAGGAAAGAGAAGAGACTGTATATAGATGTATTTTGGAAGTTGTCTCTGAAGTTGCTGAATTCAAGTGGGCATCCCATAATCTTCCATCCCTCCATTAACCCTCTAATAATTAACAAAAACAAAGCCACAGACTGTTCTCTGACTCTGGATGCTTGTGAAATTCTGGTGTGCCTGGCTGTGCAGGAGTGGGGGATCCCTGTTCATCTGCAGCTCCTGTGGGGGTGCGCTACATGTGTTATTTATGCTTAGCCCTTTGCTGTTAGCTATCCTGTATGCAGAACTGTGTTACCACAGCAGACAGCCTGTTTGTACTTGCTTGGCTATTAGGCTTACAGAGTAATACTACATTAAGTATTTCTATTGCTAATTGTTTTGATGCTTACTTTCAATATAGTACTACTATTGAGAGAAAGAAATTGTTCATTGTACTTCACTGTTTCTTGTGTTTACTTGCTTTTACGCTTAACCCGTCATGTCAGAGGGGCTGAGGCCCTTGAGAAGGTTGAGGCAAATAACAGAGGCCCATTCTATCCAGCAGCTCCTTCTACATTAACTGGTTGTCGACCTCCGCACGACTATTTACTGTGGCGGTCAGCCCCGGCCAGGCAAAGTGACGTAGATCTACATTGCTTGCCTATCACTTCCTTGTGAGCCAATAGCGGGCGAGCACACGCCCGCGGAGGCGTGCGCCCGCTGCGGCTCGTTCACAGGGAAGTCAGTGCGTGTGACCGGCGGACCCGATGTCCGCCGGTCACTCGCCGATCGTCGTGCAGAGGGAGAAAGTCCGGCGGCTGATGTAAACAAGCCGCCTGTCATTCTCCCCTGTGTAGAAACAGTGATCACACGGTTCTACTATGTAGGACCGTTGATCACTGTTCCTACACTAGTAGCCACAGCCAATCACAGTAAAAAGCACGCCCCTAGGGACACACTTAACCCCTCCCTCCCCAATAAAGTTAACCCCTTCCTTGCCAGTGTCATTTTGCAGTAACAGTGCATATGTATAGCACTGATTACTGCAGTAATGTCACTGGTAACCCCAAAAGTGTAAAAAATGTCAGTCAAGGGTCCGATCTGTCCGCCGCAATTTCGCAGTACCGCAAAAAAAAATCGCAGATCGCCGCCATTACGCATTAAAAAAAAACACCAAAAATGACCGAAATATTTCCCTTAGTTAGTAAACGCAATAACTTTTGCGCAAACCAATCAAAATACGCTTTTTGCAATTCTTTTTACCAAACATATGTAGCAGAAAAAAAATTGGCCAAAAATGTTAAAAAATTTTGATTTTTACATTTTTTTGGGGGGGAATTTCATATAAAAAAATGTGAAAAATATTGTTATTTTTGCAAAATTTACACTCTTTTTTTGTTTATAGTGCAAAAAGTAAAAATCGCACAGGTGATCAAATACCACCAAAAGAAAGCTCTGTTTGTGGGGAAAAAAAGGGCGTCAAATTCGTTTAGGTACAGCGTTGCACGACTGCGCAATTGTCCGTTAAAGTCACGCAGTAAAAAATCGCAAAAAACCTTCTGGTCAGGAAAGGGGTAAAATCTTCCGGGGCTTAAGTGGTTAAGCAGCGCAGTTATTTACAAACAGTAAAGAGCAATAGATCCTCACATATGTGGTAAAGCCGTATTACAAGCGCTAACTAAGCTTAAAACAGCTCCCACCCCCTTCTAACATCACTACTAACCACACTGTAAAAGGGAAATGTATATATTTTTTGGGTGCTCTGATTCGGTCATGTGATTGGCTCCCAGCGGTGGCTTCACGGGAGAGGAGGGACAGCCGACAACGGATGCCCCATATTAAGTCTATGGGTGACATCACCGCACAGGCATTCCGTCTGTTGCCAGCACTCTCTCCTCTCCGCTGAAGCTGGCCACTGGGGAAATCATGTGACGTTTTCCTGGAGCGCCCTGAGAATAGGTAAGTAAGCATCTTCCTTCTACAGGGTAGTTAGTATAGGTGTTAGAAGGGGGGCGGGGGCAAATTAAAGCTTAGTTAATAATAGCCTGGAATTTCACTTTAAAATTTCAAGGCCTCACAAACAGACTGTCTTTTAGCTGGATGATTTTTAATGATTTTATTATTTGACTGCATGAGTATTTTAAGGAGAAAAGACAAGTGTGTCTAGTTCATCACATATATTGCACATCTTTTTCTAACCACTTCCCGCCCTTAGGAGGTCATATGATGTCCTGGACCTGGACCCTTTCAGTGGTAATACTGGCATGATGCCTGCAGCTATGTGCAACCTTTCTGGGCTCTCCTGTCCCAACGGGGAGCCTGGGCCTGAAGCTGGCGCTTCCACCTACTTATTATAGAGATCATCCAAATGCTAGTGGTTGGACTCTGCACATGCCACATCCCTCATAAGCTATACAAAAATTGTTTCCCCTGAGTTTGGGGATTTTTTAAGCACTTTTATGTTTGATCATGCAAATGATGGTACATGGGTGGAGGAAGTTACAACCTTATCATTGCATCCTTCACAGTTGGTGTATTCACAGTCTATCGTATTATGTATACATTATATTGACTAAAGCTCCGTACAAACGTACTGAACGTCGGCTGAACGATCGGCCGTCTTTTGTCAGGTGCTGTCGTGTCTGTTGAAAAGTGCAAAAGACTGCACACGAATTTTGTCGGCCAACAACAGCCGACTGCAGAAGTGATGTCATGTGATGGTTAACTTTCCCTGTGTTTTTTCTTTTCTGAGCATGCCCAGTCTTGCAAATCTGCTGTCTGTCGGCCGAAATCTGTACTGACTGGCGAACAATCGGCCGTTCTGGTGTCGGCATACAAAAATTTTAATGCTTGCACAACAGATTCTGTTCGGCCGAAAGTGCGCTGTCGGAAGCATCATACTAACAAGCCTACAATCGGCCGATCAGTCGTCGGCCGAATCTTTTCGGCCGACAATCTGCACGTGTGTACGGGGCATTAGACTGGGGTGCCATTAAAGTTCATGTGCGTGTAAAGGCAGGTGTCCCAATACTTTTGGTAATATAGTGTATAAAATGTTTGGGGGTTCTAAGTTATTTCTTAGAAAAAAAATTATGATTTTTACACGTAGGAGAGAAATGTCAAAATTGGTCTGGTAGGGAAGTAATTAAAGCGTAACTCCACTTTTGTTGAGAAAAAAACATTCCCCTCTGGGTGATCTCTGTACATTGCAAGGATTTTAACAACCTTTGTTGCAGATTCCAAACTTTTGTTATTCTGAAGAAATCATTGTTTGTTCCTCTGTGCTTCTGTCCTGAGTGGGTCTAATGGCAGTGGTTTCATAATTATCTATCAGCTGTGGCAGCTGCAGGGCTCCAATGAGGAAAGCTGCTGGGCCTGCATCCCTTTAGAAGTGTTCCTATTGGGAATATCTCACCAAAAATGACATTTTTGTTGCAGGGGATGCCAGAAATCTGACTTGTAACTTAGGCAGACTTCTGGGAAATTTGGTGAGCCAATCACACAAGTAGGAAATGATATTTCTGGGGTGTGGTCAGTATACATTCTGTGTACAGAACAGCTCCAGGTAGCCATATTGCATTGTATTTTCAGAAAATTACAACAGCTGCAGATTGAAAAGGAAAGGATCTTTTTTAACCACTTGCCCACTGCCGCCCGACTATATGCGGCGGTCAGCCCCTCCCAGGCAAAGTGACGTACCGGTACGTCACTAGCCTGGGAGCGAGTAGGGGGCGAGCGCGCGCCGCCGGAGGCGCGCTCCCACCCCCGCTCGTATCCGAAGAAGCCGATGTCCGCCGGTCACTCGCGACCGTCGGGTAGAGAGGGAGAAAGGCAGGCGGCTAATGTAAACAAAGCCGTCTGTCATACTCCCCTGTGTATAAGCACAGATCACTCGGTCCTGCTATGTAGGACCGTTGATCTGTGCTGTTACACACAAAGCCACATCCAATCACAGTAAGAAACACGCCCCTAGGGACACACTTAACCCCTCCCTCTCCAATAAAGTTAACCCCTTCCATCCCAGTGTAATTTTACAGTAACAGTGCATATGTATAGCACTGATTACTGTAGTAATGTCACTGGTACCCCCAAAAGTGTCAAAAATATCAGTTAAGGGTCCGATCTGTCCGCCGCAATGTCGCAGTACGGCAAAAAAAATCGCAGATCGCCGCCATTACTCGTTAAAAAAAAAACAATAAAAATGACAAAAATCTTTCCCTTAGTTAGTAAACGCAATAACTTTTGCGCAAACCAATCAAAATGCGCTTTTTGCTAATTTTTTTACCAACCATATGTAGCAGAAAACAAATTGGCCTAAAATGTTAAAAAAATTTATATTTTTACATTTTTTGGGGGGGAATTACATATAAAAAAATGTGAAAAATATTGTTATTTTTGCAAAATTGTCGCTCTTTTTTTGTTTATAGTGCATGATCAAAAAATCGCACAGATGATCAAATACCACCAAAAGAAAGCTCTGTTTGTGGGAAAAAAAGGACATCAATTTCATTTGGGTACAGCGTTGCACGACCGCGCAATTGTCCGTTAAAGTCACGCAGTGCCGAATCGCAAAATAGGCCCTGGTCAGGAAGGGGGTAAAATCTTCCGGGGCTTAAGTGGTTAATACCATTCAATTACAATATGATTTGTGTCGCAATTGTATACGCTATATTGTTTTTTTCTTTATTTGCTGATTTTTTTTCCCCATGAAAGTGGAGTTACCTTTTAAGTACATATTATGGCCAGCTTTTAGCTAGATGTTTAATATAAGTAACTGTACATCCTTCCTAGTTAGATAACATTCTTTTAGAGGTTTGAAATGTAGGCGTCTATTGCAAAACTGACTTACAGAAAATATTATAGAAAGATAGCCTTGTCGTTTCTCTGCTTTGCCATAAAGCGGCAAGCTTCACAACTTCCTTGTATGTGACCCCGAGGGGGCAAAGGCCCTTTTAATCCCTTGCCAGGGTTCTGCTGCAAACACAAAACATGGCAGGCTGCAAGTCAGAGATCTACAATGAAGCGAGCAATGCAGGTGTACTTCAGATCCAGCTATGAACATCTCCCAGGGAATGTAAATTAAATATTGCTCTGGAGGGCCAGAAACCTAGCTGAATGTATAACAAGCTAATAGTCGAATGTATAATAAACTAATTGAGCTTATTATAAAACCATTCAGCCACCCTGGAAATATAGCAATCATCAATTAACGTGTAATTAGGTACTTAACATTTTTTTGAACATCCACATAGTCAGCATACTGAAACGGAATAATATATCTTGGCCTCACTGGAAAGCTTACAGAAGAAATGCATATTGTGTACAAATCAGCTTGACTCTCATTCACAGCAGGCTGTTCAGAATAGCGAGTTTCTAATAACTGTGTTTTTTCATATGAATGGTGATGGCAAAAAGTCAGCCAACACATATTTGGTAGCCAAATTATCTGGAAAATATTAACATTCTCTCCATGCACTACCAAGCAATGCTTTTGGAATGATGAGTGTCTTAAAGAGAATACATGCGTACATTTGTTCTACATGGGTCTCTAAGCAAAGGGCCAGTTTACTGCCCTTCAGATTTTAGGGGGGGGGGGGGGGCAGACTGTTGCTAGAACTCATGTGTACACTTGTTCTAGAAGTATTACTCTAGGCCAGGGGTCTCAAACTGGTGGCCCTTTAGCTGTTGCAGAGCTACAATTCCCATGAGGCATTGAAAGGCTGACAGTTACAAGCATGACTCCCATAGGCAGAGGCATGATGAGACTTGTAGTTCCACAACAACTTGAGGGCTGCCAGTTTGAGACCTCTGGTCTAGGACATGGGTCTCCAAGCAAAGGGCCAGTTTATTGTCCTTCAGACTTTAACCACTTAAGCCCCGGAAGATTTTACCCCCTTCCTGACCAGGGGGTATTTTGCGATTCGGCACTGCGTGATTTTAACGGACAATTGCGCGGCCGTGCGACGCCATACCTAAACGAATTTGACGCCCATTTTTTCCCACAAACAGAGCTTTCTTTTGGTGGTATTTGATCACCTGTGCGATTTTTTGATCATGCGCTATAAACAAAAAAAGAGCGTCAATTTTGCAAAAATAGCAATATTTTTCAAATTTTTTTAATGAAATTCCCCCCCAAAAAATTTAAAAATCTAAATGTTTTAACATTTTCGGCCAAATTGTTTTATGCTACATATGTTTGGTAAAGAAAATCGCAAAAAGCGTATTTTGATTGGTTTGCGCAAAAGTTATCGCGTTTACTAACAAAGGGAAAGATTTTTGTCATTTTTGTTGTTTTTTTTTAATGCGTAATGGCGGCAATCTGCGATTTTTTTTGCAGGACTGCGACATTTGGGCGCACAGATCGGACCCTTGACTAAAATTTTTGACACTTTTGGGGTTACCAGTGACATTTCTACAGTAATCAGTGCTATACATATGCACTGTTACTGTAAAAATGACACTGGGAGGGAAGGGGTTAACTTTATTGGAGAGGGAGGGGTTAAGTGTGTCCCTAGGGGCGTGTTTCTAACTGTCATTGGATGTGGCTGTGTGTGTAACAGCACAGATTAACGGTCCTACATAGCAGGACTGAGTGATCTGTGCTTTTACACAGGGGAGAATGACAGGCGGCTTTGTTTACATTAGCCGCCTGCCTTTCTCTCTCTCCACCCGACGATTGCGAGTGACCGATGGACATCGGGTCCGCTGGTCACACGCACGGGCTTCCTAGCGAAAGAGCGGGGGCGGGAGCGCGCCTCCGGTGGCGCGCGCTCGCCCCCTATTGGCTCCCAGGCTAGTGACGTACCAGTACGTCACTTTGCCTGGGAGGGGCTGACCGCCGCCGTATATAGTCGGGCGGCGGTCGGCAAGTGGTTAAGCACCATTAAGAATTAATGCTACCCACATGTGTCTGCAGAAGGCAGCACGTTTCCATGCAGTGTGGGAAAACATGAAGACATATATGAGTGCAAAAAAAATATGCACAATCAATTTTTTTGGATGTGTTTACAATAAGGCAATAAAAACTCTTGTCGTATTTACTGTGACATTCATTGATACTGCCACCTCAAATTTAGCAAGCAGATGCACATTTTTCCGCATGGAAAAATACGCAAAAAAAGTAGCAAAACGCAGCTAGAAATGCACAAATCTTAACATAGAAAAAGCTGCATGAATTACTTTGCTGTGTTTGTCCCATTGGAATAAATGGGCTGCCCTATGCCTGTTGTGCAAAAACACTAAAAAAAAAAAGCGCACAAAATCACGTGTTTAAAAATGTGGGGCCTTAAGAAGGAAGAGCTATATGATAACTTATCTGTCATATCTTTGTTACTTTGTCATATCTTTGTCATATGTCACTGACTTATTAAACACTTAAGCCCCGGAAGATTTTACCCCCTTCCTGACCAGGGCCTATTTTGCGATTCGGCACTGCGTGAATTTAACGCACAATTGCACGGTCGTGCGACGCAGTACCTAAACGAATTTGACGTCCTTTTTTTCCCACAAACAGAGCTTTCTTTTGGTGGTATTTGATCACCTGTGCGATTTTTTTGATCATGCGCTATAAACAAAAAAAGAGCGTCAATTTTGCAAAAATAACAATATTTTTCACATTTTTTTATATGAAATTCCCCCCCCCCCCAAAAAAAAGTAAAAATCAAAATGTTTTAACATTTTCGGCCAATTTGTTTTATGCTACATATGTTTGGTAAAAAAAAATCACAAAAAGCGTTTTTTGATCGGTTTGCGCAAAAGTTATCGCGTTTACTAACAAAGGGAAAGATTTTTGTCATTTTTGTTGTTTTTTTTTTAACGCGTAATGGCGGCGATCTGCGATTTTTTTTGTGGTACTGCGACATTGCGGCGGACAGATCGGACCCTTGACTGACATGTTTGACACTTTTGGGCTTACCAGTGACATTACTACAGTAATCGGTGCTATACATATGCACTGTTACTGTAAAATTACACTGGCAGTGAAGGGGTTAACTTTTTTTGAGAGGGAGGGGTTATGTGTGTCCCTAGGGGCGTGATTCTAACTGTAATTGGCTGTGGCTGGAGATGTAGGAAGAGTGATCAATGGTCCTACATAGTAGAACCGTATGATCACAGGGGAGAATGACAAGCGGCTTGTTTACATTAGCCGCCTGCCTTTCTCTCCACCGACGATCGCGAGTGACCGGCGGACGATCTGGTCCACCGGTCACACGCGCGGGGGGGGGGGGGGGTCCGTGACCGCGCGGGAGCGTGCCTCCGGTGGCGCGCGCTCACTCCCGAGACCCTCATAGGCTAGCGACGTAGACCTACGTCACTTTGCCTGTGAGGGGCTAACCGCCGCAGTAAATAGTCGTGCAGGGGTCGGCAAGCGGTTAACAGACATATCAGTCTGGATGTCACACCACTTCCTCAAACTCAATCTTTCCAAAACTGAGCTCATAATATTTCCTCCCCCACTTGGCCCTTCCCCTGATTTCTCTGTCAAGAGCAATAGCACAACTATATGTCCGTCCACACATGCCAGGGTGCTAGGGATAGCCCTGGACTCTCCACGGTCCTTTCAGGCCCACTTCCATTCACTGTCCAAATCATGGCGCCTCAACCTCCACAAGATCTCCAGAATACGCCCCTTCCTAACCAATGACATCATAAAGCTTTTAATTCACTCTGTTATCTCTCGCCTCCACTACTGCAACTCCCTTCTCATTGGGTTACCTTTACATAGACTATTCCCATTTATTCCATCATAAATGCTCAAACAAATCCACAAGGGAGCTGGGGAATCATGAATTCTGCTGCCAGACTCATCCATCTTACCAACCATTCAGAATCTGCTACTCCTCTCTATCAGTCCCTCCACTTGCTTTCACTTACCCAACAAATAAAATTCAAAGTACTAACAACACCCTTATGAAGCCATCCTCAACTTGACTCCCAGCTACATTATTTAACTAGTCCCAAAATATCAACCAAGCCGATCTCTTCGGTCCTCCAAAGACCTCCTGCCAGTGGCAGCTGGTGCTCCATGGGCGGGGGGGGGGACCACAACAGCCTGCACACCATACCCCCCGGTCGCCGGCTCACTCACCTTCTCACTCTGGACATGTGGAGGGCAGTCGGCAGTCAGCAGCGGCGGTGGCTTCCCCATCAGTCTTCTGCGTCTCCTCCCTCTTCCTTCCTCGGCCAATGGCATGGCTTCTCCTTTCGGCCAATCAGGAAACGGGTCTCAGGACCCACTTCCTGATTGGCCAGAAGAAGAATCCGTGTGACAAATGTGAATATTCATTCGCTATTGTCACACAACTGGGTGGGCTCAGGGCGCAGTGCTCTGCGCCCCGAGCCCACCTTTTTTTTTAAGCCTATTAGAGCCTCCTAACCTTTAGACAACCCCTGAAAACCCTTCTTTTTAAAGAAGCATCTCCTGCTTCTAACTAATACACTGTGTTTTTACTTTATCCATCAGCTCATCTCCCACAGTTATTACCTTTTGTATCAATTGACGCTCCCTCTTAGATGGTAAGCTCTAACGAGCAGGGCCCTCTGATTTCTATTGTACCGAATTGTATTGTAACTATAATGTCTGCCTTCATTTTGTAAAGCGCTGTTTAAACTGTTGGCGCTATATAAATCCTGTATAATATTATTAATATCTTTATTTACTGTGCTGAGAACCAGAGCATACCTTGCGAACTCTTATCCACGTCCTACAATACACAGAATTTGTTTCACAAGTTACAAACCATAAGACGCCTAGCATGGGATATACAGTATTCTTATTGGGTCACAAAAAAACCATACGGCTGAAGCTTATTGCTTTAAATATGAACATGGAATATAGTTGTATGAATATTTTATTGGAAGAATTTAGACTGCGTCTCTACAATATATTTTGGGAGCTGTACAGTAGCTTGGGATTTACGCTGGTTGCTCTTGTCGTGTTAGCCGGTGCAGATTCACTTTCGACTATTCCTTCTGCTACAATAAGTGTGATTTAAAGAGGCTCAGCAGACACACACCACGCTAAATGCGAGAGACAATACAGCTGCACCACTGAATGGGGCTCAAGTGAACCCATAATTGACGACAGCTGCACATGGTACACAGCAAAATAAATAAGCTTTATGTTTTGCAATCAGTTTTCACATCCTAAATAGCATTTTTTTTACTATACAGAGAAGAAAATAAGGCATATTGGCTATATTACAGGTGTGCACCCCCATTATTTTTCATAGCAGCAAGTGAGAAGTCAACAGATCTAACAATGCTTAAAGAGGTATTTAACCACTTGCCGACTGCCTGCTGCAAATATACTGTGGCAGGCTGGCTCGTCTGCGAGAATCGCCGTACCCATTTGTCGCTCCTCGGGAGCAAGCATGGGGGGCGAAGCTGATCTCCGGGCCAGTGGCCGCAATTGCCGCCAGGCACTCGCAATCACTCCCCGTGAAGACAGAACGGCGGTCTGACTTTATAAACACGGCAGACTGTTGTTCGGTCCGTATCATCACAGGGCTCTTTAGGAACACAGGTCCCTGTGTTGATGCAATAAGCCCAACCCCCTCACAGTTAGAAAACACCCCCTAGGCATAAATTTAACCCTTTGATCACCATTGGGTTAACCCCTTCCCTGCCACTGTCATTATTACAGTAACAGTGCATATTTGTAGCACTAATTACTGTAGTAATGTCACTGGTCCATCCTCAAAAGTGTTAAAAATGTCAGTTAGGGGTCCGATCTGTCCGCCCCAATGTCGCAGTCCCACTAAAAATCGCTGATCACCACCATTACTAGTAAAAAATAAATAAATAACTAAGAATGACATAAATCGTTCACCTAGTTTGTAGACGCAATAACTTTTGCTCAAACCAATCAATATACACTTATTGTGATTTTTTTAACCAAAAATATGTAGCAGAATATAAATTGGTCTAAAATTATGAAAACATTTGATTTTTAATTTTTATTTTTTTTTGGGGGGGGGGGGGGCATTATATAGCAGCAAGTGCAGGAAGTGAAAAATATTGTTTTTTGTTTGTTTTTTTTCAGAATTGTCGTTTTTTTTTTTTGTTTATAGCTCAAGAAATAAAAAAAATCTCAGAGGTGATCAAATACCACCAAAAGAAAGCTCTATTTGTGGGAAAAAAGTACATACATTTTTTTTTTGGTACATCTTCATCCGGTACTTCTTCCAGGTTCAAGCTCTCCAACCACTTGAATGGACAGGCTAATATGATGTCACTTCCACACATAGGAATCGCAATTGCCACAAGCCACTCTCTGCAATCACGATATGCTCAGTGCTGTGAATGCAGAGTGTATTGCACCTGAGCCGATGACAATAGCTACTAAAAGGGAAATTGGGGGGAGGATGGTAAGAGTGGTGATTTAGGGGGGGGGAAGAAGGGGGGATGGGGAAAGAAGATTTGTGCTAGGGAGGGAGGATTGAGGGGGGGATTTGTGCAAGGAGGGAGGATTTAGGGGGAATTTGTGCTGGGATGGGGGATTTGAAGTAGGGGGGGATGTTTACTAGGAGGGCAAATTTCAGGGGTAGAGGATTTATGCTACCAGGGGTGATTTTTCTGGGAGGAGAGTAATTTCAGCTGGAGGGATTTGGGGAGAAAAAAAAATCTCTCTCCCTGCCAGCAATGTATTTATTAACTATAGAATTCCACTTAAAAATCACCCGCTGGCCAAAGGAATTGAACCCACAACCACGCAGTTAGCAAGGCTGGTGTTCTACCAGCTACACCACTGTCAAGCACTCATAGGTTGAACACACGTTCCCTGCCTAACTAACTAACTAACTAACTAACTAACTAACTAACTAACTCCTATCTCACCCTACACACAGTGGATGAGCAGGCTTAACAGTGGTGTAGATGGAGGCGTAGATGATAGAATACCAGGCTTGCAATGACATGGCTGTTGGGTTCAAATCCCCTTCCCAGCAGGTGATTTATTGAGGTCAGAGTCCATGATAATGCAGGAACTCAAAGTTCCCGCGAAGAAGCCCATTCGATGAATGAGCAAACAGCCAATGTTCGAGTCGAACTTACATTCGACTCAAAGCTCACCCCTATTGTCTTCCACTCCACCCCCTGCCCCTAACACGTTTGAGGTTTTTTTTTTATGTTGGAGAGAAAACAGTGTATTTTCTCTCGGCTTCATGTTGCAATATTCAAATAGGATTAAATATAAATATATATATATATATATATATATATATATATATATATATATATATATATATATATAGTGGTATTGCACTGACTAATGTATGTCTGTTGTATATAACTCAACCTCCTAAGTACATTAGAACTCATTAAAAGATTAAAAGATAGCTATACAATCTAAGTGATTGATTGTGTTGGACACAAGTGCAATATCTGACCCCATGCTGTAAGATATAATCCGCTCATTTTAATATAGTCCTGCAATATTTTTCAATTTTAAAAATCAGTGCTATAAAAAAGGGGAACTTCAGTTTTGTTAAAATATACATTAAAATATATTAGAATTGCTATGCAGACTGTTTTTTTTTTTGGATTGATTAACATTTTCTTTATTTTGCTGAGGACTAACAAATGTTTCAATACAGTTATTTTTTTTTATTTTTTTGACCATATAAAGATATTAGCCACAGTTCAATGAAGCATTTGGCAATATTAGAAAGTCCTGCGCCAAATGCACTAAAGCCATGCAACAGTCTATATGCTACTTCTGATGTGTAGGACAAAGTTGGGTAGTTCTTGTATGTGGCCACACTACATTCTCAGCGCTATAGCTGCAACAAATTTATAAAGAAATGGTGTTATATTGATCATCAGAAAAGTTGAGGTAATTAAGATCTCTTTCATAGTGAGGAAAATTGTGCTGCATTTGTGTAAAGTGAAATTAGTTACATGAAACTGACACAAGTTGCGCCATTTGTTGCACAGATGGGAGACTATTTTCTAATGAGTGTCTACCACCCTATAAATTGCAGGGATTGTGTCCTTGCTTCCACACAGCAAATGCCTTTTTTGTCTTCTTTTGACATTTTCCAGTTCTCATTGCTACTGTCAGGAATGGCTCCGCCATAGTGCAGATGCAGGTTCTAGTCTTGCCCCGGCTGAGAACGGGCCAAACAGATGTTGACAGACGTGCATGTGCGTTCGCGAATGCGCATTAGTCACTAATACGGGTGCCAAATGGCTTATTTTAACAAACTTCTGCTCCGGCTAATTGCTGTTTGGTCTACAGCGTTCTGTGAGTGTGTTCGTGATTCCTATGTTTGACCTCTGATCTTTACCCGTCTTGCTCCCGACTATTCCTGTCTGCTACCTGCTCTGAAATTCCTTGTCCCACCCCTTTCCTTCCTCTTTAGCATCCTAGGACACATCATACTTCCCAGTCTCACTGTGCCACACAATGTTATGCATGTACTTTGGGGAGCCGCCCGTCATTCCTTAGAAAGTCACAGTTGGCTCACAAATCTAAGATAGTGGCGCTGGGGGACTGGGAGCAGTGAGAAAAAACAGCTGTGGGAAGATAGAGCTGGACTCCATGTGTACATAAGTACCAGTATTTGTAGCTACTGACATTTCATTTTTTTTTTTTAAATGGGTGAAGTTCCTCTGTAACATCTCACATTATTATGAAGAACACACCTATAGCTATCACTGGGGATGGTCAAATCTGTCTGGGTTCAATTTGCCAAAAGTTCAACAAATCCTGTTTGAAATTCAGTGAAGGCAAACTAAACTGCAAATCCCATTGAAGTCTATAGGGATCATATCATGTTATTCTATTCTGTCAATTTATACAGCTATTAGGTATGGCCAAAAAAAAAAAAAAAGATATGGGAAGTTGCCATGTATCAATGCAATTTAAAAAAAAAAAAAATACCGTACAGAAGGTAAAGGGTCTTGCAGCTTTCAAGGCAAGGTCAAGGCAACATTGAAAGTACACAAATCCTTCATATAACATGCTTGGGGGATACCTTAAAGCTGTAAATGAAGTTATGAAACAGTACAGTTTTCACTGAGAGTCTCAGCAACAGTGCACACTGGCAAAGCATATTTGGCTGTGGAATTCTTTTTTTTTTTAAATTAGCTTGGCTTATATTCAGCAGCAGCAATGCAATGTGATATATTTCAGTTTTGTTTTGAAAAAGTATTTTTCAGGCAGTTTTAGCCTCAACACATGCTTTCCCATTAAACAATAATAGGACCACTTCGACTGACAGATAGAAATTGGCCAATAGTTTGCTGCGACTATCCCTTTTCCTGCTGGCAGATTTTTTATCAATCTTTCATTAGTAATTAAGAAACCACAGATGATACAGAAGTGTAAAATTGGCCAGCAGCAAAACATTTTTATTTAGAGAGAATTAGCTGACATGTACTAGAGACAAAAAGTACAGCAGGTGTTTTTCTACAAGAATAAAGAGACTGCAGTGTAAAATTGGCCAGCAGCAGGATCATTTTAAATAGCAAGGCTGGGCCTGAATTTACTAATGACAAAGAGCACAGGCTGGGGTATTACTTCCAAAATGAATACACTGCAGAGGATACAGAAGTGTAGAACTGGCCAGCAGCATGCCAATTGTAATCATGGATAATAGGCCTAACCGATGTATGCCTAACTTTTATCTATGAGGAAAAATAAAAGAGGGTTTGGGACTTTAAATGAGAGGCAGGACAAAGCTGGCAGGGATATACATTTGTACATAACTTTTATCTATGGGGATGGGGGGGGGGGGGGGGGTAAGGTTGTGCTAAATCTAAATTATATAACATCAAGTGATTTAGGTGCACCTTTTTTCTTTCAAACAATGTAGCAGCGTGTTGTGAACACAAGGCAGCTCCAAGAACAGATGGTCACTAACAAGTGAATGCTACACTTTGTGCACCCAAACTTTAAAACAAGCTCCATCAACATGAAATAAAGTATATAAAAAAATGAAACCCAAAGTACCACCCTGAAAAAAAACCTGCTTTATTAAAGGGAAACCCTGCTGCTGCAAAAAAGTTTAACCCTAAAATAAGTCCACATCAACAGACAATCTACTCCCAATATAAATGTAAACTTCAAAATAATAGCCCTTGGCAGCTCAGCAGTTAGAAGTAACCGCTGACCTCAATTTAAGCACAAAAAAGACAAATAGTAACACAAATAGCATCAACGTGGATGACTGCTGAAAGAGCTAGCAATAAGGATTAAAGTATAGTTTCCCAAATGACCCTTATCTCTCCCTACACCATTTGTCAGCATTCCCTGTTTCCCTTACAACAACTTCCAATTCACAGACAATATGGCTGCCCTGTGACCCCCTCCTTCATAATAAGGAGGCTGGCTTATCCTGAGTTCAAAGGCCATGCAATAAATGATGGTTTAAAAAAAATTCTCCCAGGCAAATCTTCACATAATGTATATTCATAGGGACCATGAATCCTAAACCTGCAGAAAGCCATGGTAGCTGTAGATTCATACATCATCCCCAAAACGGTTCTTTACTATGTTTAATGTGTTTTTTATGGCACTCAGCAGTAATGTGGAACTGTGCTGACACATTTACATTACGTCTTCACATTGGCTGGTTAAACAGTAGGGCAGAAATACTGTTTGTAGAATGACTGTATGCACTATTATCTATTTTCATAGATAAAATTAGCAAGCCTCAAACTATGGCTTGTGGGCGCTTACAGTCCTTGGGTTGCTAAAAACTATCCAGTGCAAGGAGAAGGCCTCCTTACAAGGTATTTAATCTTGCAAGCTGGAGGAAACCACTAAATGCAGAGTGGCAGTGGGTGATAGAACACAGAGTGGCACTGCCAAACAGAGGGATTTCCTCTTTGATGGTACCTGTATAGTTCTAATTGTGATGACATCATGAGAAGAACTGTAGGGCATGCAGCCTACAAAAAGCTAAGTGCTCCTGAACACCAATTTTAAGGACCTATGTCAATGACATCAGTTTGAGATACCTCTGAGATCATTGAGTTAATTGACAGATGCAATTGACCTGCTTCTGACTTGCATTTGGTCTGCTTCAGGAGGGTTTTGCATTCCTATAGACTTGTATATTACAACAGCCCATGAATAGAGGCCTATATATTCTTTCGGACAATGGCACCACTGAAGGGCACTATTTCTTTCTTCTTCACTGAAACCAACAATCTGCACTATTCATGCCATTGAAACAAACAATGAGGCATTGTTCCTCCCAATGACAAAAAACACAGGGGCACGTTTTCCTTCCAATGACCACTGCTGCCATTGTGTTTTTTTACTCCCACCAATGTTGGGACATTTTTTATTGCCACTAATTACCTTGGCTGGAAAAAATTTTCCCTCCCACTGTCCACTGACCCAAGGGCTTTTTTTTACTCCCATAGTCCACAGATGTTGGGTCATTTTTTTCTAATGAAATCTGAACCTGGGCCATTTTCCTATTGGGCACAGTCTGGTCCACCCAACAGTCTGGTGGACAATGCATTGGCTCCTTTATTTGGACAGTTTGAGGACCCCCTGGATAAAAGAGTCAGTTATCAGACATTTGAGAAGCCCAAGAGTCGTGAGCCTTATTTAAAGTGGAACTTTAACGATAACAAACTTATAAAAAAAAGAATGTTCTTTAGCAAGGAACATACATTTCACATTATTAATGATGCTACCAAATTTAGTATGTGATGAAAAATTGACTCCAGCATTGCTCCTGTTTCTTCCTGCTGGAGGCTGCCATTTTGCTGAAGCCCAGAGCCCCTGAACAGAAACAAATCATAAAGCAGAACTAAACCCATCAATTTAAAGTTTTCAAAAAACAGTTACAGTCCTAGAATGCCAGGATTGCTAAATGTCACATTTGTTTGTGTCCTTAAAGCGGAGTTCCAGCCATTTACTCACCTGTCCAACGGTCCAGTGATGCGGCCGCCGGAAGCCTCGATCCTCTCCCTCGGCGCCGGCATCACTGCTGTGGGCACCCGGCTGTTACAGTTTGCGGCTTCACAGCCGGGTACCCACTGCGCATGCGCGAGTCGCGCTGCGCGCCGTGATTGGCCGGCAATCTTCTGGGACCTCTGACGTGTCCCAGAAGATTGCAGGGAGGGAGGGGGAGAGGAGAACTTCCGCTCAGGGCGCCGCGGCGCTCCGAGCGGAAGTGGGAGCGGGTACCTGTCAAAACTAGGTACCCGCTCCCCCCCCCCCAAAAAATGACATGCCAAATGTGGCATGTCGGGGGGTCAGGACTCCCTAAAGCGGAAGTTCCACTTTTGGGTGGAACTCCGCTTTAACCAAACTGTCAAACCATCAAATGGCTGGTATCATAACTGATCACATGTGCAGCACCATGGCAGTTGCAGATAAAACAGAAGCTTCCTTGGCTGTAAAGGATAGAAGGGTTTAATTACGCTTTAAGACTGTCAGCAGATTGACCTCTACAAACTAAGCAGTGCGTAAAAATGCCTAAAAATGGAGAGCAACTGAGCATGTGCAGAGCAGAGCGTATTACTGGATTTTAAACAGTATAGGTACTTATTTTTAATGTTTTTCATAGCTATACCTTCAAAAGCCTGAAGTGATCTGAAGGATATACTTTTATGACTAAAGTTCCACTTTAAGGTGCCACTAAGTGTAAATTTGTATACCAAAAAGAAAACTGAGTTTCCCAGTGTATGAAAAAACAGGATTTACTGTATATCATTAGTAATATGTCTTCCAAAAATTTCTATCACTATAGTTCACTATAAATAGTTGCCATGAGACAATAAAAGCACCATTATCAGATATATATGATAGATGTCAACTACTACCAATATACTGAACTTTTACTAAAATTTGCATTTTCAATTTGGTTTATACAAAAGCATAATCCATCAATTGTAAAATGTTTATATTCTTTAACAGAAATGAAAAATGCCAAACCATATTGTGGTCTGCAATTATCTTATCAAACTTTTGAAGGCCCAGCATGGCAACACACATCCCCATTCTTTTGTTCAACTTGCTTTGCAAAGTTAACCTTTCATCCTTTAAATCCTTTTTATGTTATGTGCAGAGTCAACAGGTAATCATGGCCAGCCACTCACTCCACATAGCCTTTACACGGGCTCATTATCCTGCTTGTGTCCTCTTTAGATGCCGTAGACATAATAATAGGAATGTCGGATAATCGCATCACGTCCCACTGGATTTTTTCAAGACCTATGGTTGCTCAGCAACAACTTTTTGAGTGTATAATTTGAAATCATTCCCTTCATGCTGATAGATGTTCATAGACTATCGAACAACTGAAAAATGCAAGACTGTAAATCAGGAGTTTATGGAATCTGTATTAATGGGTTGTATGGTATAATTATATTTATATATTCTATATACAGTATATATACTAAAAACATGCAGGCATACATCTAAATGATCTGCCTCCCGGATTTACAAAATAGCAGTATAGAATATTAAAATCTTAGGCCTAGCTACGTTTAGTAAGACAGTAGGGTTTATTTACTAAAACTAGCGAGTGCAAAATCTGGTGCAGCTGTGCATAGAAATCAGCTTTCAGTTTATTTTTTTTTGTCAACGCTTAATTGAACAAGCTAAAGTTAGAAGCTGATTGGCCATCATGCACAGCTGCACCAGAGGGTTTTAGTAAATCTCCCCCATTGTCTTACTGCATATGGGCCCATTAAAGTTAACCTTCACTCACTTTTTCTATTTTCTTCCATCTTACGCTTCTCCCCCTCCATTTTTTTTTGTTAGGGTCTAGGGCAGTGATGGCGAACCTTGGCACCCCAGATGTTTTGGAACTTCATTTCCCATGATGCTCAACTACACTGCAGAGTGCATGAGCATCATGGGAAATGTAGTTCCAAAACATCTGGAGTGCCAAGATTTACCATCACTAGTCTAGGGTGTGGTAGTAGTAGATCAAGGACTGAAAGTTCCTGAGCTGTTACATGTCATCCACCTAGATTACATCATTGCCACAAACTCTGCACTCCACCTAGTGGCTGATAAAGAATATTTCCCAAGTGGAGCACAACACCAGCTGATATTAGACGACTTGTGCCTATCCTTTGAATAACTACATTGGGCTCCTCAGCCAATCGAACTACCGATAGGCATTTTTTAGCTGACTCTTGTTACCACTTTTTGTTTTGTTAGGGGGATACCTTTTTTTAGGGGAGCGCAGCCTCTGCTTTCTCCTTCCTTGCCTAGATAAAAAATGATGTCCTTTTCCTGCCAAAAGCCTCCTGGGAAATCCATGTCACATATTCTAAGAAGCATTGGGGCTATGTAGAACATCCTGTGACTGCACAATAGAGAGTCAGCAGGGGGCCAGATGTAAGGACCCAGAAGAGACAGCTGGTCTCCTGATGATATCAGCAAAGGAAAATGGCAGCACAGGATCTGGTGTGCAGCAGGTGTAATGATCAGGGGTCAGGCTCGAAGACCAGTTGTAATTGCAGAAGTGGGATTTCCACTGACCAGCGGAAAAGGTATACAAGCGGGACACCCTGGTGGATGATGCGGGCTCATCTGAGTTGTGGGGTATAAGTACTAACCAGTGTTCACAAGAGCTCCTGATGGTGGAGAAGGATTTAGCTGCACACCAGGAGGTAAGCAAGCTGGGGTCCAGAAGCAAGGATAGCAGTAAAGGATCAAACAGAAGTGTTATCAGTAAACAAGCCAAAGGTCAGTAACGAGTAGTTGCAGGTTGGGATCAGGCAGAAACAGAGTCAAAGAACAAGCCAAGGGTCGTAACGAGTGGTAGCAAAGATAGGGACGGCAGCGGGGAAGACAGAGCGAGATACTGGCTGGAAAGAGCACAATAATCTGGCAAATAGGAGCAAAGACATGGCTTAAATCAGGAAGTTCATGGGAGGAGCAAAGAGTTCAAGGTTCAGCTGAAGTCAAGGCACAAGGCAGGGCTGTCAAATGGATCAGACAGGATGGACAGAGGTGGACTTGGTGGGTGAGTGTGTTATTTTAGTTTAACCCAGCTGAAAAGGTAAGGGGGCTTACTATCAAAATGAACCCTAGGGGGACATACATTCATAAATTCCTCTTTAAACACTACAGCTTGTATATTCAGGGGAGTGAACAAATCAATAAAGAACA